>NW_024070186.1:114621271-115050623 GCF_014754425.2 Oryx dammah
TATGTCTTCTTTGGAGAAATGTCTATTTAGTTCTTTGGCCCATTTTTTGATTGGGTCGTTTATTTTTCTGGAATTGAGCTGCAGGAGTTGCTTGTATATTTTTGAGATTAGTTGTTTGTCAGTTGCTTCATTTGCTATTATTTTCTACCATTCGGAAGGCTGTCTTTTCACTTTGCTTATATTTTCCTTTGTTGTGCAGAAGCTTTCAATTTTAATTAGATCCCATTTGTTTATTTTTGCTTTTATTTCCAGAATTCTGGGAGGTGGATCATAGAGGATCCTGCTGTGGTTTATGTCAATCTTTAACAAGTGGTGCTGGGAAAACTGGTCAACCACTTGTAAAAGAATGAAACTAGATCACTTTCTAACACTGTGTCTGACTCTTTAAGACCCAATGGACTGTAGTACTCCAGGCTCCTGTGTCCTCCACTATCTCCCAGAGTTTGCTCAAATTCATATCCACTGAGTTGGTGATGCTATCTAACCATCTCATTCTCTGCTGCTCTCCTCTTCTTTTGCCCTCAATCTTTCCCAGTATCAGGATCTTTTCCAATGAGCTGGCTCTTCACATCAGGTGGCCAAAGTACTAGAGCTTCAGCTTCAGCATCAGTCCTTCCAATGAATATTCAGGACTGATTTCCTTTATGGTTGATTGATTTGATCTTCTTGTAGCCCAAGGAACTCTCAAGAGTCTTCTTCAGCACCACAATTTGAAAGCATCAATTAATGCTTAAGTCTGACATTGTCAATTCACCCAAAGAAGTGTATGCCTCCTGGCAGAACTGTACCAGAAAACTACCATTAAGACTTTTGGTCTCTCAGCCTTGACCCAAGCCAGTGTGTATGATGTTCACTTCTTCAGCTGTTACTGGGTGTTATTGGATACTGTGGCTCTGCACTTAGCACATGTTCTCTCTGGTTTAGTGTAAAGCTTTGTTGCCCTTTCATTTCTATTGTTGTGGATTTGCTTTCTGGCATTTGAACTCAAAGTCTGGATATACTAATTCTGAAGAATATAATTTTTAAACATTAGATCATTAGAGTACCCTTTATAAAAGCTTATACTGACAAAAATTAATAAAAACTGTCAGAATTTCTGACTATGAATTAGTCCATCATATAAACACTGGTTGGCTCAAGGGCACTTTTCTCCCATTGAATTAAGGAAAACTAAAATTGGCATATTGATTTCTTTCTCTTCTGCTAATTACAGTGGTCTGCATATTTGACTGATTTCGACTGACTTCTATCATAATATTCTTATCCATCAGAGGGCAGACAGAATGAAAGCCACAATCACAGAAAACTATCCAAACTGATCACATGGATCACAGCTTTGTCTAACTCAGTGAAACTATGACCCATGCTATGTAGGGCGACCCAAGAGGGACAGGTCATGGTGGAGAGTTCTGAGAAAATGTGGTCCACTGGAGAAGGGAATGGCAAACCACTTCAGTATTCTTGCCTTGAGAATCCCAGGAACAGTATGAAAAGGCAAAAAGATATGACACTGAAAGATGACCTCCCCAGGTCGGTAGCCACCCAATATGCTACTGGAGAAGCGTGGAGAAATAGCTCCAGAAAGAATGATGGGGCCAAAGCAAAAACAGTGCACAGCTGTGGATGTGACTGGTGATGGAAGTAAAGTCCGATGCTGTAAAGAACAATATTGCATAGGAATTTGGATTGTTAGGTCCATGAATCAAGGCAAACTGGAAGAGTTCAAACAGGGGATGGCAAGAGTGAACATCATCATTTTAGGAAACAGTAAACTAAAATGGACTGGAAAGGGCAAATTTAATTCAGATGACCATTACATCTACTACCATGGGCCAGAATCCCTTAGAAGAAATGGAGTATCCCTATAGTCAACAAAAGAGTCCAAAATGCAGTACTTGGGTGCAATCTCAAAAATGACAGAAGGATCTCTGTTCATTTCCATTCAATATCACAGCAATCCTAGTCTATGTCCCAGCCAGTAATACCGAAGAAGCTGAAGTCGAACGGTTCTAAGATCTACAAGACCTTTTAGAACTAACATCAAAAAAAAAAAAAGATGTCCTTTTCATCACAGGGGACTGGAATGAAAAAGTAGGACTCAAGAGATACCTGGAGTAGCAGGCAAATTTGGCCTTGGAGTACAAAATGAAGCAGGGTAAAGGCTAACAGAATTTTGCCAAGAGAATGCATTGGTCATAGCAAACACCTTCCAACAACACAAGAGATGATTCTACATATGGACATCACCAGATAGTCAACAGTGAAATCAGATTGATTATATGGGTTGATTATAATATATATATTCAATATGTATTGATATACTGAATATATATTGATTATATTATTTGCAGCCAAAGATGGAGAAGCTCTATACAATCAGCAAAAGCAAAACAGGAGCTGACGGTGGCTCAGATCATGAATTCCTTTTGCAAAATTCAGACTTAAAATGAAGAAAGTAGGGAAAACCACTGGACCATTCAGGTATGACCAGGGTTATAAATAAATCATATATGAATTATAAATCAAATGCCTTAGATTATATAGTGGAAGTGACAAACAGATTCAAAGGATTAGATCTGATAGATAGAGTATCTGAAGAACTATGGATGGTGGTTCATATTGTACAGGAGGCAGTGATCAAAAACCAACCCCAACAAAAAGAAATGCCAACAGGCAAAAGGGTTGTCTGAAGAGGCCTTACAAATAACCGAGAAAAGAAGAGAAATGAAAGCCAAGGAGAAAAGGAAAGATATATCCATCTGAATGTAGAGTTCCAAAGAATAGCAGGAGAGATAAGAAAACCTTCCCCTGTGATCAATGCAAAGAAATAGAGGAAAACAATAGAATGGGAAAGACTAGAGAACTCTTCAAGAAAATTAGAGTAACCAAGGGAACTTTTCATGCAAGGATGAGCTCAATAAAGGACAGAAATGGTATGGACCTAACAGAAGCAGAAGATTGTAAGAAGAGGTGGCAAGAATACACAGAAGAACTGTACAAAAAAGATCTTAAGGACCAGGATAACATGATAGTGTGATCACTCACCTAGAGCCAGACATCCTGGAATGCAAAGTCAAGTGGGCCTTTGGAAGCAACACTATGAACAAAGCTAGTGGAGGTGATGGAATTTCATTTGAGCTATTTCAAATCCTAAAGATAATGCTGTGAAAGTGCTGCACTCAACATGCCAGCAAATTTGGAAAACTCAGCAGTGGCCACAGGACTGGAAAACAACAGGTTTCATTCTGATCCCAAAGAAAGGCAATGCCAAAGAATGCTCAAACGACCACACAATTGCACTCATTTCACATGCTAGCAAAGTAATGCTCAAAATTCTCCAAGCTAGGCTTCAATAGTATGTGAACTGAGAAATTCCAGATGTTCAAGCTCGATTTAGAAAAGGCAGAGGAGCCAGAGATCAAATTGCCAATATCCATTGGATCATTGAAAATACAAGAGTTCCAGAAAAACATCTACTTCTGCTTTATTGACTGCATCAAATCCTTTCACTGTGTGGATCACAACAAACTGGAAAATTCTTCAAGAGATGTTAATACCAGACCACCTTACCTGCCTCCTGAGAAATCTGTATGCAGGTCAAGAAGCAACAGTTAGAACCACACATGGAACAATGGACTAGTTTCAAACTGGGAAAGGATTATATATTGTCCTTTACAAGGATATACAAGGCTATATATTGTCACCCAGCTTATTTAACTTATATGCAGAGTACAACATGCGAAATGCCAGGCTGGATGAATCGCAAGTTGGAATTGAGTTTCCTGGGAAACTCATATCAATAACCTCAGATATGCAGATGACACCACTCTTATGGCAGAAAGCAAAGAGGAACTAAAGAACCTCTCAATGAAAGTGAAAGAGCAGAGTGAAAAAGTTGGCTTAAAACCCAACATTCAAAAAACTAAGATTATGGCATCTGGTCCCATCACTTCATGGCAAATAGATGGGGAAACAATGGAAACAGTGACAGACTTTATTTATTTTCTTCCAAAATCACTGTGGATGGTGACTGCAGCCATGAAAGTAAAAGACACTTGCTCCTTGGAAGAAAAGCTATGACAAACCTAGATAGTGTATTAAAAAGCAGAGACATTACTTTCTGACAAAACTCTGTCTAGTCAAAGCAATGGTTTTTCTAGTAGTTATGTATCAGATATGAGAGTTGGAGCATAAAGAAAGCTGAGTGTCGAAGAATTGATGTTTTTGAACTGTGGTGTTGGAGAAAGACTCTTGAGAGTCCCTTGGACTTCAAGGAGATCCAACCAGTTAATCCTAAAGGAAATCAGTCCTGAATATTCATTGGAAGGACTGATGCTGAAGCTGAAGTTCCAATACTTTGGTCACCTGATGTGAAGAAAAGACCCTGATGCTGGGAAAAATTGATGTCAGGAGGAGAAGTGGACCACACAGGATGATATGGTGGTGTCCATCACTGACTCGATGGACATGAGTTTGTGCATGCTCCAGGATTTGATGATGGCCAGGGAAGCCTGGCATGCTGCAGTCCACGGGGTCACAAAGAGTCAGGCAGGACTGAGTGACTGAACTAAACTGAATTACAAAGTTTTGTATATTTGACTGATTTCAACTGACTGCTATCATAATATCTGTTGAGTAAGAATTGCTTTTCTGGAAGAGTCAGTTTATTATTTGTCCCAAATGGCAAAGTTCCTTTCTTAGTGATGAATTTGGCTTATCAAGCCAGGATTTTATTGTTTTTCATTCTTCCAAGGTTTATTTGTTCACCACCTTTTTGTTGAAAAAGTTATTTAAATCTTCACATTATAGTCTTCTGATAACATAGCTATTTTTCTCCTGTTTTTCTTTATATTTAGGCTGCTGAATTACATTTACCTAGAGGAAACTGTCATTTTCTTTTCTTGAGTTTTTCATTAAAATTCTGTGCAGAAACCTGTCCTTATTTCTCTTTATGCTAACGATATGTAGCTTGGTGGGAGCTAGTAGGTTTCATGGTCCTGTACCCAGGAGTGACTTTGTGCCTGAAGCTGTCATATCACTTCCATTCTTTGCTTCGTTAAATCTTAAGGAACAATTGAAGTACAAGTTATTCTTCAGGTTGGCCTGGTTCATCTACACAGACTTAGTGTAATTTGCATTTTACCACATGGTATTAATATCTTAGCACAGTCTCATTTCTACCATTGATGACTTGATGGACAGAGAATCTTGTGATAGGCTCTCAAAGAATAACACTTTATTTTTCAAAATAAAAAAATCAAAAATATTTCTCGCCACAGGTTCTTTTATTTAGTGCATTGGATATCATATGATTTTAAATGAAAGTGTTTAAAAGATTTTACTGCATAACTTTTAAAAGTAACTCTTTTATTTAAAAAAGATAGAAGTGAGTGAAAATTCATATTATGTTTTACTAGCAGGTAAGCATTATTGGATACAACTGAGCGACTTCACTTTCACTTTTCACTTTCATGCATTGGAGAAGGAAATGGCAACCCACTTTGGTGTTCTTGCCTGGAGAATCCCAGGGACAGGGGAGCCTGGTGGGCTGCCATCTATGGGGTCACACAGAGTTCGACATGACTGAAGTGACTTAGCAGCTTAGCAGCCAGCATCATCTCCAGGCAAATCTCAATTATTTATGCCAAAGTGCTTAAAGGCAGAATACTGAATGATCTAAAATACTTTTATCTCACTTTCATTAAAAATATCCACTCTTAAAGCTGGACATGTCTTAAGATTTAAAAATTCACATCAAAAAGTCAACTTAGAAACACTTGAATGAGGTAAAGGAGGAAGCATTCTTAGATCTCCCCCAGCTGTATGAAACACATGCTCCTCATGCTCCTCCATTATTTGCTTTAAATATCTCCAAGTTGGGCATAGCGCATGTCTTCTTTAATTAATTCCATGTTGGCATGGAGTGACTTTTTTCATATCTTATGCAGACTAGGGGAGGTTAAGAGTTGGAGCTTAAAGAGATTTTACTAATGCAAAGTAAATAGAATTAAGATATTAAAAGAACTGTGATTATGCAGGTTATGTATTGTCAATAGTGAGACTCAATAGTTCAACTAGGAAAGTCCTTATTAGGAAATACCACTATCAAGGAGAAAAGCAAAGTTTGTTTTGGATGATACAAAGTGAACACAATTGAAAGTCAGAACCAAGGAATTTTATAAGTTTTACAGATACTGTGATAAAATGATTTTTCCATTTCGTTTTGGTCTTTAAAATAGAAGAAATGGAGCTACTCATTCTAATTAAAAGAAAAAAAAAACACCTCTGAATAGTAACTGCCATTATTGTCATTGTCGTTGTTTAGTTGATAAGTTGTGTTTGACTCTTTGCAGTCTCATGGACTGGGCAAGAATACTGGAATGGGTTGCCATTTCCTTCTCCAGGGGATCTTCCCCACCCAGGGATCGAACCCATGTCTCCTGTAACAGCACACAGATTCTTTATTACTGAGCAGTCTGAGAAGACCAACTGCCATTATTCCATATCTTAAATAAAACATATCACTTAAAACAGACACGTGTGAGCCATAATATATCTTTTAATGTTCTTTTTAGGTAAATATGACCTCATTTCCATAATTGAGAGCAGAGAAGCATAACATTTTCTATGTAAGTTTAAGACTGGTTGCTTAGCAATATTCAAATGAGAGCAAGTCCCTCCTCTAGAAGTGGGTATAAAACAGTTGTCCATGTAAATGTGTGTAAGATTCAGTGAAGGAAGAGATTTCCTAGCACTTAAGTATAACCAGATATGAGACCATGTAGTCAAATGAGAGCAATCTAAACTCAGTAAATATTGTGCAGATTAAATTATCTACAAATCACTAATTGTATATATATCATTAGGTATGTTCCATAATCATCCCTGCCAACCTCTCCTCATGAAGTGCCTGGTAGGCTCTTTATAGAATTGGCATGGAAAACCAATGTCTCTCAGTTCTTGTCTAGATCCTATTTTGGGGCACTTTTTCCTTCTGTCTTTAGACCATAATACAAACTGGAATTACTCTAATAACATTGCAAAAAATAAAAGTAAACAAACTATACTTGAAAAGGATGGATAAACTTACAGTTGTTGTATAAGCAGCTTCTGGATCATCTTCCAGCACTCGGGAGAGACCGAAATCAGAAACTTTGCATACTAAGTTGCTGTTGACCAATATATTCCTAGCTGCTAGATCTCGGTGAACATAACCCATATCAGAAAGATACTTCATTCCTGATGCAATGCCTCGGAGCATACCGACCAACTGGATGACTGTGAAGTGACCATCATGTTTCTGAAAGAGAATCACAGTTATTTATGTTAGTTTATTTTATTATAGTGTGGGTGCATGCACACATTCCTGTGTTCCTGTTTATGTAGGGGTGTGTGTGTGTGTGTGTGTGTGTGTGTGTGTGGTGTATTGAATGAAACCCTTGATTTTATTTTACTGGATCCAATTTAATGTAAGCACCAAGTCTGCTGATCATCTTGTTCATAACAAAAGTAAAAATCTGTTTGAGATTTAAAGGAAAGGAAAACCTAGATTGAAGTGATAAAGGGGGAAAAACAAAGGAGAGAAGAAAATCATCCAAATTAACTTCCAGAAAAGATGATTTCAAAAACTCTAAGTAACAAAAGGGAACTAAATTTAAATAAGATAATAGCAACGACTTCTAACAAAAAAGAATTCACTTTCCAGGGTAGTTAGCTCCTAACCAGCTGTGAGTGCGTGTGTGTGTGTGTGTGTGCATGTGTGTGTGTGCGTGCGTGTGTGCATGTGTGCGTGCGTGTGCATGTGTGCGTGCGTGTGTGTGCATGTGTGTGTGTGTGTGTGTGTGTGTGCCCAATCATGTCTGACTCTGTGTGACCCTATGGACTGTACAGGGTAGCAAAATCTGGGATTGGATGAAAGTTATGTGATTGCTGGAAATTGTGAAAAATGATCAAAGAAAAATAAAAATCGATTGCATAAACAAGTTTAGGAAAGTTGTAGGACAATGAAAACCACA
This sequence comes from Oryx dammah, assembly GCF_014754425.2. Taxonomy (NCBI): domain Eukaryota; kingdom Metazoa; phylum Chordata; class Mammalia; order Artiodactyla; family Bovidae; genus Oryx; species Oryx dammah. The sequence goes on from NW_024070186.1 coordinate 114,629,287, forward strand.
TGCAAACAGAAAATAACTTGATTTTCCTAATCTTTCCTTACAGAGTTGACCCTTAAACAAAGGTGTGGACTGCACAGTTCCACTTATACCTATACTTTTTTCAGCAAATACCTAGTTGGCCCTCTGCATCTGCAAGTTCCGCCGGCTTGCACCATTGTGTACAGTACAATGTTTATGGTTCTGGGTTGATTGTATCAGAAGATATAGAATTCTCGGATACAAAGGGCTGACTATGGAACTTCAGCATCTGTATATTTTTGTATCTGAGGTGGGTCTTGGAACCAGTTCCCTGTGGATATCCAGGGACAACTGTACAGAGCAAATGGAAAGAAAAGTTGGCAGTTGACTGAAAACAGGACTATTTTAGTTCTCAGGAAAATTAAAAGAAATATGAATAAAAAGCCAAGCACAGCAGTGGTATATAGTAATCAATCCTCTGACTAACTATGCCTCTCACCTTGATTTAAAACTATATTTTAACTGAAGTGTAATTGATTTACAATATTGTGTTCGTCTCAGTAGTATAGGATAATGATCTAGTATTTTTGCAAATTATACTCCACTACGGGCTTCCCTTGTGGCTCAGCTAGAAAAGAATCTGCCTGCATTGCAGGAGACCTTGTTCGATCCCTGGTTTGAGAAGATCCCCTGGAGAAGGGAAAGGCTACCTAGTGCAGTATTCTGGCCTGGAGAATTGCATGGACTGTATAGCCTATAGGGTTGCAAAGAGTCGGACACAACTGGGTGACTTTCACTTTCTTTCACTTTTATACTTCACTTTAGGTTATTGCAAGATGAAAGATATACAGTATATTCTTGTTGCTTATGTATCTTATAAATAGTAGTTTGTATATATTAATCCCATACCCCTAATTTGTCCCTTTGCCCCTGCACTAATTCTTCCCTTTAATAACCACAAGCAAGTTTTTGAAATAATTTTTTTTAAATAAACAAAATTCAACTGTCATTCATGTAAGCAGTGTGCACCAGTAAGACCTGAGACAAATACTATGGTACAAACGTAGAGAAAATGAATATAAAAATATTTTAAGTTTAATTAAAATATCACATACTGTTTTAATTAATTAATGCATACTGTTCTAGTTAATTATTTGGAGATTGTTGTCATTAATGGGGTTATAGAGAAGTGAGATTCTCAAATTGGTTTTATATATCAGATAACATTTATTTATGAATGATACTAAAATTAATATTTATTAAGTGACCAGAGGACTATATTACCTTATACAAGGTGGTAGAGGCATACATAACAATATCTCAAAATTTGCAAAGTTAAAGAATTTTTCATGGTTATGTGATTTAAACTGTAGAGTAGGTTAAACATTGGGATGAATTGACCATATCACAGTGATGTGGTCTCTGCTACAATGATGATTCATTGGCCAGTTAAGTGAATAAACTTATACAACAAACAAAAAAACTTCATCTTACTACAACAACTTACATCCCTGATAGTTCTATGATAATATCTCCCAAATCAAGTGGAGAGTAAGGAAAAAAAACCTTTCATAAAAGAAACAGTCTACAGCAAGTGTATCCCATTTAAGCAGGAGCTTCTGTATAATTAATGTATAAAAGATAACCTAACAAAGAAAGTCTTTGCTGTTATTAGGTCTTTATGTTTCTGATCCATCTTCTTAGACAGTGCACAATTAGATGAAATCTGCCTCTTCTATCATGTACCTTACTTACCTCTCCTCCATTAGGAATCTCAAAGCCTTTGAAAGCATTCATTCTTTTGGCCTAGAAAGAGTTACACTATTTTTAAAGAGAGGTTCTTTTACATATCAGTCAATTGCCTGGTATCACAGTTCTTGTCGAGGCAGAATTTCTGTATAGTAGGAAATGTTAATAATAGATGATCTGAAGACTAGAGTGTGTGTTAGTTTCCCTATCTGTATAATAAGAATGCATGCATGCTTAGTTGCTCAGTTGTGTCTAACTCTTTGTGATTCCATGGACTGTAGCCCACCAGACTCCTCTGTCCGTGGGGTTCTCTAGGCAAGAATACTGGAGGGGGTTGCCATTTTCTATGCCAGGGCATCTTCCCAACCCAGGGATCATACCCAAGTCTTCTGCATTGCAGGCAAATTCTTTACTATTTGAGCCGCCACTGAAGCCCTACAATAAGAATACTATAATCTAACTAAGAGTTGTAGTGAGAATCACATACAAGACAAGCAACACAGCTCATCACTTATTTCAATAATACCTGGTATTAAAAAAACATAAAATCATATGTAGTTTTTGCAACTTTAATAAAATTCAGAAAACTCTCCACTCACTTTCATGAAAAATCAAGGCAAAAGAAACTCCTACATCATAAGGAGAGAGAGCTACTCAGTGCTAGGTTGAAATTTAATTTCCTATCTTGTTCTGAGGGTGGCACAAAGTATCAAGTTATTTCTTTTAAAAAAAAGACTTTTTTAGAGCACTTTTAAGTTCAAAGCAAAATTAAGAGGATGATACAGAGATTTCCCATATACCTTCTCCTTCAACACACACATGATCTTACCACACATGATTATCAACATCCTTTACCAGAATGGTACATTTGTTACAATTAATGAACCTCCAACAACAAATCATAATCACCTGAAGTCCACGGTTTGAACATTAGGATTCATTCTTGGTGTTGCACATTCTATAGGTTTGGACAAAGTTATAATGACATGTACTCACTGTTACAATATCACATAGTGTTTACATATAGTAACATGTATCAATAACAGTATTTTCACTGCTCTAAAAACTCTCTGTGTTCCATCTGTTCATTACTCCTGCCACTCCCTCCCTCGCCAACACTTATTTTTTCATGGTTTTATAGTTTTGTCTTTTCCAGATGTCATACATTTGGAATTAGTATGTAACCTTTCAGATTCTTTAACTTAGTAATATACATTGATGATTTCTGCATGTCTTTTCATAGCTTGAGATCTCATTATTTTTATTGGTGGGTAATATTCCATTGTCTGGATATGCAGTTTATTTACCCATATACTTACTGAAGGACATCTTGAATACTTCTAAGTTTTGGCAATTATAAACAAAGCTGATATAAACATTTCCATTTATTGACTGTTTATGCAGGTCAAGAAGCAACAGTTAGAACTGGACATGGAACAACAAACTGGTTCCAAATTGGGAAAGGAGTATGTCAAGGCTGTATATTGTCACCCTGCTTATATAACTTATATGCAGAGTACATCATGAGAAATTCTGGGGTGCATGAAGCAAAAGCTGGAATTAAGATTGCTGGGAGAAATATCAATAACCTCAGATATGCAGATGACACCACCCTTATGGCAGAAAGTGAAGAACTAAAGAGCCTCTTGATGAAAGTGAAAGAGAAGAGTGAAAAACTTGGCTTAAAACTCAACATTCAGAAAACAAAGATCATGGCATCTGGTCCTATCATTTTATGGCAAATAGATGGGGAAACAGTGGAAACAGTGACAGACTTTATTTTTGGGGACTCCAAAATCACTATAGATGGTGACTGCAGCCATGAAATTAAAAGACTCTTGCTCCTTGGAAGAAAAGCTATGACCAATCTAGACAGCATATTAAAAAGCAGAGACATTACTTTGCAAAGGTCTATCTAGTCAAAGCTATGGTTTTTCCAGTAGTCATGTATGGATGTGAGAGTTGGACCATAAATAAGGCTGAGTGCCTAAGAATTGATGCTTTTGAGCTGTGGTGTTGGAGAAGACTCTTGAGAGTTCCTTGGACTGCAAGGAGATCCAACCAGTCTATCCTAAAGGAAATCAGTCCTGGATATTCATTGAAAGGACTGATGCTGAAGCTGAAATTCCAATATTTTGGCCACCTGATGCTAAAAATTGAGTCATTTGAAAAGACCCTGATGCTGGGAAGGATTGAAGGCAGGAGGAGAAGTGGAAGACAGAGAATGAGATGGTTGGATGGCATCACCAACTCGATGGACATGAGTTAGAACAAGCTCTGGGAGTTGGTGATGGACAAGGAAGCCTGCCATGCTGCTGTCCATAAGGTCTCAAAGAGTCAGATACGATTGAGCGGCTGAACTGACTGAACTGAGTAGTTAATACAGCTGCAGGTTTTTATATGGACATAAGTTTTCACCTCCTTTCATTGCATATCTAGGAGGACAATACCTGGATTGTATGGTAAGCGTATGGTTAGCTTTGTAAGAAACTGCCAAACTGTCTTCCCACGTGGCTGTACCATTTTGCATCCCACCAACAAAGGGCTTTTCCTGCTGCTCCATATCCTCACCAACATTTGGTGTTGTTACTGTGACTAAATTTGGCCATTTTAATAAGAGCACAGTGGTATCTGATTTTAATTTTTTTTCTCTAACATCATGTAATGTGGAAATCCTTTTCACATCCTTATCTGCTATAAGGTGGAATGGATGAAAGAATTGATCCAAATTGATCACTGGAACAGAATAGAGAGTCTTCCATGAACACAGCTGATTGGTCCTTGACATAGGAGCAAAAGAAATACCATAGAGAAAAAAACAGTCTTTTCAAAAAATGGCATTGGAACAATTGGACATACACATGTGAAGAAAAAAAAAAGCTTATTAGTCTAGGTTTTTTGGTCAATTCTTTCATATTTTCTATGTAGATAACATGTCATCTGTGAATAAAGACTATATCCCCCCTCACACTTCTTGTCTTATTGCATTAGGTAGCACTTCCAGTATGATACTGAAAATCAGTAGTGGGAGGGACCATCCTTGCATGTTCCTGATCTTAGTGGGGCAGCTTTAAGTTTTTTACAATTCAGTATGATGTTAGCTGTTGGGTTTTTCGGTAAATAGTCTTTATCAAGTTTAGAATCCTTTATTCCTACTTTACTGAGTTTTTATCATGAGATGGCATTAGATTGTGCCAAATGCTTTTTATTTATCTGTTGTTATGATCATGTGATGAGTAACAAGTGATTTTTGAGAGTTAAACCAGTCATGCATATTGAGGTAAATCCCACTTGGTTGTGTAATTTATTTACAGTGTTGGCTATAATTTGCTAAAATTTTGTTCAAAGTTTTTTCTTAACAGCTTTATTGAAACATAATTCACAAACCATATAATTTATGCTTTTAAAGTATACAATACACTTCTCTTTTAGTTTATTCATAGAGTGTGTAACCATCATCATTTTAGAACTTTTTCATCATTTCTCCCCCAAATCCCATAGTCACTAGCACTTACTCTCCATCTCCCCCAACTCCTTCCACCAGTCATAGGCAACTACTCTTAAACTTTCTATCTCCTTAGATTTGTCTATTTCAGGTATTTCATATAAATGGTTTCACACAATATGTCTTTTTTGGCAGTCTTTTTTCACTTAGTTTAACATTTCAAGGTCCATTTGTATTATAGCATATATCAGTATTTCATCATTTTTAATGAAGAATAATATATTAATTTTGTTTATTTATTCATCAGTGGCGGACATTAGAGTCACTTCCACTATTTGGTTATCATGCAAGATATTTTTTTGTTACACTTTCACACTTTTTTTAAAAAAATAAATTTAAGTTTTACTCTCTTAGCAGATTTCAGTTATACAATACAGTTAGCAACTATAGTCACCATGTTATACGTTAGATCCTCAGAACTTATTCATCATATACCTGATAGTTTGTGACCTTTTACAAACCTTTTCCTATTTTCCATCCCCACCAACCCCTGAAAACCAGTTTTCTACTCTCTGTTTCTATGAATTCAACTTTTTCCTTTTTGATGCCACATATAAATGATACCATACAGTATTTACCTTTCTCTGACTTATTTCACTCGGCATAATGTCCTCCAAGCTCACCCACATTGTGCCAAATGGCAGGTCTTTCTTCTTTTATTAAGGCTGAATAGTATTTCAGTATATTATATTCCAAATTTTCTGAATCCATTCATCCATTGACAGATACTTTGGCTGTTTCCATATTCTGGCTGTTGTGAATAATGCTTCTATGAACATGGGAGTAGATATATCTTCAAGATAATAGTTTAGTTTCCTTTGGATATATATCCAGAAGTGAGATAGACAGACTATATGGTAGTTCTATTTATAATTTCTTTTTTTTTTCTTTAAGGAACTCTAGGTTTTTTTTTTCTTTCTTTCTTTTTTATTTTACTTTACAATTCTGTATTGGTTTTGCCATACTGTTTTTCACAGTAGTAGTACCAATTTATATTCCCACCAACATTGTACAAGGGTTTTCTTTTCTCCACAACCTTGCCAGGATTTTTACTTTTGTCTTTTTGATAACAAACATCCTTACAGCTGTGAGGTGATATTTCACTGTGGTCTGCATTTCCCTGATGATTTGTGACGTTGAGCATCTTTACATCTATCTGATGGCTATTTGGATGTCTTCTTTGGAAAAATATGGATTTAAAAACTGCCCATTTAAAAACTGGATTGTTTGTTTGTTTGTTTGTTTTGTTACTATCATGACAATGCTGGCTTTGTACAATGAATCTAGGCATTCTCCCTTTTATATTTTACATAAGTTACTTTAAAATTATTTTAACTATTCTTATCACCAACATTTGAAAAGACTTGAATTAACTGCTTTTATATCAGCATCAGAGCAATCATAGTTCTAATAACTACACAAGGCATCATTAAAAATGAGATTTTGGTGTTTGAAAAGAATATAAACTACTTTTTCCATGTTCTATGATGGGTCTATACAATGTAGTATGTTTATTTCTATTTTACATGGCCAAGATCTTTTCCTGACATCCATAAGGTTAAAAGTATTTTTATAAGTGAACTAAGATATGCAGCTGCCTATTTTTCACCTTTTGATGTTTTCACTAGTGGTACACAACTCTGGTGCATAAAAGTTCAGGAGTCTTAACATGAATCAAGGTAACGCTTATACTAGTATTCTCATATTGTTCTCTGCTACACGAACAGCAACAAGAAAGATAATTTTATATAAGAATGTACTTGGTGAAACAATAAAACTCATTTTGTTAAATATTGATTCTTGATTATGTATCTCAGGATCAACATCTGTGGGGCATAGAAAAGAGCTGACAGGAATAAGGGAGTTGATCCTGAGAGTTCTCCCCAATAAAGCTCCTTCAAACAAATCTTTTAAGAATCTCTTTCCCAGGGAACCCACCTTGTAACAATATCTATCTATCTATTTGTCTATCTATCTGCTATTTATAAAATGTGTGCCTGATTAAAGAGAAGCTCTCAAAATAGCTGTATATTCTTTGGGAATTCACAAACATCAATTATTACCATATTTTATATGGAAAAAATATCTAACATTCCTTAAATAATACACACCAATAACAGTTATAAGCTCATTAGAAGTATTATCTCATTTAATCCTTGAAACAACTCTGATATAATAGTAGTTACCGTCTCTATCTTCTAGATGATCAAACATAAGGGCAAAGAGATTTAATAACCTAGTAGATGGTGAAGTCAGGATTTGAATCCAGGTACAGCTTACATAATTATAATTCTAGAGCTTATATATGTGAATTCCAAACCTTCTACTATTAATTGGAGTTATCTGAAAAACTGTTGGCCCCAAGTGTGCCAGAGTGACCCAGTCTGGGCTAGTTTAGGCAGCTTAACTTAGTTCAATAAATCAAGGTACACAATAAACAAACAGCACTCCAGATGAAACCAACAAATAAGGATCTATTTATCTATGTGTAGTTGAAAGGAATAGGCTCACTTATTCATCCGTGAGGTAGGCAAAAATCTATTTCTCTACAAATGATGCAACTCTCTCCTTCAACAAAATCTATATTCTTTTTTCTAGTCCTTGTTAACATAAGCCTTCTCAAGTATGGTTTAGGATATAGTGGTTTTCTTGAATAAGGTACATGGTTGATAAATAACCATCTGAATAAATAACTGAATTAAATAACCTTTGATACTATCTAGTAGTACACCGGTTGCTATTGCTACATTATTCCTATGGCCTTGTATAAAAAAAAGTTATTTTTTTTTAAGGTAGGACAGTGGTTTTCTTCCTTTTATGCAGCAGTCCTATCACAGCATCCACTATATGCCATGCCTTGTGTCAGCACTCAGTAAATATTAATTCAAATTGAATTGAATTGTTTATGAGGGGAGGAGAAAAATGTGAGAGTGCTGAGATTTAATATCTTTGGGCTGCCTTCTAGAGATTAATCAAAAAGAAACTATGAATTTTTTTTATGACATATAGTTTTTTTCCCCAGGAAGACAGATTCAAATGAAAGAGAGTGAATGTGGCATATTTACACACTGCATCTCAGAGCTTAGTAGCTGGAATTCAGTTTGTCTTCATTCTTCTTTTCCTTTGCTCTCTCAGCCTGACTGTTGAGAAACACGGAGCTTAACCTCTAAGTGACAGAGAGGGTGAGCCTGATTAGAAGGTGGTTTCTGAAAGCTGCATATAATATCTGTTACTTCTGAAAGCTGCAGAGCTGCATACAACCTCCTCTCAGACTCTGGAACACAACATTTCCCAATCTGAGCCGTGACTGGCACATCACATTGTCTCCACAGTAATACAATCTCTTGTTGATGGTTTTCACAGCCCAATCTTGTGGGTTGTGCCCCACAGACACTGTAAAGCCTCTCAGTGTCCATTCATCCTAGGTTAAGCTCAAGTACTTAGTTTGTGCGTAGCACAAATGTAGGGTTTGAGTGCCATGTTGTCCTAAACTCATCACGTTATTATCTAACAACTTAAAAAAAAACAATATATTCAGGGTTTTTTTTGAAAATACAAATATCACTCTGTCAATCATTTGCTTAAAACTCTTCAAAGATAGAACAAAGTATAGTATTCGATACAAAGATATGGCTTTGCCTGTGTCTCTAGTTCCACATCCTATTCTGATTCAATTTTTTGATGTTTTAATTCACCACCACAACATGTTATGTTATCTAATGTGCTTTGCTTATATGGTTCCTTCTTCTAGGAACACCTTATAGTCTTTGGGCAACCAAGATTTTCATGATAAGCATCATATCTTTTGTGAGGTCCTTAATAAAATCCCAAGTTCATTCTTTCAAACAAGACTCATTTAACCTCTTCTGCAGACCAGTTATTGTGCTAATTGCTGTAATCAGAGTAAGAAGCAAAAGAGAAAGGCACCTCCTCCATTTTACCTATATTAATTTGAAAGCAGGAAAACAGAAAATAAAATTTAAACTGGGGCATGAAACACTGACTTGTGAATAGAGAACAGAAGTGGAGAGACCAATTAGGAAAATATTAAAGAAGGCTGAGCGCCAAAGAATTGATGCTTTCAAACTGTGGTGATGGAGAAGACTCTTGAGAGTCCCTTGGACTGCAAGGAGATCAAACCAGTCAATCCTAAAGGAAATCAACCCTGAATATTCATTTGAAGGACTGATGCTGAAGTGCCAATACTTTGGCCACCTGATGCAAAGAGCTGACTAATTGGAAAAGACTCTGATGCTCAGAAAGATTGAGGGCAGGAGAAGAAGGAAGTGACAGAGGATGAGATGGTTGGATGGTATCACTGACTCAATGGACATGAGTTTGAGCAAACTCAGAGAGGTAGTGAGGGACAGGGAATCCTGGCATGCTGCAGTTTATGGGGTCTCAAAGAGTCAGAGACAATTTAGCTGCTGAACAACAACAACAAAGAGTAACACAGGATAGAGAAATTGGTGATTAAAACTCAAAACTGAATGAAGTTTGAGATCTACTTTAGAGACACAGCTAGCAGGACTTGCAAGGAGTAGGGAATTGGTCAGGAAAGTGGAGGGATAAAGTTGGAAAATATTTCCTTTTATTGCTCTCAAAGCATCTTGTCTATACTAACATTAGCTAAAGCTGTGTGTGTGTTTGTGTGTGTGTGTGTGTGTGTGTGTGTGTGTCTGGCTCTCCCACTAGCTTGACCATAATCTCACTTCAATCTCAGGACCTAGCACCATGCCTGGTACTCAGTAGATATTCAACAGATACTCACTGGATTAAACTGAACTGAATTTATTTTTCTCTTAATGGACTAAGTACTTCTGGCTTTTAGTCAATAATAGAATATTTTCTTGAAATATTTTTTATGGAAAGTTAGATTTACTACAAGAGATTCTCTGAGAAAATCATGAGTAAATGACAAATACTGACTATACTTGTAAGCATCTTCACTTCTGAGTACAACCTCCAGAATTTTGTCTTTTTGCTAGAGAGTGAGGAAAAGGGGAATAAACATGTTATACAGATGTCTGCAGTATCTGTTTCTAAGTCTTCACTAGAGAATTATAGTAATGTTGAGCCCATCAACAGAATAGCCTTACAAACTATCAAAGATCTGTGGATCATAATATATATCACTGTCATCAAACATTCTTGTTGAAAAATGTGCAATACTCCTTTGAACAGAGTAAATAATTGTCATAGTGACTCAGTATCCTAAAAACATTAAACATGAATGATAAAAATATACCTAGTAGATAATAAACTACTATTCTAGAGGAGAATTAATAAAAATTGCATGTCATCATTTAACAAATATTTGCCAAGAATTCAATTCACTATGCTGTGTCTTAGTTAGCTACTATAAATAAATCAAGTTGCAAGGATTTCTTACAAAAGTGGTAAAATAAATACTGTTAGATAATGACAATTTATAATTTAAAATGAAGTGACAGAGGATGAGATGGCTGGATGGCATCACCGACTCTATAGACATGAGTTTGAGTGAACTCTGGGAGTTCGTGATGGACAGGGAGGCCTGGAGTGCTGAGATTCATGGGGTCACAAAGAGTTGGACACAACTGAGCGGCTGAACTGAACTGAACTGAACTGAATGAACATTTGGTTAATATGTATGTCAAAAGACTTTTTTGGTTTACCAACCACGAGTTATAAACAAATGGCACCAGCCTTTCAAAACAGAGTGACAAAAATAAAAGGGTGAGCTAGTTTGTAAACTTATTACTTCCAAAAATGCTGACTTGAACTACAAAATGGCTACGCAGGAAATGTACTTTACTAAGTGGTTTACAAGAGATTGAGGTATATAAACAGTGGACACTGTTAACCTCTTCCTACTTCTGTGTTGCTTGAGGACATTCTGAGAAAACTAGATGTTGAAAAAAACACAATGGTTTTCTAAGGCACTAATGATGAGAATCTCTGAAGAGTCCCAACAGAGAAGAGATGAATTCCATGGTTTTAATTGTCCCTTAGCCCAAAATATTCTCATCCATACTGTATAAATGTTCTCATTTCTTTTTTTTTTTCTAACTGAAATTTCATTATTAAAATTCTGTTTGGGCCAAATTCACAGACTCAAAAGGTGAAATGGTGGTTTCAGGGACCGGGTGAGGGGGATATAGAGAGTTACTCATCACTGTGGCTCAGCTGGTAAAGAATCCGCCTGCAATGAGGGAGACCTGGGTTCAATCCCTGGGTTGGGAAGATCCTCTGAAAAAGGGAATGGCTATCCACTCCATTATTCCGGCCTGGAAAACTCCGTGGACTCTGTAGTCCATGAGGTCACAAACAGACACTGAACCACTTTCAATGGGCATAAAGGGCTATTTAAGCAAGATAAATAAACTCTAGAGAGCTTCTGTACAATAATATACCTGTCGTGAACAATACCATATTGTATACTTAAACTTTTGTTAAGAGAGTAGATCTCATATTAAGTATTATCACCAGAATAATGTACAATGAAAAAAATTTTTGGATTTACAAGTTCATGTAAAAATGCAAAATTATCTGGGAGAATTAAAATAATATTTGTGAATCACATATTAGTATGAATTAATCTAGTTTTATATCCAGCTAAGATCTGTGACAATGAAAGAATGGGAGGAATGAAAGAATGAGGACAATTAGGATGGGGTAAACCAAGTTACAGGTAATTCTGTGAAGTAGAAAAAAGACTAGCCTGGGGATGAGAAGGATAGGAAGGGTGTGCTACCATATGGGATTTAAAACAGAAAAAATTAAACATCTGAGGATCTGAGAAGAGGATATCAAGAAAGGGGTGGATGCCGCATAAAAACGGACATTCCGCCCCACCCCTGCCAAAATAAGGCACAAAAATCTTTTCTATTTTTTATTTTTATTTTTTGAAGGAAACTACAGGTCTTCTTTGTATTGAAAGTTACATCCTTGAGCTGTATTCTGTGTTAGAGAGGCTTTTATGGATCTGCCTAGGGACTTAAGCAGAAGCTTTAAAAGAAATATTTATGGGAAAATGCGTCCTGAGTTCTCAACAATTGATTTATAAGTGACTTTGCAGAAAACAGTCCTTGGAGGATTACTTCTATAACTTAAGTTTAAAGTTAAAATTCAGTTTTTATATGTTTCTAAATCAGGAAGTTGACCATGCTATGACTTTTTAAAATGTTCTTGAATTAGAAAAAGAAGTAGCTAAGGTTATTTATAGGTCTGAAAAGACCAGATCATTCTTGTTTAAAATAACCACTGAACAAATAATAGTCAATATCTCCTTTTAACTCAAGCCTTGGTTTTTGTGACCGCCCCAGCTGAAAATCTTTTTATAATTTCTTATAGAATATTTGCTAAATCCTTCAAGGCTTTATTATTTTGTAGTAATTGTGAATTTGGACTGAAGCTAGGCCAAGTTGTATTTTTAGTTATAGAAGGGAAAGGCCACCAAGAATATAATCGGAAATTTCAATCATAAGGAAACTAAAAATGTCATCTCTAATACATGTAAAAAATCTAGGAAGAAGAGTAGATTTGTGAAACCTGACAGTTGGATTTCAAATTATCTTTTAATACTTTAAAGTGAATCTGAATATATAATATGTCTTTAAGGAGCTTTCTATTGAAATTAATTTTTTTTTTTGCTTAGATTTGTACAAAGGTAAACTACAATAGTTACTGCATGCTGCACTTAAATAAAGCCAGTACAATTTAAACTTTTTTGTTTAGCATCTAGGGGAGGGTGTAACACAGTGCCAAGATCCTGAGGAAGCATCACTGGAGTGCATCAGAATTACTGAGAAAATTTTTGCAAAATATATCTGCTTGGATGCTGCATGTGTATTTTGTAAAATCTCAGTAGGATGGAGATTTTGATTTCCAGGCATGGTTGAGAACCACAAGTTTTGAGTCTAATATTCAGTTTTGTAAATAAAAACTCTCCTGTATGGTTCAAATGAGGGGTTAGGAATGACTATAGAAGAGTTCAGGAAACTGTATTCAATTTCCCTGTGTATCACTATAGTATAAATTACCTATCAATTAAAAACTTTAATATAAAGTCCTGCATGCAAAATGAGAATTAACAGGAATATTAGAAAATGCAACATGGTATCAGATACTACAAATGACACAATACCTTTATAGTACTAAAATGTTTAAAGAGATCAATTCAGGCTATTGTATATTGATGTTCTAACTCCTAATTTAAGAATAAAAAGTTCAGTCATTGATACGCTTTGTTCCAAGTGTACTATGCTTTCATATATTTGGATGCTTACTGTCACATATTTTTAGAATAGTCTTTGGCATTAAACTGGCACAGGCGTAATAATAACATTCATTGACATGAAGTTTCACATATTTTCTTCTGAAAAAATATAATTAAAGGTATGTAATTCAACTGTAACTTTTAGAGTTTAAAGACAGATATTGGTGGATAAGTGTAATTCACTCTTTTTTCTACTGTTGAATATAAAATGAATGTGATGTGGATTAATTATGCTCTTATACCCCAGCACAAATATAACTTCACAAAACACAATTTACAAGAAAAAGTGTGCTAATAAAACACAGCTCTCATTATTAATATACAACTAGCATAAGGTAAAATGCTATCTTTACTAGATTTATAATTTGAGTACATAAATATTTAAAAGATCCCTTTAATTTTTTAAATTAATATTTGCTTTGCATTTGTTCAAGGAAAATCTTCAAATGTCTCACATTGCTTTTGGAATACTGATATGCACTTATATGTATTATTTAAATACTTACATTTGTGAGGTATACCTAGATTTTAAAAAATGGTGAACATTAAGAATATTTTTAGCCACTAGAAAAAGTAGACCAAGAAGTAACAGGAAAACAATTTTAAAATACTCAGTGGGCCTTCCTGGTGATCCAGTGGTTAAGAATCAGTCCACCTGCCAATGGAGGGATATGGGTGTTCCATACTGAGCCCATGCTCTAGAGCCTGCAAGCCACAGCTCCTGAAGCCTGTGCATGCTAGAACCCATACTCTGCAACAGGAGAAGCTAATGCAATGAAAAGTCCATGCATTGCAATAGAGGGTAGCTCCTGCTCTCCACAAGTAGAGAAAGCCCAGATAAATCAATGAAGACCCAATGCAGCAAATAAATATTTTTTAAAACCTCAAAACTAATGACATCTTCTGAAATATAATAATAATAGATAAAATTATGGAGACATTACTATATGCCAAACATTTTCTTGGAGTTTTAGGTCTATAAGATATTCATTACAATAAAGTCATAAAGTCATAACAGAAAGAAGTTAGTGCCTATTCTTAACCTTATTTTGTGGATGCCATCATCATTGAATATTCTTTTTTGCTTTAACACCTGATCCAATCCCCTGGTGAATGCTATTGACTCAATGTTCAAAATGTATCAGAGAGTCTACCATTTTCCATCAACTCAACTGCAACTATCCTAATCTAAGCCTCCATCATCTCCTTACCTGGATTATTGCAAAAGCCTCCTAATTTCCCTGTATCCATCTGTACCTCACTATAGTCTCTTCTCAGTACAACAACCAGAGCAATTGTTTTAAAACATAATCAGATTATTTTATTTTATAAAAAATGCTATTAAATAAAGAAGTAATTTTTTTGTGCTTGACATATGATACCTCAAATTTTTAAAGTATTTTATAACTATTTTTATTTGGATTGCTAGCTAATATTGCTATAAAAAAAGAAGGTTTAAAGATTTAGGGATAAACAGTTGCCAGGTAAGCGCCAATAAAAGTGTTTATGAAATGTATATGTATAGTTAGACTGTGCAGGAATAAGGTTCAGGGCTGTGCCTCATTTACACTAGAGCATTTCCTTGGAAAAGCTAGGAGAACTTACATACCAGTGAGGTCCTATCTTCTGGGCAGTCAGGCTGATGCTCCACTTTGCTGAGTCAAAATGCATTTTATTTTAAAAGGTAACACACACATATTCTTATATACCTACCCACCTCTCCTTTTCCACATTTCCATGCACATACACACTCACATACACACTTACACACAAACATGCTTACTTGACCACACCGTTGTCTGCTAATATATTTCTTAAGAAATGTCTGCAAGGATCCAAATAGTAGGTTTATGCATTCAGTGGAGTATCAAACCCAGCCAGCCACTGCCACCAGACTGTAATCTTGTACTTGGTTTGCTACCATTCCTTCATATAAAACAGGGAATTGAAGTGATTTTCAAATAGTGTGGGAGACCAAAGGGAAATCTTTTTTACCTCCAGTAAGCACAGAATGCTATTAATGAGCCGTGGATGGCTCCCCTACTACGACATGCACTTAGCTACTTCCTCCTCTCTGTGATTGCAGAAGCTGTGATTATCAAATTCTAAAGCAGTAGTTTGAAAAATGACTTGGCTTTTGAGACTATGTGGGATAGATATGTGTGTGTATATATATATAAAATCTCTGCTTGCCATGGGGAGCTGAGTATCTGCTATTGACATAAAGTTTATGAAGCACTTTGAAATTCTGAGATGAAACAGATATGATTACAAAGAAAGAATCTTAAAAAAGAGTAAAAAGGGAGTACTGACCCTAACGGAGAAGGCAACGGCACCCCACTCCAGTACTCTTGCCTGGAAAATCCCATGGACAGAGGAGCCTGGTAGGCTGCAGTCCATGGCGTCGCTAAGAGTCGGACACGACTGAGCGACTTCACTTTCACTTTTCAGTTTTCACTTTCATGCATTGGAGAAGGCAATGGCAACCCACTCCAGTGTTCTTGCCTGGAGAATCCCAGGGATGGGGGAGCCTGGTGGGCTGCCGTCTGTGGGGTCGCACAGAGTCGGACACGACTGAAGCGACTTAGCAGCAGCAGCAGCAACTGACCCTATGTTTTTTTATCCTATTCATATGATTTTTATTTTAATACTAATTCTTGTGAGGAGGGGACACAAGACCCCATGGGGAGATGGTAGTGAACTTATAAGAAGAAGTGATAAGTAATTTAAGATAAAAGAATTTAATGTGTATGAAATCATGGCTTTTGGATTCAGAGACTTGAATTTCAATCCTTGCCATTGATTGATGGCAATCCTACCCATTACAAAATGTCAGGCATTATTCTATATGCTTTACAATAATCAACTCAATCCTTACAACAACTGCATGAAGTGGATACAAGTAATATCCCCATTTTATAGATAAGTAAACAGAGGCACAGAAAAGTTAGTCACTTGCTCAAGTCACAAGGTCATAACCAGTAAGTGGCAGAGCCAAGATGAACTGAGACAGTATATGTTAAGGTTCTTATAGTATCAGTAAAAGTAGCCACATTATTTGAACATTTATTCTTTCCCAGATTGTATTGTGTCTAACCAATTGTGCATATAGCTGAAAAATATTAGTTTTTAAAATTTAAATCATGAAACTTACCACTTATAAACATGTTGTATGTTTATGAATAAATATTTTATAATATATATTTTCTTTACAACATGTTTTAATTAATTCATGATTTAGCAGGACAAAACTTACATCTGAAACTAACATTTCTCTCCTAATTTGCTTGTGGCAGTCATTTGATCCAATTTTCAGCAGCAATTTAGATGAGTATCTGTTACATTACTTGCCATTATATTCAGCTCTAGGATATAGTAGATAAAAAATCTCAAGCATCATTAGATAACAAGTCATTTTGATATGTATCTGATAAAAATGCATTTCTGGATAAACATAATGGAAGGGCATAAGTATATATGCATTTCAAATACCATAGGAGGTCCTGATAAATTATCCTAAAGTAATTTCGCACATTTACAGGAGAAATGGATACAAGCTATAAAATATATTCTGAGAATGGCTACAGAAAAGAACAAATTGTTTAGGTCCCTAAATGCCTATGAGTTTCATTTTGCCTTAAAGAGCATACTTGCTTGAGAGTATGCATTTTGTGAAGAGTATTGCTCTATAATAATTAGACGATTTTGCTGAATTCAGCTTCTGGCATTGAATCTGGACATCAAGTATAGTCAGTGTAAATATATCATCACTGTTAATATTGAGATCAGTTGGAAGAAGAAGGAATGGAATAAAGAAAAATAAATGAAAATGGGATCAAGAGAGAGAGGTAAGATAGACACAGAATTTCTCCAAATAACACTGTGCAAAAAATGAAGAAAGAATGCTTGAGATCATTTATTCACATAAAAAGTGGAGAAAAACATATAATACAATTCAAATAGCAAAAGTCAGTCTTTTTTACATGAGAAAATTGGCTATATTTCTGTAGATAAATACATATTAAGGGATACAGTGACATGCACATATGTGACCTCTGCTGGGGTGAAAAATATTTAGTCTAGTGATTATTTTTTTATATTTGTATTTTTCCCCTATCAATAAATATTTGTATAGCATATGATAGCTCTTTAAATACCAAAAATATCATAAATACATTTTGAAATATAACTTCATGGTGTCTTCTTAGTTGTGCTATTCTGTACTACCGCATAAAACAAATGAGTTTTGTATATGCCATACTGTCAAGGATAAGTCACTTTAAAAAAGAGTGCTTGAAATTTTTTTGTTCTAAAATAAATATCAGCCAGAGGTTAATTCTTTCTCATTTTGTTTTCTAAATAGCCAAATGAACTTAAGATGAACAAAGATGATAAAATCCATCTTCTCATATGAACTTGAGTCATTATTGGTAAGTATACATCAATTTAAAGGGTTCAGCACTATATATAAGGCATAAAATATTTTGCTAAATAGTTAAATATAATAAAGCAAAATGAAAGGCTATGTGAAACAACTGAGTTTCATTTAATCTCTTTCTTTATAACATCATTTGAAATATGTATATTTGATATGGCAAGTCAATTTATAGGAGAAATCAGATTATCATGTGTATATACTTCTCCATCTCAGTAGTGCTAACGTATCACAGTATCAGAGAAATGCAGCCTAGAGAAATTGCTGCTATTTTTTATGGAAGAATCCATGAATAACATTATGGAAAAATTAATTTATGATAAATGTTTTAAATCTAGAACTCAAAATAGCTCATTTAAATGCCATCAGAAAAGAACACCTCACCCGCAAAAAGGAGTCTAGGGATCCATTCTCCATATATTCCACCACAATCATTACTGGTCTGCCTGCCAAAAGAGCAAGAGAATATATAAGGATTAGAGCAATTACAGAAATATGTGCTACAGTTAGAGATTTCCAGCTGTGGCAGCTAAATTATTTGTATTTTATTAGTAGGAACTTCATTTTCCAACATGCTTCTATAAATATTAAACATACAGTTCTCCATTTTTATAGCATTATTTCTTTTGAGTTCATAAAAAGAACATGAATTACAATATAAATTACTAAGAAATTAAGCATTTCCTTTTCTAAGGCCCTGCAATCACTTGTTTAGATTGTGTTGTCCTGAGCTTTTCCTTAAAAGACAATCAACAAGCTGAAGTCAGAGTTTAAGCAGTTACTGGAACTGCTCTGGCAGTTGTGGTACAACTTCTCATCCAGTGATGCAGTAATTATGGCAGAATTACATTAGACTTAGCCTTTCCAAAATACTCCTAAAAGCAAAGCAGAAAGAAGAAATTCATAAATTCTTTTTAAGAAAGCATAAATCATCAGTCATAGTCTACTTTTAAGGTCTTTTAAGTAGAAAAACGCCAGTAGATTGATGAATGCTACAAAGTTGGTGGGATTTGTAATAGTTCTTGATCATGTCTTTATTGGACATAGATTAGATCAACAGAACTATGATGGCAGTACATGAAAAGTAAATAACTCTGATTTCATAGTCTAGTGCAGAAGCTAAAATCAGAAGTTGAACATCATTTATTTCTTTTTTATCATATCTATTTGCAATTGTTACAGTTCCTAATATACCTCTATTAGATAGAACATTCAACATAAATAGCTGTTTTCTTTTTCAAAGAAAAGAATCTATTTGTTCTGCCCAATTGCCCTAGTTTAAAAGATAAACTCATTTTAGGGAGGGAAAATTACATTTATCTGAAATAAACATGTATGACATATTTGCTTTTTACTTCTATATTTCTCATTTCTCACTGGGATTTTTAGCAAGTCAATCTGCACTATGCACAGAGTTTTTCCTCAGGAGCACAAAGACGATCTGGAAAGAAATTATGTGTGCCAGTGATGGAAATATTAGATCTCATATTGTAATTCATGTCCCTTTTATGAACTCAAAGCCTTAAGGGTTATAAAGGGTGACTGGAACAAATTAGTACAATGTCTGCAAATGTTAGATTTTACATTTGAATCTGTATTTTAGAGAAAAATGTGCTAAAGGTTAAATGCAGTAATAAAGATCCCCATTTATCATGCATAGAATTAGAATCCAAAGAAGTTTCCCATTTTGGCAAATTTCTATAATGTTCCTTAAAGTCATTAATTTCACCCAAATACACATTTAAAAAAACTTAGCAGAAAATATTGAGGTCAAATGAATTGTCAGCACTACTGAAGGGATCTAGAAGATTCAGGCTTTAAATCTGAGAATCTGTCATGAAATCCTTTATTTGGCCATTGATTCCAGAGAGCTTGAAGACAGGAGCTGGATGCAAACACTTGGTTGGCAAGGTGGGGAGAATAAGAGGTTCTTTTCATACTTAAATATAAAAATTATGAACTCAATATTCCAGTTTGAATGATAATAGATTATGGATGTTAAGAGAAAATCTGGGTTATTGCAATGACTGCCCAAGTTCTTCTTTTCATAGTTGCACTTTTCTATCTATCTTGATCATTGCTGTCAGAGAAACATATTTATTTTCTAAAAATATATTTTAAAACAAATAAAAATATATTAAAAAAAAACTGACATTCCCTATTACCCAGAGAAATTGAGGCATAGAAAATTAAATTATTTGTCCAAAATCCAACAGCTGGGAAGTGGCAGTATCAAGCAGTCTGTCTGAGAGCTTAAGCTCTTACTTCTATGCCAAAGGTACCTCTCAGGTGTGTTTTATAGATCAGAACTGTAGGTCCCATCCTGTCAGTCAATCCTCTCCAGCGGTGGACTGTATTGCTCCTAACCAGTCTTTTCATTTATTGGCTCATCAACTGTCATTCTTACCTCTATTTGTTCAGTCCTGTTTCCTTCTCCCTTTCTTTTTGGTATTCTCCTCCCAGGATTATCTCCCAACTTGTTTCCTCCCCTAATCATACCTCACATCTCCCTAGAATTTATAAACTGCCCTCTACCTTGAAAGTCTCCCATGGCGACATTTCCTAATAGTTGCATTCCCATCACATCTATTGTCTGCATTAGGAAAAGTGTTCCTGGAGTGGTAGTAGGTTGTTTTTCCCTCCACCTTCCCATAGATGCTTTGTATCTCTATTTACTGGATTTCTCAAGGTCACCTCCCATAGAGCTAAGCAGAGTAGGTGCTTCATAGAAACAAAGTGATTTTTCTCATCATTTTCACAATTCCTAAGAGACTAACACTGAAGTATTTCAGCAAGATTCTAATCTATGTGAATACAAAGTGCTTTGGAATTAGTTCTGTCTATAACTTCTTGGGAGATACCTTTATACAATCTTAAAATTCATCAGTGACAAGTTTCATCTTCTGATTAAAGATAATAAAGTATCAAATGAAGACTCCCCTGGTTTCTTATAAATTAAAAGACACACCTGAGTGCTGTGTCTCTTGTATTTTGTTCAGTAGCATCAACTGAAAGCATGTGTTATTAAACTAAGGCATTTTAATTTTTTTTAGAATACTGATGGTATCTAACCTGTAATTTGCTTCCTAGTGGTTTTCTATAGGAAGTTAGTTACACTGTGAAGATTACAAGTTTACAATCCATGATTACCTTTTATAATCAAGAAAATTGATAAGTATAATGGAAATTATCAAAGTTAGGATGGTATTCTTCAAAGATGAGGTTAGGTGAGAAAAGTCTATTGGTTACAGTGCTTTTTCTGTGTTATTGTTCAGTTCAGTCGATTAGTCATGTCTGACTCTTTGCGACCCCATGGTCTGCAGCACGCCAGGCCTCCCAGTCCATCACCAACTCCAGGAGTTTACTCAAACTCATGTCCATTAAGTTGGTGATGCCATCCAACCATCTTATCCTCTGTGATCCCTTTCTCCTCCTACCTTCAATTCCTAGCATCAGGGTCCTTTCAAATGAGTCAGTTCTTCACAACAGGTGGCCAAAGTATTGGAGTTTCGGCTCCGGCATCAGTCCTTCCAATGAATATTCAGGACTGATTTCCTGAATCAGTGTTATTGTTAAATATGTAGAAATTATATGTTGCATTTTTGCTGTTAGAAAATACATTTGGATGTGATTCTTTTTTATATTATTTTCAAAATATTTCAGCTTATTTCCATTTTTATAGTTTAAAAGATTATTTATTTACTTTAATTGGAAGCTAATTACTTTACAAAATTGTAGTGGTTTTTTGTCATATATTGACATGAATCAGCCATAGGTGTACATGTGTCCCCCATCCTGAACCCCCCTCCCACCTCCTTCCCCATTCCATCCCTCTGGGTCTTCCCAGTATCAGTTACCCTAAGTGCCTCATGTTGCAGGATTAACTTAGTATTCACATTGCACTGAAATCAACGGACAAGCTCCACGGTTCTTGAAAGGTAGTCATCTCAAAATTCCCAGATCCTTTTTTGAGAAGCCTTACCAGTTAAAGAACTCTTCATAAACACTTCTACAAGTCACACAAAAAGTGAATTTCTTTGGTTTTCCTTCATAAATAGCCCAGATATTGTTATAGATATTTTGAACTGCATTAGAATCAAGATTCTATAAGAAATCACTTATATTCTGAACACAATGAATCACAAAATCCAATGTCATCTTTTTCTGTTATAGAGAACAATAATTTTCTTTAACCAGGACTTTTATAGATGATTAATAAATCTTTTTCAAATTTGCAGCTTAATATATATGATGATTTTTATACAGGAGGTATTGAGAAATCATACAATGATAAGACTGTTGTTAAAGGAAACAAAAGAGAGGTATTCTTTAAATGTTTCAGGGAAATGTGGGGGTGAATATTTTGGGAGTGAAAGTGTCCCCCTTTTTTAGGACTCAAGAAGACTCTGAAAGGAGATTATAGATTCAACATTTTCATATAAATAATGAGTTTTTGCTGGATGTAATGTTTTGTATCAGCTTGGCAATTTCTCATGTACAATTTCTCAGTATTATTAAGAATCTAACAAATCTCAACAACCCTAAAACTATTACAGATTTAAATCAATGGTAGTTTATTTAGCATTATATAGCATACACATTTTGTCTAATAGATAACAAAATTTGTGATAATAATTTGGATTGACAACTAAACTGCTTGTATTTTTTCCTCCCAAGTTGTAATGCAGGACTTTTTGAGCCTGTTATTTATTTCTACCTCCCTGTTTCTGCTGTACTAATAATGAATTATAATTATAATCTCAAATGGATTTGATAACAAATGAAATGGTTTTCTTATCCTCTAAGGCTGGATGGCATCACCAACTCGATGGGCGTGAATCTGAGTGAACTCGGAATTGGTGATGACAGGGAGGCCTGGCGTGCTGCAATTCATGGGGTCGCAAAGAGGCGGACATGACTGAGCGACTGAACTGAACTGAACTGAGCTGAACTGCAGGCTTTCAAAGGATGTGGAAGACATAAATTTGAACATTATATATTAAATAATTATTTTCATTCACAGGATAAGAACTAAAGTTGGAGGACTCTTTTCTTAACACTGTTGCCTGATGATTATCAGATCATGTCCCAGAGGAATTCTGTTCTCAGTGAATTCAAATACAAACTTAAAAAATTTCTCTTGAACTTTCTTTTCCTCTTCTATTCCTGTTGTGGTTAAGACACCACCATGCATCTAATAACCTAGGTTTGAAACTCTATTGTAATATTGGATTCTCTATCAAACTCTTCTTAGTCCATAAGTTATTAAGTGGTGCTGACTCTCTACAAAATCTATTATCACTGTTCACATCCTGCATTTGTTTTCTCTTGCTTGACCTATTACAATAATCGTTTATTGGTTGTACTGTTAATGCTTACATAATATTTATTTTAAACATTCAGCAATATAGCATATATATATATTTAAGTGCCTACTATGCATCAAGTACTCTTCTGGTTTCTGGAGAAACATCTCCAATCAATAAAAGATTCAGCTCTCATGGAGTGTGTAGTGGAAAGGTGGATAGAAATAAGTAAAGAATTGCTATAAAGGGCTAAAGATTGTTTTACATATTGCATTGTTTCTTCAGGATTAAAGTCCAAACTGCTTGGCAACTACATTCCTTCTCAGTCTCTCCTCTACCTTTGTTTCCTTTGTTATCTTTTACCACCTTAGTTCTGTTACCTCCTGTTTTTCAAATTCTCTAGGGGACTCATAATTCTCTAAGAATGACTTTACTTGTACCTTCCTCTTCTCCTTAGAAGACTGCCGTCTTACTCTCTTCATTTGGTAAAGTCATATACTTATTTATTAAAAAAAAACAAAACAGAAACTTAAATACCATCTCCACTGTCAATTCTCCTGTGAATCACTTTTTGTTTTAGGAAGATTTATTGTTTACTTTTTCTTCTGTTTATATTTAATCAAGAAATTATATAACACTCACTAGGTATGACTTTGATACTAACTACATAGGTGTCTGCCTCCTTCTTTAAAATGCCACTGAGTTCAGGACTGGTGCTTAATTTGTGTCTGTAAGTTCACTATCTACATTTAGCACAGAGTGCAGTCCCTACAAGGTACTCAATTTTTCTTTTTTTGACTGGAATGTCAAAAGGAACACACAAATAAAGGTGTTTTCTAAGAATAATTCTAGACCTAGAGCAGTTACTGAAATAACAGAATGGCAAATCAATGGACTTTAATTCTAAATTATTTGTATTAAGGGGACAACAGAGGATGAGATGGCAGGATGGCACACCAACTCGATGGACATGAGTTTGAGCAAGCTCCAGAAGTTGGTGATGGACAGGGAAGGCTGGCGTGCTGCAGTCTACAGGGCGGCAAAGAATTGGACAGGACTGAGCGACTGAACTGAACTGACTTTGCATTATGAAAATATGGTTTTGAACAGAAAAAAAGCATAATTCCAATTTCAGCTATGCTACCTTCATGATCTTGGGCAAGATATTTTAGTTCTTTAGCTTTTGCATCTATACAAGGAGGATAATATTACATATCATATATACTTTTTCAAAGGAGTAGATGAAAAAAAATACAATTTACACAGTCTGGCAATAGCTGCTGCTCAAAAATGGTGGTGTACCTTTATTATTTTTTTCCTTTTGGGTATGGTTACTGATTTCCCCTTATTATCATAACTGTACATTAGGCAAGAAAAAATAGTTTTATAAAAAGGGACTATTTCTATATTTTACTGTACTTTGGTGTTGATATAAAAATTCTTTGATATCCTACAGCAAAGTAAAAACAACTGATAGTTCAGTTCAGTTGCTCAGTCATGTCTGACTCTTTGAGACCCCGTGGACTGCAGCACACCACATTTCCTGTCCATCACCACTCCTGGAACATGCTCAAACTCATGTCCATCAAGTTGGTGATGCATCCAACCATCTCATCCTTTGTCATCCTCTTCTCCTGTCTTTAATTTTTCCCAGCATCAGGGTCTCTTCTAAGGTGTCAGTTCTTCATATCAGGTGGTCAAAGTATTGGAGCTTCAGCATCAGTCCTTTCAATGAATATTCAGGACTGATTTCCTTTATGATGGACTGGTTGGATCTCCTGGCAGTCAAGGGACTCTCGAGACTCTTTTCCGACACCACAGTTCAAAACCATCAATTCTTTGGTGCTCGACTTTCTTTATAGTCCATCTCTCACATCCATATATCCATACAAGACTACTGGAAAACCCATAGCTTGGACTAGATGGACCTTTGTTGGCAAAGTAACGTCTCTGCTTTTTAACATATTGGCTATGTTTGTCATAGCTTTTCTTCCAAGGAGCAAGCGTCTTTTAATTTCATGGCTGCAGTCACCATCTGCAGTGATTTTGGAGCCCCCAAAATAAAGTCTCTCATTGTTTCCCCATCTATTTGCCATCAAGTGATGGGACCAGATGCCATGATCTTAGTTTTTTGAATGTTGAGTTTTAAGCCAACATTTTCACTCTCCTCTTTCACTTTCATCAAGAGGGTCTTTAGTTCTTCTTCGCTTTCTATCATAAGGGTGGGGTTATCTGCATATCTGACATTATTAATGTTTCTCCCAGCAATTTTGATTCCAGCTTTTGCTTCATAAAACCCAGCGTTTCTCATTATGTACATTGCATATAAGTTAAATAAGCTGGGTGACAATATACAGCCTTGACATACCCCTTTCCCAATTTGGAACGAGTCTGTGTTGTTCCATGTCCAGTTCTAATGGTTGCTTCTTGACCTGCATACAATTTCTCAAGAGGTAGGTAAGGTGGTCTGGTATTACCATGTCTTTAAGAATTTTCCACAGTTTGTTGTGATCCACACAGTCAAAGGCTTTGGCATAGTCAGTAAAGCAGAAGTAGATATTTTTCTGGAACTCTCTTGCTTTATTGATGATCCAATGGATGCTGGCAATTTGATCTCTGGCTCTTCTGCCTTTTCTAAAACCAGCTTGAACATCAGGAAGTTCACAGTTCATGTACTGTTGAAGCCTGGCTTGGAGAATTTTAAGCATTACTTTACTAGTGTGTGAGATGACTGCAATTGTGTGGTAGTTTGAGCATTATTTGGCATTGCCTTTCTTTGGGATTGGAATGAAAACTGACTTTTTCCAGTCCTGTGGCCACTGATGAGTTTTCCAAATTTGCTGGCATATTGAGTACAGCACTTTCGCAGCATCATCTTTTAGGATTTGAAATAGCTCAGCTGGAATTCCATCACCTCCACTAGCTTTGCTTGCAGTGATGCTTCCTAAGGCCCACCTGACTTTGGATTCTAGGATGGCTGGCTCTAGGTGAGTGATCAAACCATCATGGTTATCTGGATCATGAAGATCTTTACTATATAATTCTTCTGTGTATTCTTGCCCCCTCTTCTTTATATCTTTTGCTTCTGTGTTAGGTCCATACCATTTCCGTCCTTTATTGTGCCCATCTTTGCATGATATGTTCCCTTGGTGTCTCTAATTTTCTTCAAGAGATCTCTAGCCTTTCTCATTCTATTGTTTTCCTCTATTTCTTTGCATTGATCACTGAGGAAGGCTTTCTTATCTCTCCTTGCTATTTGCAACTCTGCATTTAGATGGGTATATCTTGCCTTTTCTCCTTTGCCTTTTGCTTCTCTTCTTTCCTCAGCTATTTGTAAGGCTTCCTCAGACAATCATTTTGCCTTTCTGCATCACTTTTTCTTGGGGATGGTGTCAATCACTGCCTTCTGTACAGTATCATGAACCTCTGTCCATAGTTCTTCAGGCATTCTGTCTATCAGATCTAATCCCTTGAATCTGTGTGTCACCCCCACTGTATAATCATAAGGGATTTGATTTAGGTCATACCTGGATGGGCTAGTGGTTTTCCCTACTTTCTTCAATTTAACTCTGAATTTTGCAATAAGGAGTTCATGATCTGAGCCAAAGTCAGCTCCCAGTCTTGTTTTTTCTGACTGTATAGAGTTCCTCCATCTTTGGCTGAAAAGAATATAATTAATCTGATTTTGGTATTGACCATCTGGTGATGTCCATGTGTAGAGTCTTCTCTTCTGTTGTTGGAAGAGGGTGTTTGATATGACCAGTGTGTTCTCTTGGCAAAACTGTTAGCCTTTGACCTGCTTCATTCTGTACTCCAGGGCCAAATTTGCCTGTTACTCCAGGTGTTTCTTGACTTCCTACTTTTGCATTCCAGTCCCCTATAATGAAAAGGACACCTTTTGGGGTGTTAGTTCTAGAAGATCTTGTATGTCTTCATAGAATTGTTCAACTTCAGCTCCTTCAGCATTACTGGTTGGGGCAAGGATTACTGTGATACTGAATGGTTTGCCTTGGAAACGAACAGAGATCATTCTGTAGTTTTTTGAGATTGCAGCCAAGTACTGCATTGCAGACTCTTTTGTTGACTGTGAAGGCTACTCCATTTCTTCTAAGGGATTCTTGCCTACAGTGGTAGATATAATGGTCATCTGAGTTAAATTTAGCCATTCTAGTTCATTTTAGTTCACTGATTTCTAAAATGTTGATGTTTACCCTTGCCATCTCCTGTTTGACCACTTCCAATTTACCTTGATTCATGGACAGGAGAGCCTTGTGGGCTGCCGTCTATGGGGTCACACAGAGTTGGACACAACTGAAGTGACTTAGCAGCAGCAGCAGCATGGACCTAACATTCCAGGTTCCCATGCAATATTGTTCTTTAGCATTGGACATTACTTCCATAACCAGTCACATCCACAACTGGGTGTAATTTTTGCCTTGGCTCCATCTCTTCATTCTTTCTGGATATATTTCTCCACTGTTCTCCAGTAGCATACTGGGCACCTACCAACCTGGAGAGTTCATCTTTCAGTGTCCTGTCTTTTGCTTTTTCATACTGTTCATGGAGTTCTCAAGGCAAGAACACTGAAGTGGTTTGCCATTCCCTTCTCCAGTGGACCCCATTTTGGTGAAACTCTCCACCAAGAACTGTCTGTTTTGGCTTGCCCTACACAGCGCGGCTCATAGTTTCATTGAGTTAGACAATGCTGTGGTCCATGTAATCAGTTTGATTAATTTTCTTTGTTTGTGGTTTTCATTCTGTCTGCCTTCTGATGGATAAGGATAAGAGACTTATGAAGTTTCCTGATGGGAGAGACTGAGTAAGGGGGAAACTGGGTTCTGTTCTGATGGGCGTAGCCCTGCTCAGTAAATCTTTAACCCAATTTGATAGTTACGTGTTTTATATGATACAGTTAATTCCTGGTTTTATCATGGTAGTCCTTGTGTCCCAGGCAAACTGTGATGGTTTATTACCTTACACCTTATGTACTAGCATAGTGCAGGCAGAAGATATGAGATTAGAGTCAGAGCACATGCTGCTGAAGACTTTTACTTTGGGCAAGTGCCCTATCATAACTCACTTATCTCACTGCTTCAGAGTCCTCATTTGTACACTATATACTTTCCTCATTTGTATATTTATACATAATATTAACACCTCCTCCATGTTCAGTCACATGAGATTGATTAAATCATAATGGAGGAGTTCAGTTCAGTTGCTCAGTCATGTCTGACTCTTTGTGACCCAATGGACTGCAGCATGCCAGGCCTCCCTGTCCATCACCAACTCCTGGAGTTTACTCAAACTCATGTCCATTGAGTCGGTGATGCCATTCCACCATCTCATCCTCTGTCATCCCCTTCTCCTCCTGCCTTCAATCTTTCCCAGCATCAGGGTCTTTTCTAGTTAGTCAGTTCTTCACATCAAGTGGCCAAGATATAGAAGTTTCAGTTTCAGCATCAGTCCTTCCAATGAATATTCAGGACTGATTTCCTTTAGGATGGACTGGTTGGATCTCCTTGCCATCCAAGGGACTTTCAAGATCTTCTCCAACACCACAGTTCAAAAGCATCAATACTTTGGTGCTCAACTTTCTTTATAGTGCAACTCTCACATCCAAACATGACTACTGGAAAAACCATAGCTTTGACTAGATGGACCTTTGTTGACAAAGTAATGTGTCCTGCTTTTTAATATGCTGTCTAGGTCGGTTATAACTTTTCTTCCAGAGAGCAAGCGCCTTTTAATTTCACAGCTGTAGTCACCATTGGCAGGGATTTTGGAGCCCAGAAAAATAAAGTCAGCCACTGTTTCCCCATCTATTTCCCATGAAGTGATGGGACCAGATGCCATGATCTTAGTTTTCTGAATGTTAAGTTTTAAGGCAACTTTTTCATTCTCCTCTTTCACTTTCATGAAGAGGTTCTTTAGTTCTTTTTTTGCTTTCTGCCATAAGGGTGGTATAATGTGCATATTTAAATATCATTCTATAATATAGAGTATCTGCATGAAGTAGACTCTTACTCCTATCTAAAAAGCCATCTGTGTCTTCTGTACTCTATTTGCAGATTTCTGCCCCTACCAATATATCTTAGGTTACTCTGGAATTGATTTTAATCTCAGAACTGTTTGAAACTTCTAAATATGTATAATAATTATTGTTAATTTCATTCAATGCTTTCTCTTAATTGCTTTACTTTGGTTTTAAAATTCAGAAGTGATCCAAATACCTTTGGATTAATACTGAAGAATAAATTATTTTATTCTGTGATAAAACAGTTGAACAGAAATTAGGGGGGTTTTCTGCATTTATGAAAATAGTATCACTTCTGGATTTGAGAGTAAGTCAAAGATATGAGGCTAAAGAAATGAAATATAATTTCCTTGACAGTTCCAGAAAGCAGTGGCATACCATCTGCATCGATTAACTTCAGTAATATTCAGTACTTTCTTTCTTTCCACTGGAAATTACATATGGGCAAAAAGATGTCTCTTTAACTAGAAGTGTCTTGTTGACAATGAAAGTTAGTAACTACCAAAGAAGTTTGATTTAGATTGTGGTTTCCAAAGTAAGACACTAACCATATTATAAGATTTTAGTAACATTTGAATTAAGAATGGCTTTCTTGATTTTTCAGTACATCAGCACATATAAAAGTAATGTTATAATAATCAAATTAAAAGAATACACATTGAAATTAGTTGATTTATGACTTTTATATTTCCCTCTATTGTGAAAGAAATAATTGATTATATAATAATCAATAGTTTAATTAATATTGGGGTTTTCTTTGTGGCTCAGTTGGTAAAGAATCCACCTGCAGTGCAGGAGACATAAGAGACCCAAGTTTAATCCTTGGATCAGGAAGGTCCCCTGGTAAGGAAATGGCAACCCACTCCAGTATTCTTGTCTGGAGAATCCCATGGACAGAGGAGCCTGGTGGGTTACAGTCCATGGGGGGCAAGAGTCAGACATGACTTTAGGCAGCAATGAACAAAACACACCAGAGAATCCTTATAAACTTGTAATACTGTGAAGTGTTGAAAACATGAAAATGAAACTTATGCTAAGTTCAAAACAAAACTAAACTGCTTGTCAAATAAATAATTTCATATCACTTTTGTTCTTGGTTTCTTTCTGTAAAAACTTTTCCTGTGTATAATTTAAAAATAGATACTACATCTAAATCAGAACATATGTAATAACAACTGACTTAACAAATAAGTTTTTCAATGTGCTGGATGTTGCTCTAAGTGTTGTACATGTGTTAACTCATTTAATCCTCATGCCAGGACCTGCAGTGAGTGTAATCACTAGTTCAATCTAACAGATATGATTACGGATTCACTGAGAGTTGAAGGAACCTGTCCAAGGATACACACTGAGAAACTGGCAGAGCCAGGGCTTGCAGCCAGACAATCTGGCTTCAGAGTCTGAATGCCTGGCCATCTTGTCATACCCCCAAATGATATTTGGGTCTCCATTAGCAATTTAGAAAACATGAAACATTGCCCCAAATCTCTCTGTGCCTCATCTTAGAAACACATCCTAGAAATCCATTATGGACTATTCACTGTATTGCTGCCAAAGATGTTTTGTCCTTGAGAAGTTCTAGGATTTTAAAGCCCCATAAAGCCTTATGATAGTCTATACAAAGGAAGTGTGTGCTAAGGAAACTTGTTGGGATAGCCTGTAGATTTTGCTTCTCCCATCTCCTAAACATCAGTTTATGATAATGATCTTAAGTTTAATTTACAAAAGAATGCTTTAAGAAAGAGTCCTGAGGCTCTGAGAAAAAGATATCATATTTTCCAGTAGTGTTTCAAAAGTCGTGCTCTACTCTGGCTTCAAAAGTGTGTTATGATTATATAAATGATCAAATATTCAGTCTTTTGGTCTTTTATATGATTCACTAATCGAAAGAAAACCAACAGAAAATTTAAAAATCGAACAAACTTCTGCACAGGATATATTTAATCTTAACTGTATTGATTATTTATGGTGAGATTTTAATTATAATGGAGAAAACATTGTTAAATGAATCAATGCTTGCTTGCTCAGTAGTGTCCGATTCTTTGCAACCTTATGGACTGTAGTCAGGCTCCTCTGTCCATGGGATTCTCCTGGCGAGAATACTGGAGTGGATTGCCATGCCCACCTCCAGGGTAACTTCCTGACCCAGGGATCGAACCTTCATCTCCTGAGGCTTCTGTATTGCAGATGGATTCTTCACCACTGGGTCACCAGGAAAATCCAAATGATTCATATATATGATGTAAATTAAACTACCAGCTACTTTTATTTTTTCACCCTAAGGAAAGTACTACTTACTTTTTAATCTTTTCTGCAACTCTTACAAATAACTTAATTTTTTTTAATGTTCAATTTTGTTAAACACATTTTTGTAAGACCCTCTGTATATAGAACTATAAAGAGCTAACACTGTGCCACAGGGCAACTTCCACTGTACTTTGTCCTATAATGCAAAAGAACAAAAGCTGAGATGAAATGTGTTTTACAACAGGGCTGGTCTTTCCCTACCTTTCTATGTTCCAAAGTGGCCCAGCAGCCCAGGAGAGCAAGCATGGTGCTCTGTGGCAAGGCAAGAAGCATTTACACAGCTCGGTTTCTTTTATTTCCCGTTAAGGTGAAAACACCAACACAATAATCCCAACCAAAACACAAAGATTAAACACTGACTCACATGGAGATTAAGCTTTAGCAGACTGTGCAAAAATTTTCAGAATGTTTCTTTCTGAAAAGAAAATGGTTCTTGGATGAATCTTTTGAGAGTGTTGATAGTGTCTTTGAATTGCACCAAAATAGATGGTACAGTTTGTAATAATAAAACATGAATGTCTCTAGGACGTCGATATATGTTCTCAACTGAGAATTTAAACTGTCTTATATATAAAGTCTGTATTTTTAAGACTGAAACTTATTCAAATGGTATTTAGAGAAAAAAAGCACTTAGGCTAATTAGAAAGCAGAGCTAAAGTCAAAGGCTAAAACTATTTAAGGAATCTGAGAATAGAAAAGTAAAAACAACTAGTAAAATAAATCTGGAGATTACTTAAAGGCTCCTTTAAGATTTTTCACATCTTTCTGGAGGTAAAAACAACTGAAACTATCTGTGAAAATGTTCCAAAGAAAGTGGAAGTAAAAGTTGCTCAGTCGTGTCTGAAATACCACCCCATGGACTATACAGTCCATAGAATTCTCCAGGCAGAATACTGGAGTGGGTAGCCTTTCCCTTCTCCAGGGGATCTTCCCAAACCAGAGATCAAACCCAGATCTTGCACATTGCAGGTGGATACTTTACCAGTTGAGCCACAAGGGAAGACTGCAAATGTTCGAGTTTGATATCAAATGCACCCTGGGCTTTGTTTCTTTTCTTTTAAATGCACTGTCAATCTTACATGAAGATGCTATTGCTCATGATGTCAGTGAAACAGAACTTTATATATAGAATATTAAGTTTTTAATAATCTGAAATTCTTCATTGATGACTTCAAGGGGAGCCAAAGACTTCCTAAAATTATATATAAACATTTATTTATATGAGTATATATCCATTTTCTTGGAAAAGAGAGTTTGTTATTTTTGGACAGAAAACAAAGTATACTCCATAAAGAATCTGACTCTGTGAACCGTACCACAACATCAGGATCATCTAACAATAGGAGTCCTTAAACCCACAGACTGTGCAACAGATTAAAGTTTTAATAGACTGAATGATACTTGAAGGTTTGACTTACACCTTCATTTTATATATATTCCCCATCCTGACTTTTCTTTGTCCAAATGATATTTTCAAGTTGTCATCATAAATTTTAAATCATTTTCTAACCTTTTGTGTATTTCTCCTCAGGAAAGCCAAAGAACCAAAAGATGACATACCTACTCTTTGGAACTCACTGACCTTAAGCAACAGAGGAAGCAGACCAAACACAAATCTTAATGTTATCTGGCTAACCTTTCTTGCACTGGTTTTGGAATAGTTAGAATAGAAAAAGGAGTCCAAAATGCCAGTGGCTAAAAGATAGACGAAGAAAGGGGCAAAGCCTGTGAAAAGGGAACAAAGGAAAAATTCGTGGACAGAGTGAGAACCTCAGGTGAAACAAACAGGTCCCCTTCCTGGCTAGCCCTCGTTTGCATAGGGCAGGCCAGGTGGGAGGAGCCAAAACACATAAAAAGAGGGAGCCAAGACCGGCTGAGGCCTCTTCCTGAGAGGTCAGCTCACCTTCATGCGTGAGGATGGACTTTCTTTACCAAATAAAACTCCGAGTTGTAATGAAGCTGTAACACTGGTCCACCATTTTAAATCTTTGTTGCAGTGAGACAGAACTGAGAAAATTACACACTCTCCTGACATATCTTATCAATATATGCCAAAAAAGTGTTTTAAATAATTCTAACCTGGCAATAACAGTGTTGCAAACACTGTTGTTTAAGGGGGCTGTTTACATATGTTTAACTAGAAATACAGTCACTCATGTCAACATTTTTGTGCTTCTGTCAGTTGGGTGTGTTCTCTTTGTCATTTAATCAGTGACCTTCTCTTCTCTATACCTTTCCTCAAATCTGAAATAGAATAATCTTGGTCTTTTCCCTGAACCTACCTCAGAGTCCCTATCCTAGTTTCAAATAGTTGCAGTTTACAGAATTTCCTTTTAAAGTCTGGAGCTGAATAAACTTTCAAAGAGGAGCGTTGTCTAGGAGACACAACTGTGTAGAAGAGTATTGAGTAGGGCTTACTGGGGCTTGAAATCAGACACATGGCAAGGAATAAAGAAATTAGGAGTTAGGAATCCAGATGAAGGTTTCTCTTACCACACACAAATTCAAAATTTGCACTTTGAACCATTTATTCAGGATTTTACTTTGCACATTTAATCTAATTTAATTTATTCCTATTATAATTAGCTCTTGGTTTAAGTAGGTACAAACAAAAACACTCATTCACATACAACTTATTCAGGGTAATTGACAACATTTTTAGCCACAGAAATATATAAAATTCATACCCTTCAACCAAAAAAGAATTTGTTTTTTTCCCCCTCTTAAGACTTACTTGAAATGTAAACCACCATCTCTTATCTTTCATGTATATTTATTACAACAATATTTGTTAAAGATAAAGAAATTTGTCATAAATACTACCAAAAAATATAAAAAGAATAATCATTCACAGGAGAACTTTAGAAAGTAGAAATTTTGTCAAAAGTGATTAAGTTTTAAATATCCAATTGTAGACTGAAAACAAAAGTACTGATTTTCTTTTTTAGGATGCCTGAACATATAAAGAAATGGAACAGTTTACTTTGATTTTTCTAAACTGCAGTTTGATTGTATTTAAAAGATATATACTTTTCCATTGTTGATTTCCCTTAACAAACTGAGTTCATACCAATTTTTCTTAACTCACTGTATATTCCTTCAAACCCTGCCATCTAGTCTTATATATTTACATTAATGCCTTTCTGCAGTACTCTATCTGCATCAAAACCTGATAATATAATATTCACTAGATCCTAGAGTCTCTGCCACTTCAACCTTATTTATTTTTCCTGGCTTATTTCTAATATCTAAAATATATGCCTTCTCAATAAAATTTTTTTGACAGGATAATAGTGCATGTGATATTTGCCCTGACTCTAGATAGGATTTCACATGAACTATGGAAAGGAAAATATTGATAATCATTGCTAACATACTTCGAAGACATTTTAATATTGGCTTGACACTGTAAGTCTTTTGCTATAGAAATGGTCCAGTTGAATCTGTTATTGGTTTATAGAAACTTAAACTGTGAATTCATGTCTTAACAATTACTAGTCAGGAGACAGCAGTAAGGATATGAAAAAGTCTGGTTACCTGAGTATAAGGCTCATCCAAACCTCTTTCCAAACGTAAAAAATAAATGATGTTAAATATTACTATTAATCATATACCTAATGAGTAACCTCAGATATGCAGATGACACCACCCTCATGGCAGAAAGAGAAGAGAAACTAGAGACCCTCTTGATGAAAGTGAAAGAGGAGAGTGAAAAAGCTGGCTTAAAACTCAACATTCAAAAAACAAAGATCATGACATCTGGTCCCATCACTTCATGGCAAGTAGAATGAGAAACAAGGTAAACAGTGACAGATTTTATTTTTGGGGAGCTCCAAAATCACTGCAAATGGTGACCACAGCCATGAAATTAAAAGACACTTGCTCCTTGGAAGAAAAGCAATGACAAACCTAGATAGCATATTAAAAAGCAGACACATTACCAACAAAGCTCTGTCTAGTCAAAGGTATTGTTTTTCCAGTAGTCATGCATGGATGTGAGAGTTGGACTATAAAGAAAGCTGAGCACCAAAAACTTGATGCTTTTGAACTGCGGTGTTGGAGAAGACTCTTGAGAGTCCCTTGGGTAGCAAGGAGATCCAACCAGTCAACCCTAAAGGAAATCAGTCCTGAATATTCATTGGAAGGGAGGATGATGAAGCTGAAGCTTCAATACTTTGGCCACCTGATGTGAGGAATTGACTCGCTGGAAAAGACCCTGATGCTGGGAAAGTTTGAAAGCAGGAGGAGAAGGGGAGGACAGGATGAGATGTTTGGATGGCATCACTGACTAAATGGACATCAGTTTGAGCAAGCTCTGGGAGTTGGTGATGGACAGGGAAGCCTGGCAGGCTGCAGTCCGTGGGGTTGCAAAGAGTCAGACACGAATGAGTGACTGAACTGAACTGATATACCTAATAATTACAAGTCTGGGTTTGAGTCCTCATGTGTTCACAGTTGTTTTTTAAACTGACTCAGAGTAAACAGACAGGAAGTCTCACAAAATCGGCAAAGCAAGGTGAAGAAAGCTATTTACCTCATCTAACATATGGCATGCAATGGAGAAAAACTCAAGTTCAGTTTAGTTCAGTCACTCAGTCGTGTTATGACTCTTTGTGACCCCATGAACTGCAGCACGCCAGGCCTCCCTGTCCATCACCAACTCCTGGAGTCCACCCAAACCCATGTCCATTGAGTCGGTGATGCCATCAAACCAGGTAAAAATCTCAAAAAAGGCGTTTTATATATAGCATTATATTTAAAGCATAGGTAGACAAACTGAGATGGTGTTTCAAAAGAATATCCCCTCAACAATTAAAGAGCTTCCAAACTAACCACAAAGGAAGTATTAGGAAGACCTTCAACATTGATTTTTTTCTTTTAGAATTTATCTATTTCTAAATTCCACATTAGACTGCTTTCTGTGATTGCTGTTTTCTGGACTTTACTCATAATTTAAAAAGCTTCTTAGTTTAAGGCATATATCTAGGTTTGGCCTAGAATCTAATCTATATATATGAATTATTTCATTAATGAAAAATAGCATCAAGTCTTCCACAATAACACTGTTAGAAAAGTGTAAGGTAGATTTTTTGAGCTAATCATACTCAACCTCAACCTAAGCCATTACCATCTGAGCATAATGAATATGCCTTTAAATTTTATAAATAAGTTTTCAAGATACATTGTAATGTTTGGATCTTATATAAATTTAAGATGTCACGTGATGTCAGAGTTATTGCTATAACTCTGGGAAAATTGGACCAGTGCATCTTCCAAATATTATTGCATCATCATTATTGTAAATAATTCTATTTCTCAACAATGTCATTACTCTGATTTTCTTTGTTTATTGTAAGCATATGAAACCATCAAAAGTGTAAAGGTAGAGTCTGTCATAAGGTCAGTCATCAGTCTAAGACCCTATGTATAATCAATGCACTATGGCATACAAAATGTTCTATCTCACTTTCAAATACTGTTTGACTACAGAAATAAATCAAAGGAATAACTAGGTGGAGCAAAGAGACCAACTTTATCATTGTAGATTATACATGGATGATATACTTCCAAGAGGGACATTAATTCAAGGAGATAGAATTTGAATTTAATAGGGAGGAATACAATGGGGAAGAGTTTGATTAAAAAAATATAAGTTCACTTATGTCTTTTTATAATTATTTTTCCTTTCTTTCCCCATCCACTTTGCTTGTCTTAGCTCCTCTCCCCACTCTTCCTGCCTTCTCTTCTGGGATTTTCTTACTTCACTGAGTCACTACTATTTGAAAAGCACTGCAATAATATATGAATATATTTGGTATTCAATTTTCAGCCCATCACTTCCTGGTATTTTTCTCTATTTGAAACTAAGAATAATAACCCTTTACTGCAATCCTTCTAGAAATGAGAAAGGTCATATAAACAATTGACATTACATAAATAGAGATTTCAGAGTTGTCTGCTTTCTGGTTCTCATGATTCAGTGATTCTTTTATTATTAGTGTAAAAACATTGCAAAAATATTGTTCCTTAGTAGAACAGTGTGACATGAATGCAAATGACCCATTTTATACAGGGGATAATCATGTATCTTATTTAAATTTGATTAAGGAAGTAAATGGGAACTAAATTAGTACCATAATTAGAACAGATTTTCTGATTCTTTGAATGACATAGTGAATGTCTATGAGAACCTAAAAGTTCTGCAACATATGACCAACTGGTAGAAAGCAAATTAATTTCTGCCCAGTAGCCATCAACCTCTGGCCAGCTTTTTAAAAGTACCATGATACAGGTTAAAGGAAGGAGTGCTTTGTGTCCTCAAATGATGTCTTAAACCCCTAAGAGTCACTCAGTTAGTAGGTAGCAAATAAATAGTTTAGATTTTTTCTTTTTTAACATGAAACAATAAAAACTTCTCATGATCATTGCTTCACCCTTCTTTACACAAAATTATACAGCAAATTCTTGGGAAATAAACTATAGCTGAATGAAACAGGATAAGAATTACCTTTGAAATCATAGCAGTGATTACTGAAAAATATCAGAGAAAGTATACAGGGATCACTTATCAAAGTGATATAAGCCAGAAAAAGTCAGTTCAGTTAATTTCACTTTGAGGGAATAGGAACAAGTTTAGATCTATAATTTTTTTATGAAGCAATTTTGTTACACCTGATTTGTATGTAAGTAATGAAAACTGAACTGAGCTTTCTCTCCCAGGAAGGCTGGAGGCAAATTTGGCTGAAAGCTTAGATGAACAGAGTGCCAATGTTCTTTTAGATTCCTCTCTGGAAAGTTGTTTTTGTGTATGGTTATAGAAACACTATCTTGCTTCTATTATTCTCAGTGGCTAAATGACAAGGGTTATCACTTTTACCAGTAATGTTGAATAATTCAAGTCTCTATTGAAGTTCATATTGTCATTTCTGCCAAACATACCTAAATCCACCAAGATTTGTCATTAAGAGTTAAAGATTAAACTATCAAACTACAAATCATCTGTTCATCTCTCCAATTCCAATCAGTGAAATCTTAATAAATTATATGAAAGCTACATTTTTTATATTTGCTGTTAACTCTGAGAGCTCAGTTTATATAGACTTCTATTTCTAATTTTTTGCAACACTACCATCACTACCACCACCACCAACAACAATAAAATTTCTATGCAACTGATACCACTTTGTTCTAGAGAGAAAAAAAGGGGTGGCATCACACTCATGAGAATAAAAATTGCTAATTTTTATTTCATATAATTTTGGTCCCTAGTTTATCCATGGCATTGTTGGCCACTTTAGTAATTATCCAATATGGGAACGCATGTACACCCGTGGTGGATTCATGTCAATGTATGGCAAAACCAATACAGAATTGTAAAGTAAAATAAAAAATAAATAAAATTTAAAAAATAAAATAAAATAAAATTTAAATTCCTTGGGAAAAAAATAAATAAATAAAATGTTAAAGATAAAAAAAAAAAAAACAAACCAAATGACATGGAAGCATACTCATGGTTTGTTACCTTTTGTAGGCATGAGTAACTGAAAGTAGGCAAGGGTAATTGAAAGGCAAATGAAAAATGTCAGTGTAATAATTTTAGGCTTTGATGGCATAATTTTGTTAAGAAAATTAAGAAATTTGCATGATGAGTTTTTTTTCCATTTTATTCCCTAGTTTTTCAAATGCTCCCATTATTTGGCTGGCTGGGTCACCCTCGTGAAAATATAGGATCATTATCATAATTTGTAGCATAGTATTATCTATGATATTAAAACCACAAGAATTATGATAAAAATTCAAGGATCAATATCCTAATTCCATTTTTCTAAACACATGTAAAATTGATTTGCATGCTTCATGTAAAAGGGAGGAAGAAAGCTGGATATTTTACAAAATAACAATAATAAGACAATTTATGATTATCATAATACTAAGGATAATATACAAAGTGATTTACTAAATTTTGAAATTATATTTTTAAAGGTTAAATATCCTATATTTTATTGTTCTTCATTTATAAAATATGGTTTTGGTCAGATTGATATTTCTAGGGAAGTGTGCATTAATTTTCTTCCTCAGAATTGTCTTTTTGCTAATGTTAAATGTCACATTTGCTACTTTCTCACTTTTTTCAAATCATTTTTCTTTAGTGAAATGGAACTTTATTTAAATCTCTGTAAACTATAAATACAGAATTATTTTTCAGTTAATAAAACTCAGTTTTAAATTCTCTTTTCTAGCCAATTCCAAGTGGTAAAGTGTCTTAAATTCAACCTTGTTTTATTCTTGAGTTACAAATTTGGGACCTGAATCTTTTGTTTTTATTTGTGAAAAATCTTCCCTAGAAGAAAGAGGCAGCACTATACTGATCAGATGCTCAGTTTACAGATCCTTCTTCCACTTCCTCTACATTATTCTGGGAGCATTATGTATCACAAATGTGGTTTCTGCATCTATGAATCAAAAAGCCACTTGCACTTCTGTTCAACAATATATTTCAGAAATATTTATTTCTGTATTGTGGGTCTGTCAATTGTAAGCACAGTTCTACTGCTGTATCTGGTGGCAGAAAACTTCACCTGAAATACCTACCAGCAGGAATCCTGGGGGGCAAAGATCCTCCCCCTGGCGCTGGATGCGGGGCCTGGAGGCTATTTAAAAACCCTGCCCTCAGGAAGCTGGGGCAGAACGTTTCCACCCCAATGGCCGGGAAGGATCCTTTTAAGAGATAAAAATGGACATTAATCAAAAAATCTTCTTTGTGGAAAAGCTGTTGATCATTTAACTGGAACAAAACCTATAATCAACAAAGACATCAAACCTTACAAGGAAGTTATGTAACTACAAGGAATGGAATGCATTTTTATTCATAAATTTATGAAATAAACCTAGTTTTTTGAAAAGAAAATTACTCTTATCTAGTTACAATTAAAGAGGGTTAGAAGCACCAGAATACTAAGATAAATTTCTAAACCTACATTTGACAAAGGGGATATAACTGTTATTGATGTTGCCTGTTTACAGAATTCACCTCCACATGCGATAGAGATATGCAGAAAATAGCCACAATAGGATCTGAGATGTGTGCTGCACTGTGAGGAGTGGTGCCTCACTTCAGTTGTACCAGTATGAAAGCCTAAAATTAAGGAGACTTCTATACCATACAATAATTACATACATCTTTGAAACAGTGGTAAGAAAAACAACACACACATTTCTTAATTTGCTTCATTCTTAATTTGCTTAATTAGGGACCAGACATAAGAGTTTGCAAAGGTAGAACCACACGCTTTTTCATTTTTAAGAATGCTATTGAGAAAGGAACAAGAAAAAGTAAACTACTTGGAAGTTTATTCGTAAAATAATATAATGAATCACAGATGAAAAGAATGTCAGAGCTACACAGGACTTCAGAGATCATCCAGTCAAAAACTCCATGTTTTACAGACCAAGAACTGAGGACTGGGGTGGGAACGTGATATCACACAGCTGGTGGATTCCCAGGACAGTCTTTACACTAAAGATTAAAAATAAGTAATGAGCCACTTCCTATTTGGAAGATCATGATCTCCTGATTGTGAATTAGAAACCTCGCACTTTGGAATAGTGGCATTACAATTTGGTGTCTCAAGGACCTAAAGGACACTAAAATCATTCAGAAGAAAGTATAATATAAACGGAATATTAGTGCATCGGTAACTGTTATGGTACATGTAAGTTTAAATCACAATAATACCCTAAAATCAAGTTACCCTGATGGTTGTAAGAAACACATCTCATTCGAGACCTCTGAAACCCTCATCAGGAACAGCAGTTTTCCTATGTAGTGACCTGGGATCTCTCCTTTCATAAGTTCAAATTTAGAAAGTGCCATATTTTTGAAAAGGACCTCCCAAGTGGCCCTAGTGGTAAAGAACCTGCCTGACAAAGACGGAGACATAAAATGTGCGTGTTTGATCCCAGGGTCCGGAAGATCCCCTGGAGGAGGAAATGGCAACCCACTCCAGTACTCTTGCCTGGGAAATCCCATGGGCAGAGGAGCCTGGTGGGCTATAGTCCATGGGGTCACAGTCAGACAAGACTGAAGGGACTTAGGGCACACATTTTTGAAAAGACTTCACTCTGTTCTTTTATACAAACTTTACCCCTAAAATAAGTTAAAATTTTGATTTTTCTTTTAACTTTAACTAGGATTAAAGGGATCTGGTATACCACACTCTATATATCTTGCTACTATGGAGGAAGTTGTTGCTAAAGAAAAGCAGCATTTCTAGATCTTTAGAGTTTTTTTTTTTTTTTTTACAAAAGAACAAAGTTATAATGAAAGTTAATGGTTGAGGCCTATATATGGTGCATTGGATTAAAGAAAGCCTAGAGAGAGTATCA
This sequence comes from Oryx dammah, assembly GCF_014754425.2. Taxonomy (NCBI): domain Eukaryota; kingdom Metazoa; phylum Chordata; class Mammalia; order Artiodactyla; family Bovidae; genus Oryx; species Oryx dammah. The sequence continues at coordinate 114,671,227 of NW_024070186.1, forward strand.
TATACTGTGAATAAATTGGTTTTGTTGTGGATTCTATGGAGCTTTAGTAAAATGACCCAGCAGAGCTGGAGTCTCTTAAACATTAAAAGGTGTGGCAAAAGAGAACAAGATGGCAGAGGAGTAGGTGGACATCGAGTACAACTCTCTCCATGGATACATCAGGAATATACCTTCAGACACAGAAGTTCATGCAGAACACCAGTTGAGAGCGGACAGGAGTACCTGACCAGAGGAAAAGAATGTATAGAACCATGTAAATCTTGTAGGATGAAGGAACTAGGGGGGAAAGCAGGAGTGTTAGTAAGACTGGACCTGCCCTCGGCGGGTGGGGGAACTAAAGCAGAAGTCCGATTCCCACATCCAGGCAATTGTCTGAGTCAGAGGAGAAAACATTTAAGACTGAGAGTGAAACAGCTGATCTGTGGCCGCGTAAATGGAATGAGAATCAGACAGTCCTTGCCACAGCCATACATACTCAGGACGGGGACTCAGGTTCCCTGGAAGGTGCAGCAGCTGGGAGCTGGAGTTCAGGGACTGTGGAATAATCAATCCCAGGGTGAGGGCTGCTGTTGTCTGCAGAGAGATGGATCGAGGGGATGTGAGGGAGGACATTGTGGTGGGAAACGCCTGTGGAGGAAAGCCAGGCAGCCATGGAAGCAAGGCAATACTGCTGAGTCACACGGAAGGGGTGGAGCCATCACCATAGTCTCTCTCTCCCCACACACCAGCATTGTTGGTTGAACAATAGAGAGGCTGGCCCATCAAACACCTGCCGCACTGAACTACAGAATAGGACCCCACCCAAGGTGCCCCTCTAAGTGCCTGATGCGCTGGTCTAAGAGTAGGACCCCAAACAGGGGGGCCCCTCTATGTGCCTGACACACTGAACAACAGAGAAGGATCCCAGCAAGGTAGCCCTCTAAGTGCCTGAAGGCGGAGCTACAGAGAAAGACTGGCCAAAGAGGCCTTCTAATCACATTACAAGAGGCTAAAAAAATAAAAAGACTCTGATAGGGCCATAACTCCTGCCATGGAGGCAGTCCAAGTCCTTGTACACTTGCTGCCTCCAGGGTCCCCACAAGCCAAGCAGCCAAGCTGCCTTCATGCTCAACTCTCACTGGGGCAGAGCTGCCACAGACAAAAAATGTCTTGCATCTGTGTGCACAGGGTCACTTCTGTAGTGTCTGACTCTTTGCGACCCTGTAGACTGTGGCCTGCCAGGCTTCTCTGTCAGGGAGACAGGAGGGTTTTCTAGGTAAGAATATTGGAGTGTTTTGGCCAATACTGGTTGCCATACCCTTCTAAAGCACTATTTCCTGCTGCCCTAGCTGCCAACTCCCTTGAGTACCTGATGCTGCCAGAATCCCTGCGACCCAAGCAGCTGCACCGTCTCCACACCTGGCCTTCACAGGGTCTTCACAAGTCCTCCAGGGCAATCTCAGGAGCAAACCCCAGTGGATGACCCATACGTAGAGGTGGAAATAAAACCACAATTGAAACCCATGGGCGGTGTGGATAAGGAAGAAGACCTAAAACCTTCCCACCAGCTGTACAAGCTGCAGATTAAATCCACACGATCAACTAGGCAGACTCTGTGTATATGGAATATATAAAAGATCATTGAAATCTCCCACAAAATAAAATACACTAGTTTTGATAGCTGTGGACAATGGAGGCAAGAACACACAGGAATAGGACCAGGTTAGAATCTGAGCTGCCCCCACAGCAGGTCCTGAGATCAACACTGTGTTGGAGCGCATCCGAGAGAGGTGAGGTGGACTGTGACTCCCAGAGAGGGAAAGGACTCTGATAGCAGTGAGTCAAGAAAAACATTTATTATTCTTATGTTTTGATTTGTTCTGTAGATTCCTTTGGATTGTTTTTCCTTTTTCTTCCCCCTTTTCCCCCTCTGTTGTAGTTGTTGATTTTATTGGCACTGCTAAGTCGCTTCAGTCGTGTCCGCCTCTGTGCGACCCCATAGACGGCAGCCCACCAGGCGCCCCCGTCCCTTGGATTCTCCAGGCAAGAACACTGGAGTGGGTTGCCATTTCCTTCTCCAATGCATGAAAGTGAAAAGTGAAAGTGAAGTCGCTCAGTTGCATCAGACTCTTTGTGACCCCATGGACTGCAGCCTTCCAGGTTCCTCCGTCCATGGGATTTTCTAGGCAAGAGTACTGGAGTGGGGTGCCATCACCTTCTCCATTATTGACACTATGAAATCTAATTAAGCTTTTGAACTCTTTTTTTTCTTTCTCAGTCACGTTTTTTATTGTTGTTATAAACCTCTGTCTCTGCGTTGGGCTTTTGCAGCTCTGTGGAGTTTTCCCTTTTTCTTTTCTTTTTAATTTTAATTTTTAAAATCTATTATTATTTTCTCTACATTTATTCCATTGTTTGCTTTTCCTACTATTCTTTTCCTCTTGTAGTTAATCTTTAATGTATATAAATATTCTTCATCTACCTCCATTTAATTTTGCATATCTACTCTTTCTTTTCTTTCCTTTCCTCTCAACATATTTGTTAGTTTTATTTTCATTGCTTTAATCCCCAATTGGCACCTTGCTTTAATTTCATTTTCCAGTTTGTACTTTAGTTAGTGTAGTTCTGGTAGATATAATTTTTGTTTTTTTTTTGTTCACTAGGTCAACCTATGGTACTTTATTTTTGTTGGACTGTTTTTATTTTACTTATGGGTGTATGCCTTTTTTTTTTCCTTTTTCTTTCTTCTTCCATTTTCTTTTTTTATAATTTTAATTTTTAATGTTTTAAACCTATTAAATTTTTTCTACATTTATTCCTTTGTTTGCCTTTCCTACTGTACTTTTCCCCTTGCAGTTAATCTTTAATGTATATAAATCTTCTTCATTTACTTCTATTTAACTTTGCCTATTTATTCCTTCTTTCATTTCTTCCTTTCCTTTCCTCTCAACATATTTGTTGGTTTTGTTTTCCAGTTTGCTTTATTCCCCACTTGGCACCTTGCTTTAGTTTTGTTTTCCAGTTTGTGCTTTAGTTAGTTTTGTTCTTAACTGGTAAATATAATTTTTGATTTCCTTTGTTCACTGGGTCAATCTATTGTGCTTTATTTTTGTTGGATTGTTTTGACTTTGCTCATGGGTGTATATGTATATGTGTATATTCCATTATTTTAATTATTATTTGCCTGATTTTGTAACTACCATTTGTCTGGGGTTCATCTTTGGTTTCTTGTTTTTGGATATTTGTTTTAATCTCACTTAATGCGATGACAAACCACTTGTGGAATCTTCTTTCTTGACCAGTGATCAAGCCCAGAGCCTCTGGAGTCGGAGCACTGACTCCAAGACCCTAGACTACCAGAGAACTAACCCTAGGGAATATCAAATAGTGAGAACTCACTGCAAGGAAACCACTTCAGTACAAGACCTAGCATCACCCAACCACCAGTGGCACCCTGTACAGGATGCCTCATCTAAACAACAAACAAACAAAATACAAACCAAATCATCAGCAGACAGGATTACCACCTCACTCAGCCTTGCCCAGGAGAGGAAAAACAAACAAAAACACAGCACAAATCTCACCCTATAGGAAGCTTACACAAAACACTGGGCCAAACTTAGGAAGGCAGAAACCGAAAGGAAGAAAGAATTCAATCTTCTTCAAGGAAAGAATTTAACTTTCCTTGAAGCCTGGGAAAAGGAGACCTCAAACACAATAAGTTAAAAAAAATGACAAGGCAGAGAAATACTACACAAAGGAAGGAACAAACTAGAAACACAGAAGTCCAAATAAATGAAGAGGAAATAGACAAACTACCCGAAAAAGGATTCAGAATAATGATAGTAAAGATGACCAAAACCTTGAAAACAAAATGGAGAAAATGCAAGAATCAATTAACAAAGACCAAGAAGAATTAAAGAGTAAACATTCAGAGACAAAACACAATTACTGAAATTAAAAATACTCTAGAAGTAATCAATAGCAGAATATCTACAGCAGAAGAACGAATCAGTGAGCTGGAAGATAAACTGGTGAAAAAAATTTCTGAAGAGCAGAATAAAGTAAAAAGAATGAAAAGAACTGATGATAGTCTCAGAGACCTCTGGGACAATATCAAATGCACCAACATTCCATTTATAGGAGTTCCAGAAGAAGAAAGGAAAAAGAAAGGGTATGAGAAATTTTTTGAAGAGATTCTAGTTGAAAATAGCTGAAAAGGAAATAGTCAATGAAGTCCATGAGGCACAAAGAGTCCCATACAGGATAAATCTAAAGAGAAATATGCCAAGACACATACTAATCAAACTAATAAAGACTAAACACAAAGAAAGAATATTAAAAACAGCAAGGGAGAAGCAACAAGTAACACACAAGGGAAATCCCATATGCTTAACAGCTGATCTTTCAGCAGAAACTCTGCAGGCCAGAAGAGAATGGCAGAATATTTTTAAAGTATTGAAAGGGAAATCTACATTTCCTTTTGAAATGAAAGGGAAAGGGAAAGAGAATCTACAACCAAGGTTACAATACTCAGCAAGGATCTCATTCAAAACTGATGGAAAAATAAAAAGCTTTTCAGAGTAGCAAAAGTTAAAAGAATTCAGTACCACTAAACCAGCTTTCCAACAAATGTTAAAGGGACTTATATGGTCAAGAAATACAAGAAAAGAAGAAAGATCTGCAAAATCAACCCCAAACAATGAAGAAAATGGCAATAGGAACATACATATCAATAATTAATTTAAATGTAAATGGATTAAATGTTCCAACCAAAAGACAGAGACTGGCTGAATGGATAAAAAAACAATACCCATATATATGGGTACAAGAAACCCACTTCAGACCCAAAGACATTTATAGACTGAAAGTGAGAGGATAGAAAAATATATTCCATACAATTGGGAAGCAAAAGAAAGCTGGAGTAGCAATCCTCATATCAGACAAAACAGACCTTAAAATAAGATTACAGGAGATAAGGAAGGACACCACATCCTGATCAAGGGATCAATCCAAGAGAAGACATAACAATTGTAAATATCTATGCACCTAACATATGAACACCTCAATACATAAGACAAATAATAACAGACATAAAAGGATAAATTGACAGTAACACAATAATAGTAGGAGACTTTAACACCCTACTCACACCAATGGACAGGTCATCAAAACAGAAAATTAGTATAAAACACAGTATTAAATGATACATTAGATAAGACAGATTTCACTGATATCTTCAGGATATTCCATCCAAATGCAGAAGAATATACCTTCTTCTCAAGTGCACATGGAACATTCTTCAGGATAGACCACATCTTGGGTCACAAATCAAACCTCAGTAAATTTAAGAAAATTGAAATCATATCAAGCATTTTCTCCAACCACAATGCAATGATACTAGATATCAATTACAAGAAAAAAAAAACTGCAAGAAACACAAACACATAGAGATTAAATAATACATTTCAAAATAACCAACAGGTTACTTATGATATCAAAAGGGAAATCAAAAAAATTCTAGAAACTAATGACAATGAACACAGATTCTCAAAACCTATGGGATGCAGCAAAAGCAGTTCTAAGAGGGAAGTTTATAGCAATATAATCCTACCTCAAGAAACAAGAAAAACAGCAAATGGACAACTTAACTTTACACCTAAAGCAACTGGAAAAAGAAGAAAAAAAAACCCCAAAATTAGTAGAAGGAAAGAAACCATAAAGATCCGAGCAGAAATAAATGAAAGAAACAATAGTAATGAAAAGCTGTTTCTTTTGTAACGAAACTGTAATGAAAGCTGGTTCTTTAAGAAGATAAAACTGACAAATCTTTAGCCAGACTCATCAAGAAAAAAAGAGAGAAGAATCAAATCAACAAAATTAGAAATGAAAAAGGAGAGGACAACAGACAATGCAGAAATACAAAGGATTATAAGAGAGTATTATGAACAATTATATGGCAATAAAATGGATAACCTGAAAGAACTGGACAGATTCATAGAAAAGTTCAATCTTCCAGGACTGAACCAGGAAGAAATAGAAATTATGAACAACCCAATTACAAGCACTGAAATTGAAGCTGTGATTAAAAAAAAAAAGTCTCACAAAAAACAAAAGCCCAGGACCAGATGGCTTCACAGGAGAATTCTATCAAACATTTAGAGAAGAGCTAATGTTTATCCTTCTAAAACTCTTTCAAAAAATTGTAGAAGGATGAACACTTCCAAACTCATTCGATGAGGCCACCATCACCAAAACCAGACAAAGACAACACACAAAAAGAAAACTACAGGCCAATAACATTGATGAACATAGATGCAAAAATCCTCAACAAAATTTTAGCAAACAGAATTCAGCAACACATCAAAGTGCTCACATACCATCATCAAGTTGGGTTTATTCCAGCGATACAAGGATTCTTCAATTTATGAAAATCAATCAATGTGATAGACCATATTAACAAATTGAAATATGAAAACCATATGATAATCTCAGATGCAGAAAAAGCCTTTGACAAAATTTATCTCCCATTTATGATTTATAAGAAACTGATGAGAGAAATCAAAGATGACATAAACAGATGGAGAGATATTCCATGTTCTTGGGTAGAAAGTATCAATATTGTGAAAATGACTATACTACCAAATGCAGTCTACAAATTCAATAGGATCCCTATCAAATTACCAATGACATTTTTCACAGAACTAGAACAAAAAATTTCACAATTCATATGGAAACACAAAAGACCCAGAGTAGCCAAAGCAGTCTTGAGAAAGAAGAATGCAGCTGGAGGAATCAAGCTTCCTGACACTAGATTATACTACAAAGCTACAGTCATTAAGACAGTATGGTACTGGCACAAAAACAGAAATATAGACCAATGGAACAAGATAGAAAGTACAGAAATAAATCCATGCACCTACGGGTACTTTATTTTTGACAAAGGAGGCAAGAATATACAATGGGGCAAAGATAGCCTCTTCAATAAATGGTGCTGGGAAAACTGGACAGCTACATAGAAAAGAATGAAATTAGAACACGTCCTAATACTGTACACAAAGATAAACTCAAAATGGATTAAAGACCTAGATGTAAGACCAGAAACTATAAAACTCTTAGAGAAAAACATAGGCAGAACATTTGATGACACAAATCAAAGCAATATCCTCTATGATCCACCTCCTGGAGTAATAGAAATAAGACCAAAAATAAACAAGTGGGACTTGATTAAACTTAAAAGCTTTTGCACAGCAAAGGAAACCATAAGCAAGGTGAAAAGACAACCCTCAGAATGGGAGAACATAACAGCAAATAAAACAACTGACAAAGGATTAATTTCCAAAATATATTTCCAAGCCTCTCATACAACTCAATAACAGGAAAACAAAAAATCCAATCAAAAAGTGGGAAAAAGACCTAAATAGACATTCTCCAAAGAAGACATCCAGATGGCTAACAAACACTTGAAAAGATACTCAATACCGCTCATTATTAGAGAAATGCAAATCAAAACTACAATGAGATATCATCTCACACTGGTCAGAATGGCCATCATCAAAAAATCTACAAACAATAAATCCTGGAGAGGGTGTGGAGAAAAGGGGATGCTTTTGCACTGTTGGTGGGAATGTAAATTGATACAGCCAATATGGAAGATGGTATGGAGATTCCTTAAAAAACTAGGAATAAAACCACCATCTGACCCAACAATCCCACTCTTAGGGGGAGGAGACCAAACCCTGAGGAAACCAAAATGGAAAAGACACGTTTATCTCACTGTTCATTACAGCACCATTTATAATAGCTAGAACATGGATGGACACAACGTAGATTTCCATTGACAGATGAATGTATTGCATAACGAAGTTGTGGTACATATATACACAATGGAATATTACTCAGCCATAAAAAGGAACACATTTGATACAGTTCCAATAAGGTGGATGAACCTAGAACCTGTTATACACAGTGAAGTGAGTCAGAAAGAGAAAGATAAATATCATATTCTAATGCATATATACAGAATCTAGAAAAATGGTACTGAAGAATTTATTTACAGGGCAGCAGTGGAGAAACAGACATAGAGAATAGACTTATGGACATGGGGAGAGGGGAGGAGAGGTTGAGATGTATGGAAAGAGTAACATGGAAACTTACATTACCATGTGTAAAATAGATAGCCAATGTCAATTTGCTGTATGGTTCAGGAAGCCCAAACAGGGGCTCTGTATCAACTTAGAAGGGTGGGATGGGGAGGGAAATGGGAGGGAGGTTCAAAAGGGAGGGGATATATGTATACCTATAGCTTATTTATGTGGAGGTTTGAGAGAAAACAACAAAATTCTGTAAAGCAATTATCCTTCAATGAAAAAAAAAAGGTGTGGCAAAAATGCTAATGTAAGCCATAAAGTGCTGTGAGGTAACCTTCCACAATCAAATTAATTACTCTTTTGTTCTTATATGAGATATTCCTCATTGAGAATAAAGTAAACATGAGCCTGTGTGTGGTATTGCCAAAATAAGGTATTTTCCACATTGCAATGTTTCATCACCATCTGAGAAAACATTTATTAACATAAGGAGCTTCACTGAATACCAGGTGGAGATAATTATATCATATATTTATAAAGCTTTCTTATTTAAAGTTACAAAAGAAATGGTGATTTTACAACAGGGGAAATAATTATAAGAAATTCAGATTTTATCATATGCTGTGAAAAATAAAAATGATCCCATTTTATTTGATCATAGATTTATTGAAATCAAGGAACAATAAACCTGGTTCAATAATACTAGATCATTTTAAAAAAATCACCATGTACAGGAAAGTAAAAAGGACATAAAGGATATGATCTTAAAGAAAAATATGAGGAAAAAAAGCATGTAGAGTGGTGACTCTAAATAACGTTAATCTGCTTCACATTTAGAGATTTTTATTTGAGTTTTCCTATTTATATTATCCAACACTATTCAAAACTTTTAACTTAGAAAAGATGTCCATTATATTAACTCCTTGAAAGAAACTAATGCAAGTATTATTTTATTGCTTTGATTACACCGATTGCTACTTCTGTTGTTGTGACAGCCTGCCATCTTTAATAGCAGCTTTCATTTTCCTAAACTTGCTCCATCATTCATAATGGCTTTGTTATGTTTATTTACTGTGGTTTAAAAGATCTTTCATTTATTGTAGCATCTCTTCAGTAACTGTCATTTTTTAAAATATCTGAGACAATAAAACAGAAATGCTGGTGCACATGAATATATATTCCATTGAGATATCATATTATGTCACTTTATTCACATTATGTGATGACGCTGCCTTATAATTTTTCTTCTTAAGATCAGTCATGTCAATAGAGACTGCACAAAACACAACTCTATGTTTTCACAGTTCAATCAGGAAAACTAAAGTTATCCTTGTTATAATTCCTTTATCACTTAATCCATATGAAATTAAGTTCATGAACCTTTTAGAATTTGATGTAAAATAATTTTAGTCTGATTTCCTCTATTTCGTAAGTTGCTGACTCTCTTTTTTTTTTAGATTAATGGTGGAATTTATTATAAATTACATTGTAGCTCAATAATAAAAAAATCTATTATCTGTACCAGGAGAAATATAAATTTCTATAAGTATTCTGATTCTAGTCACTTTCAATAGACTATTTGTTAATATAAATTAGATTTTTATGTGATGAGAGTATTTCTCTCGCCATTACAAGTTTGAAATGTAAAATGTGTCCTTTCACACATGCTTTTTTTTAAATTGAAGGATAATTGCTTTACAGAATTTTGTTGTTTTCTGTCAAACTTCAACCTGAATCAGCCATAGGTATACATATATCCCTTTCCTTTTGAACTCCCTCCCATCTCTCTCCCCATCCCACCCCTCTATGTTGATACAGAGCCCCTGTTTGAGTTTCTTAGCCATACAGCAAATTCCTGTTGGCTATCTGTTTTACATATGGTAATGTTAAGCTTCCATGTTACTCTTTCCATACATCTCACCCTCTCCTCCCCTCTCTCCATGTCCACAATTCTATTCTCTATGTCTGTTTCTCACATATGCTTTTCTAAATCTCAAATTCTTGATTTTCCAGTTTGTTAGTGATCTTGAGTTGGTGGGTTACAAAGAGATCAACATGTGACATTAGCATTATATTGTCAGTAATATAGAGTTAACAGATAACTGGGTGTTCTGTAGTTTTATTTGTTAAATCTGGTAACCCTAATCTAATATGATTTCAAATACTTATGGGATATCGGATAACTAAGAGACACTTAACTACTGGTGTAAGGTAAATGAACAAAAGTCACTGGCTGCAGGGGTTTTATCTACCTTTCATTAGTTCAGTAGTTCTCTGTGCATTTAGGGAGCCTTGCAAATTATGACTGGAGGAAGACATTACTGGTCTTTAGTGTGTGTGTGGCGGGTGGAGGGGGGGTCAGGATGCATGTTTAAGGCATTACAGTAAGTGGAATACTCCTTGCCTAATGGGAATTCTCTCTCAAAATGCTGGTGGCACCCACAGAAAAACATTGTCTGAGAATAAAGAATCCTAAAAAAAAAAATGGTTGCTAATGAATAGGTCATATAATGTGGTCAAAAAACAGTGTGAAGAAGTTAAATCAGCTTATATTCTGACATTTGGCTTGATCAATTAATGAAGGACTGATCAGATCATCTGAGAGTAATCTGGCCTGTAGAGTAAGCAGCTTTCAAAGAATCATAATAAAATATATTTAGCATAAACTCAATGAAACAAATCCCATTTTAATTTGATATAGCAGCAATCTCTCTGAAATAACTTTATGTTAGAAATTAGATATCATTAAGAATTTGTGTAAAAGATAACAAACTATGACCTTAAACTTTCTGTATTTCAATTTCATTTATGAAATGAAAATAACTCAACCTAATGGGACTGTTTGTAGGTTTAAATGAGAGTAAATTACCATAAGCATAAGACAACATTATTAGAAAGCCCTAATATTTTTTATATTTTATATATATATTTTAAATTAGAGGATAATTACTTTACAATACAGTGATGGTTTTTGCCAAACATCAACATGAGTAGGCATTAGGTATACCTCCCTCCCTGTCCCATCCATCTAGTTTGTCACAGAGCACTGGATTTGGGTTCCCTTCTGTCATACTTCAAACTACCACTGGTTATCTATTTAACATATAGTAATGTATATGTTTTAATGATATTCTCTCATATCATCCCACCCTCTCCTTTCCCCCACTGAGTTCAAAATGTCTTGCTGCCCTGCAAGTAGGATCATCAATACTATCTTTCCAGATTCCATATATATGTGTTGATATATGATATTTGTCTTTCTCTTTCTGACTTACTTCACTCTGTATAACCAGCTCGAGGTTCATCCACCTTGTTAGAACCGACTCAAATGTGTTCCTTTTTATAGCTGAGTAATATTCCAGTGTGTATATGTGCCACATATACACAACTTTGCTACCCATTCATCTGTTGATGGATATATAAGTTGCTTCTGTGTCCTAGTTACTGTAAATAGTTGCTGCAATGAACATTGGGGTACATGTATATTTTTCACTTCTGTCTTCCTCAGGGTATTTGACCAGTAGTGGGATTGCTGGATTGTATGGTAGCTTTATTCCTAGTTTTTTAAGGAATCTCCATACCATTCTCCATAGTGGGTGAATCAATTTGCATTCCCACCAACAGTGTAAGAGGGTTCTCTTTTCTCCTCACCCTCTCTAGCATTTATTATTTGTAGAATTTTTAAATGATGGCCATTCTGACTTGTGTGAGATGATATCTCATTGTATTTTTGATTTGCATTTTTCTAATAATGAGCAATATTGAGCATCTTTTATTGTTCCATTAGCCATTGTTTTTTTTTTTTTTTATTTAAGAAATGTTTTTTTTTTTTGCCCCTTTTTTGGTTGGGTTGTTTTTTTTTTTTTTTCTGATATTGAGCTGCATGAGCTACTTGTATATTTTGGAGATTAATTCCTCATCAGTTATTCAGTTTGCTATCAATTTCTCCCATTCTGAGGGTTGTCTTTTCACCCTGTTTATAGTTTCCTTCATTGTGCAAAAGCTTTTTAGTTTAATTAGGTTCCACTTGTTTATTTTGTCTTTATTTCCATTATCCAAGGAGGTGGCTCATAGAGGATCTTTCTGTGGTTTATGTCAGAGAGAAAACAAACTGCCTATGTTTTCCTCTGACAGTTCTACAGTTTCTGGCCTTACATTTAAGTCTTTAATCCATTTTGAGTTTATTTTTGTATATGGTGTGGTGTTGTTCTAATTTCTTGACCAGTCTTCCCAGCACCACTTGTTGAAGAGACTGTCTTTTCTCCATTGTATATTTTTGCTTCCTTTGTCAAACAAAATGTGCTCATAGGTGTGTGGATTTATCTCTGGGTTTTCTATCTTGTTCCATTGACCTATATTTCTGTTTTTGTGCCAGTACCATACTATCTTGATGACTGTAGCTTTGTAGTATAACCTGAAGTCAGGAAGGTTGATTCCTCCAGTTCCATCCTTCTTTCTCAAGACTCCTGTGGCTAATCAGGGTCTTTTGCGTTTCCATACAAATTGTGAAATTATTTGTTCTAGCTCTGTGAAAAATACTGTGGGTAGTTTGATAGGGATTGCATTAAATCTACATATAACTTTGAGTAGTATATCATTTTCACCATATTGATTATTCCAATCCAAGAACATGTTATATCTTTCCATCTGTTTGTGTCATCTTTGATTTCATCAGAGTCTTATAGTTTTCTGCATACAGGTCTTTTGTCTCTTTAAGTAAATTTTTTACTAAGTATTTTATTCTTCTTCTTGCAATGGTGAATGGAATTGTATCCTTAATTTCTCTTCCTGATTTTTCATTGTTAGTGGATATGAATGCAAAGGATTTCTGTGTATTAATTTAATATCCTGTGGCTTTACCATATTCATTGATTGGCTCTTGTAATTTTCTAGTGGCATCTTTAGGGTTTTCTATGTGGAGAATCATGTCATCTGCAAACAGAGACAGTTTTACATCTTCTTTTCCAGTATGGATTCCTTTTATTTTTTTTTCTTCTCTGATTGCTGTGGCTAGGGCTTCGTAGTGGTGGGAGTGGGCACCCTTGTCTTGTTTCTGAGTTTTAGAGGAAATACTTTTAGTTTTAACCACTGAGGATAATGTTGTGAGTTTGTCATATACGGCTTTTTATGCTATGTTCTTTTTATGCCTACTTTCTGGAGAATTATTATCATAAATGGGTACTGAGTTTTATACAACCCTAATGTTTTAAGAAATAAATCTCTTTAGGTGAGAAACCGAACTTAAAATCAGATCTAAATTGATAAATTCTGTTCTCTTAATATAAAATGAATATTATTTCAAAATATTTTAACTTCATTCCTTTAAAAATATTCTGTGAGTGGTTTATAGTAAAATAAAAATATAATAAACACAGTAAAACAATAGATATACATGAGATAAACAAATTAGTATTCATATATTTGAGATTTGGGGTTCAAAAATGTTTCCTGATACAGGCAGACTAAAAATCTGGAGAGCTAAGAATTGCGTATGTATCTATTTAGAGTAGAGATTCTTTCTTCAACTTTAGGTGTCTAGTATAGAGTTCTATAACTGATACATCTAGTATAGAGTTCTATAACTGATACACACTTCAGTCGTGTCCGACCCTGTGCGACCCCTTAGACAGCAGCCCACCAGGCTCCGCCGCCCTTGGGATTCTCCAGGCAAGAACACTAGAGTGGGTTGCCATTGCCTTCTCCAATGCATGAAAGTGAAAAGTGAAAGTTAAGTCGCTCAGTTGTGTCCGACTCTTAGCGACCCCATGGACTGCAGCCTACCAGGCTCTTCTGTCCATGGGATTTTCCAGGCAAGAGTACTGGAGTGGGTTGCCATTGCCTTCTTCAAAAGTCTGTTTACCTAATTTTTTTTTCCATTGATACATCATAGCCTCTCCATAACTGTATGTTTTAGGTTAATGATGGTACTTCTGAGCTACAGTATGAATAATTTCAAAGTTCAATGACAACAAAGTCTGTTAAAACAAATTCTATGTCAAGGATTGTTTTTCTTGAGAAATGCCCGCTTCTGAACTTTCAGAGATTCTCTGCCTCTTTCCCTGTCGGTTTGCTATCTATCCAGGTATCTATCACCTAATGTCAGTGGTCCCTTCCCTGTCTGATTGTGTTTCCCTCCACTCCTTGTGTATCTCATGTATGTGCCTCTTCTGTTACAGTAATTTACAGCATTACTCATATATTCTTTCCCTGAGAGATGTAAAAGAAAATCACAAGACCATTAGGTTTGTTTGAGCGCATGCTTTCTAGTTTTGATGGTGGAAGAAGATCAATACTCTTAACAGTTACAAAACCAGTGAGGAAGACCAGCAACAGTAAGAAGAGCCATTTTCATGTAAAGCACTGGAAGAATGTCTCTGTTACTTCACTGAGATTTTACTTGGGGTCTCTTTCATAACAGCACGCAGTTAAGAAAAAAACTAAGTTGCTCTGTCTCATTTGGTACAGAAAATATTCCTCCCTTATTATAATGCTTGAGATGAGCCAGCTGGGAGCCTAGCTTGGTCTCTTCTAAGCTGATCAGAAGATGCACAGGGGAGAGTTTCAATAAATGCAAGTTGAATAAGTGGATATGTAAATGATGAATGAAAAGTGACAAATTGTTCCTTAGGCAAATATCTTGCTAATATCTAAGGAAATAGTCTGCCTGCTCACTTGCTTCCTAGGCCAGTGGCAACTTTCTAATGACTAGCCAAGAGCTAGTTTTAATTAGGCTTAGAATGTGGAAGGGGATCATTCTGTTCATGAATAACTCATTCATTTATCCTTTTATCCATTTATGGACTTATTTATTTATTCAGTAAATATTTATTGAAGCACCTCTTTTTTAGCTGGCACTATGACACATCTCTAGTACAAGAAGAGGAAATCAAATAATTGTTGATATCACATTATTATTTTTCAGGAAATGATTCTATCTAAGCATCTAAGCTAAGCCAAAGATCCAATTACAAATTTTTGCCCATTTCCTAAATTCTTATAAATGGAAATATGCCTATAATTAAATTAATATTTTCCTTTTAGCATAGCTAATCTCCATGCAGATTCTTTAGTACCAAACACAACTAAAGAGCATGCAATAATTACTGCTTTGTTTTGGCTTCTTTTTTTTACCCTTCAGATCATTGCTATATAAGTTTTAAAGATTTTTTCATCCTATTGTTCGATAGGTCACAATAAAATTATTGAAGCAAAAAGAGCAGTTTCATGGCTAAATTTTTATCAGTTAATCTTCAGTTCTCTTAAAAAGAAATTTTCAGTTTTTACTTTTTTAAACTTTCAAGATATATACGATAAAATTGTTGCTGTAAATTATTTTTTAAGACTATAGCATTAACAAGGAGAATTAAAATATTTTCAAGCTCATTGAGAATATTTATTGAAAAGTACATTTTAATTAATATGTAATACAGAAGTTCTTTGACTTTTTAAAAACAAATACTTAAAAGATACCTAGTTTCTTAATATGGAAAATTAACTTGGAGTAGAACTTCTCTAAACTTCCTTTAAGCTTAAAAGTCTGTTTGCTGCTGCTGCTGCTAAGTCGCTTCAGTCGTGTCCGACCCTGTGAGACCCCATAGACGGCAGCCCACCAGGCTCCGCTGCCCTTCGGATTCTCCAGGCAAGAACACTGGAGTGGGTTGCCATTTCCTTCTCCAATGCATGAAAGTGAAAAGTGAAAGTGAAGTCGCTCAGTTGTGTCCGACTCTTAGCGACCCCATGGACTGCAGCCCACCAGGCTCCTCTGTCCATGGGATTTTCCAGGCAAGAGTACTGGAGTGGGTTGCCATTGCCTTCTCCGAAAGTCTGTTTACCTAATTTTTATTCCATTGCTACATTAAATTAATATTACATTTTCCCCAAATATGGGTTACATCCAGTGGTCTTACCTATATTTATATTCAGTAGGGCCTAGAATCTTAAATAACAAAAAAGTGTCTAAGTAAATATACAATCTGCCAATACATCTATCAGGTTTAATAGTGAAAACGCCTAGGCTTGAGGCCAAGCAGAACTTTGACACAACCATTCACCATAAGTAACTAAAGGTAAGTAACTAAATCTTGGTTTAGTTACTTATCTTCTCTGATACTTAGTCTCTCCATTTGAAAATGGAGCTAATAGTAAATATCACTTATATTGGTTTATTGTGGATCATTTAGGAAGTGCCTATTAGTGGCCGATGGTAAGTGTTAAATGAGGGACAAATATTTCTTCTCTTTAATCCCTTAAACTTGACCTACAATCTCATGTCTCCACACCTTAATGATATTTCCCTCTCCTGGAAGGCCTCCTGGCCCCTATGGAAACATGCCTTACATACCTGGTAAGATCTCATTATTCCTTCTTCAGTACCCCTGCATAATGTTAGCTACTATAATAAAGGTAGAATGCTATCATAGGGACAGTATTTATTTGTTTACAGTGTTATGATACTAAAATCAAATGCCTTTAGGGAACAGTCAAGATCAACATATATCATTGGTAACAAAGGCACTGAGTCCAGCTGTAGGGTGAAAGTTCTGGCTAAAGACAGTGAATTCAAATGTTTTAAAGAATGCTGTAGAAATCAAATAAAACACACCTCCAGGCTGACTTCAGCCTGTGGGTGAGTGGATGACATGTTTGTCTTCCTCACCAGGTTGTGATTCCCTCAGAATATGGATGAGTCAAGCATTCTCTCCTGTATGTCCATTCCCAGAGCTTGTGCATGGCAGGAGCCCAATGTAATAGTTATTGAATAGAATTTAAATCATCTTAGACAAAGAGCTCAAAGCTTGAATTTATCTGGATGAATATAGAATTGGATTGATGTCAGAGCTTTTAAAACAATGCTGGGAAAGATTGAAGGCAAAAGGAGAAGAGGGTGACAGAGGATGAGATGGTTAGGTAGCATCGCTGACTCAATGGGCATAAATTTGAGCAAACTCCAGAGATGGTGAAGGACAGGGAAGCCTGGCATGCCACAGTCATTGGGGTCACAAAGAGTCGAACACATCTTTGCAAGTGGATGAAAAACACTCTAATAATATAAATATTGTCAAAACTGTGTAGAATTATTCAAGTTCAATGAGATTTATAACTGAGCACTTTAAATGCTTATGCAGAGCCAGTGTTTTGGAACCAGGACAAATTAAGTTTCTACAATTCTTTTATCTAAGAAGTGGTAAAGGAGTGAACTGAAATTGAAAAGTGTGTCCTAACTGAGTGCCTTTGTGGGCAGATACCTACCCACTCTTTTCTTTCTTGGGCCAGACTTTTACACTATTCATTCTTTAAAAAATGCTTTTACACTTCAGGTACCAAGGAGTCAGCTAAAGAGCTGTTAAGAATGCTAAGAAGCATTTATCAGTGTGTATAAAAAGCTAGATCTGTTTAGCTCACAGCCAAAGTGTGCTATGTATTTGATGCTTATGAACTATGGGTGTATGTCACATTACTAAAGGGAGGGTTGCACCTTTAGCACATCTGATAAAGAGGTCACAAGAAAGGCAGCATCTGCCTTTTTGTAATTTTCCAGGGCTTCCTACAGATCAGACTCGCTACTTGTTGCTAGTGTGTATCCTTCTAGTGTGTGTCAGATACATCACATTGTTGCTTTCTCCAGTACAAAGTACTAGTTTAATTTCACTGCCAGGTACTGAGGAAAACATCTTTGGCAATGTTATCTACAAAAAATGTGTTAATACATACCAGGCATTTCTCAGTTACTGCTGTGCTGCGTGCTTAGTTGCTCAGTTGTGTCTGACTCTTTGCAATCCCATGGACTGCAGGCCGCCAGCCTCCTCCGTCCATGGGATTTTCCCAGCAAGAGTACTGGAATGGGTTGCCACCTCCTTCTCCACAATTAAGGCTAAGATATTTAAATTCCTTTCAAAGTTTTGTTGGCTTTTTCAGGTCAGAATCATACTCATTTTGGTAGCTATATGGTGTGGAATAGATGCCAGGATGATTTTGGTTTATTAATTACCATTCTGAAAATTGGATTGGTCTTGAAATAATCAGGAAACACAATTAGTCTTGAAAATAACTGAGAGAAGCCAACAGAAAACAAAACTGTTCAAGTCTCAAATGATTTTATGTCAATTCTGACATCACAAGGTATGACTGGGATGGCACCATAATGGCAATGGTGTTGGCAGAGACACATTCACTTTTCTAGGAAGGTACTTTTTGCTTGAGGTAGACATGTGGGACTTCTGTCCACGTCACTGCCTGCAACCATACATGGGAGAAAGAAACACTTAGGAGAACACCTCCCTGGGCCATTCCAGTTCAGGGCTTGTCACTCTTCAGCTTAAAAATTCTCAAAATCTCCTTACTGCTGAGCAAAAACCCAAGGTAAAAGAACGGCTTCAAAATCCTTTACTTCTTAGTTCAGATATACTAGGATATCCAGTTACTTTAATGTGTTGCTCACTGCTAGCACGAAGTGAGCAAGGCCCATTGTGGCCTAATCCATTCTAAAGTGAAAGTGTTAGTTGCTCAGTCGTGATCTACCCTTTGAGATCCCACGGACTGTAGCCTACCAGGCTCCTCTGACCATGGAATTCTCCAGGCAGGAATACTTGACTGGGTTGCCATGCCCTTTTCCAGGGGATCTTCCTAACCAGGGGAGTAAACCTGGGTCTCCTGCATTGCAGGTTTGTTTATTGTCTGTGCTGTTCTACATGCCCTGCTTAAGTGCCACGTCTTCTGAGATAATTTCCCTTTTGTCACTGCAGGAATAATCTTGCCCTCATTGGTGCTCCCTCAGGAAGTAGCAAGGCTGTTAGCCACAGGGCACAAGTGTTGAAGTAGAGGGATCCAGTGTCAAATCTCATGTGTCATAGCAGTCACTTCAACTCCTGAGGCTCAGCTCCCATTTAGGTAACATGTGGAAATAGTCAGTTATGAAGAGAGTTGTACAAGGAAGCTTATTAAAAGCCTTGCACAAAGCAGATGGTCAAGGAAGACCTCCCTACCCACCTTTCTTGCTTCTTTTCCTTCTCGCACATGTAACACTATCACATTTTCCCCTTATAGTTTATGTATTTCTATTCATGACATGTCTTATACTAAATTTCTTAAAGAGTTTCTTACTTTTATATTTTCAACAGAACCTGGTATCCTATATTACATATAGGAGTCATTTGTGATGATAACTGATAAAAAACAGGAACTCTTATTACAAAGCATATCTTCAACTTCCTTATTCATGACAATGTTATTGTTGGCTTTGTTGCAATTGGTTTAGCAGGTGAGTCAAAATGTCATTAGAGTCATAAAAATGTGATATGTAAAGCTACTCTCACTAGCTCCTATGTTCTTTACTGGCAGACACACAGATTGACATGGAATGTCTCTAACAGCCAGATAAGGGGGTCTCCACATGTGTCCTACCATTCAATTCTTTCAGTTTTGCCTATATGGCCTCTCATTTATGACTGAAGGAGCAAAGAGAGTGAAGCTCTTGAGGGCAGAGCAATCTGAACTGTTTAGGTCCAAAAGAGTGAGGCATGGAGCTAGAGATGACATTCTCTGAAGGAACAGGCTGATTCTGCATCCATTCACCGGGAGCCCTTCTCTCTTAGAAACAAGCAAACAAGTTCAACTACAGCCCGAACAAACTAGTAACTGTTGGGCTCTATTTTCAAAGGAGATCTTAAATGTGAAATGAGCTTGAAAACAGTCAGGCATTATCCAGTTTAATGTATTTTTTAATTTTTATTGATGCTATTCCTTTTAAGTTTGATGCCTTTGAGGCCTATATTAACTTTCAGGTCTGATCTAACATTCATTCCTGATAATAAGGGAGAAAATGGAAATAGACTCAAAGAAGCCTAATTTTATTACTCTTAAGCCACATGAACAGCATATGTCGGGACTGATTGAAATAGCCTCTCACTGTGCTACCACTTTCACAACTGTTTACCATTTGCCTATCCTTGGTAGGCCATTAGACTGAGTTCAAAATGAGGATCCAAGTACTTCTTGTTTGGTGAGAACTGTTGAAGGAGATTCATGGATTTTGTACAGAGAAGAAGTGAGAGAAAGAGAGCTGGCAGGTGTTGCTCAGTGTCAAAAACACCCCCATAAATGTATTCTTCAGAGCTAGTTCCAAGACAATTTCAGACTCTCATGTCATTAGATTACTGGTTCACTTAACATACATGCTCTTTATTACATTCTGGCTTGGATGTAAATTTGGGTAGCTTGAAAAAATATTCTGCTGCTGGTGGTGAATGATTATAGCTTCTTGGATATAGTGACAATGTGTGAGAAACTGCAGCTTCTAACACGATATATGTGGAGAGGAAAACATTTGGAAGCAGTCTGAGTGCATTTTATTTCTGCATTGGCTCTTTGGGCACCCAGCCACTATCAAAGCATTATTTAACAAATTATGGCACCACAAAAAAATATTTTATGCTCTGGATGTTAGTTTTCAAAAAAAGAACCAATAAATGTCTGGAGTTACTATCAAAGAGAAGAACAGGACTGAGTTAAAATTTAAAGAATGTTTTTATTTGCAAGTGGAAAAAGCTCCCTTCTTTCAAAGTATTACATTCGATTTTACTGCTATTTAAATAAGCTCATTTTGTGTACATGTTGCTGCTTTAACACCAAAAGAAAAAGATGCTGTTTATTGATACTTTTAAGGGGCCAAGTCATTTTATTATACAGTGGTGAATATATAACCAAATTTTATAGTTTCAGAGTTTAGAGAACAATGATGCAGTTTGGTTTATATTTGATTTATAAAAAAATTCAAAGAAAACAGCTCTCTCATTTACCTTTTGAATACTGGCACATGTGCTCTTAAATGGAACAGATCATTATACAGTCTTATTGTTTGAGACTGTGGGTAAATATTGTGTCATATGAATCACCCTTTAGCATCAATAAAGTTGGGCCAGTGGAGAACTGGGGTGATAAAACTATTCCCTGGAAGAAAGCTGTTCACCCATGTGAGGCAAATTTAGTGTGCAGGATGAGGTAATTTACTAAATGGTACCCCGGTGCCCTAGAAGACTTAATTCACTGCAGTTGAATGAGCAGTTGGATCAGACTCAATCATTGAGCGTTACCCATTCATACTCAAAGGCATATAGATCTCACACTGAATGTTCTTTAATTGGGTGCATATAACTCCAGGGTAACCTGGGTATAGGGTTGGGAAAATAAAAATGTGTGGCCTAATTAGAAAGCCCCATTTAAATTTGCTTTTCAAATTACATTTCACAGCACTGAATGGCAGTGACCTAAGGAGATAAAGTATTTTCAGGGAAGGAAAAAGGAAGTGACAATATCATTTCTTAACTGTAATCACAACCTCTGAGTTTGGAGAGAGTCCCAGAAAGTTTGTATTTTAAGTATAGATTTAACTATAATCTAGCAAACTATTTATAGAAAAGAAGTGGTGGGAAAGATAAATACTGAATAGTGGAACAAGCTTGTCAAGAAATGAACAATGAAGAAGAGATAGATTTTGGAGTAAATGACATATATAGATCAAGGAAAAATGGTTGCATAAAGTTCTAAATTTATGTGTGTCTGTATGTTTATGAAGCATTGACTCACTAAAATTTTTACACAATCTCACACAATAAACAAATGTAAAAGACTTTTCTGAACATTCAGTCTTGAATGAAACAACATATTTTTTCTGAGTTTTTCTTTTGATTTACAATATGTATCTTATGAAAAAACATATAAATAATCCCCACTCTGTAACAATATCCACCTGAAACAACTTTGAAGATTAACATGCTTCCAGCACATGCCGGGTATCCCACAAAAGGGACAACTTCAACCCACAGTTGGTGATTGAGGAATGAATATCTCACATCTCTAGTCATTATCTGACCTCCTGGAGACAAAGACTAACAGTAGCTTGTCAATGTCTATTCCCTTCTTAGTTTCAGGACCCCTGATTTTGAGCTGGTATTTTCTGTAGTTTATTATATAAATGAAATATTTTTTCATCTTCCTTATGCATCCAGATGAGGCTCTGTTAAGTTCTGATCATCGAGAGTAAGAGGAATTGTCCCTAAATGGAAGAAATATGACTGTGGTTACCCTTTCCTGCTTTTTGAAGCACTGAGTTTACGTAATCATCCTGGACGGTATGCTGAAGATGGCCCCTCAAGGAAAGTGCTGAGTCTTTAAGAATCATGAAGGCAATCCCAGTCACTGATGGCCTACCTGTTGATGTTGTATATATGTGAAGAAATAATTTTTACTGTTTTGACCCACTGTTATTTGGGATTTTATGTCACTCCCAATAGAATCTACCCATAAACTGATAATTTGTCCTCCTTTAGTGTGTTTGGTCCCTTGATTCTGCATCAATGTTCTGTGATGATTTTTCATCTGACATTTTGAACCTGAAACAAACGTCATTTTGCCTATTCTGGGCTATTATTCTATATATCCTACCATTAGACTGTAATTTCTATGAGTCCAATATGATGTGAACTTGTTCACTGTATCCCTAGCACTAAAAACTGATGAATGACTGAATGATTCTTTCTTATACTTTCCATCATTATTTAGATATAAACATTTTACTTTTGATGGATTCTGATTGATAAATGCAAATATCCCAAAGGTCATTTCTAATCTAATCTTAATGTAACATTTTTACACATGATGCATTTTATTTTCATTTTTAAGCAAGAAAACAAAGCAAAATAAAGATAGTATGCTTTGAGTTTAGAAAAACAAGTAGTCTTCTTGAACTGAATTCTTTCATTTAAGTTCAATAACTTTGGGATCAACTTGAGGCAAAAAATGTTTCTGACCCACAGAATACAAACTTGTCAAGACTGATAAGTCAGAGTCTACTTAGACCATTCTATAGAACACATTCTTCAAAGTTTGGGCTTTTACCTGAATGTTAGCTGGTTAGGCTAGTTGGTGGGTGGATGGAGGGATGTGGGAGGGGTACAATTCTTTGGAAGATAAGATTGACTCATTTTCTCCCACAATGATATACCATCCCTACCACAGGTAGACGTAGATGTTCTCTGGCTTACAAAGGGAAAGATCCCCTGAAAAAATTTGTGTGGAATTTAAATATTTATTGAAATGTCATAGAAATCTATGATATTTAGATGGAACCCATTTGCTATTGACTGCTTTTATAGAGAATGTGTAGTTTTTATCTTGGAAAAAAAGAAGTGACAGAAAAAAACCTTTCAGACAGCCAACGTATTCAAAACCCCAAATTTCTCAAGATAACAAGGATCTAAGAATTACAATTCCTATATTCATCCCTAACACACACACACACACACACACACACACACACACACACACACACCTCTTTGTATTCCTTAACTCAGTGAACAGACTTGACCATTCAGATAATTTCTAGTGGGAAAGCTGAGGGTCATTTAGACTCCTATCTTACAGTCATCTTTCTATTCTAAGGGGCAGTGTCCTATGAAGTCTATGTAGTAAATATCTTTCTTGGTTATCTCCTTCTTTCCATCCTCACTGAAACTGTATAACCTTAGTTAAGTCCAACATTATTTGTATTCTGGATTGCTCCCATCACTTTTTAATTGACTTAACTCCAAGTTTAACTTCTAGCCAGTCCCCTTTCATAATCAGCAGGCAGAAGGATATAACTAAGATTCAAATGTGTTTATGCGATTTCCCTTAAAAGGTTTTATAAGGGCTCCCCACAGATTTAAGAATAATTCTTATAATTTAAATTGCACTGTAATGCACAAATATATTCTTGTTAAAATTTAAACAATTTAGAGAAATGAAAATTCCCTTAATCCCAGCCCCTACTGCTATCATTTTGATGTGTGCCTTCTCAGATATTTTTGTATGCAATGTATGTTTAGATTGCACAGGAAAATTAACAGTTTCATTTTGATCACTTTTTTAAACAAATGAGATTATACAGTATATCTGGTTCTTAACTTGCTTTCTTATGTTTAAACCTGATTATTTGTTTTGGAGATATTGTGATATTGATCTACCTCCATCTTTTTTTATTTTTTTTATTTTTTAATTTATTTTTCTTTCTTTATTTATTTATTTTACTTTACAATTTTGTATTGGTTTTGCCATACATCGACATGAATCCACCACTGCATCATAATATTCACTAGTACATACATGCTATAGTTTATCTAACTACTTTCTTTTAGCTGATAATTTAGGTTATTGTGTGTATATCTAAATAGCTACATAGTTGTAGAGTACTTTCAAATAGTCCACCAGAAGTCTGTACCAATCTATACTCCTATCAATAGTGAATGACAAGTACATTCTTATTTTCCCAGACCCTCCCAAGCACTAATATTATCAATATCTGTCATTTTTGGTATTTTAATAGAAAAAATTATTTAATTCTGGTTTTAATTTGTATATTACTGGATACTGTGTGTGTGTGTGTGTGTGCGTGTGTGTGTGTGCTAAGGCACTTCAGTCATATCTGACTCTTTGCAACCCTATATAGACTGTAGCTGGCCAGGCTCCTCTGTCCACAGGATTCTACAGGCAGGAATACTGGAGTGGATTGCCATGCCCTTCTCCATGGGATCTTCCTGATCCAGAGATCGAACCTGCATCTCTTATGTCTCCTGCATTGCAGGAGGGTTCTTTACCACTAGCACCACCTGGGAAGCCCGTTACTGGCTACTAGCGAAATGGAATATATTTTCTTATTTTTATTGATAGTATTTGCTTTTATGCCAATGGACTATTTATATTTTTGCCCCATCATATATAATGGGATCTTAAAATGGTTTGTAGGAATTCATCACATAATTTTCATATTAACCTTTTGTTTAACAAATATTGCAAATTTTCTACTTGTTACTTTTCAACTTGATCTCTCTTGACACATCTACCAACATTGCTTTAATACACCCTGGGCTCCCACAATAAGAAAATGCTTGTAGGTTTGTTTCACACTTCTTCCTACATGCTTTTTCTGCTACCAATAAATGTTTTCCTCAACTGTCTAATCAAGTTACCTCTAGCCATTCTTCAAGACTCTGCTTAAGGTCACTTCCTCTAGGAAACTTTCTTTCATTCTTATCTTCTTTAGATATATCTAATAAGCTCATTCTCTCATCTATCACACATTACTATACTCAGGTATTGATTTTCAACTTTTATACCACTGCTACTAGACTTACAGACTTCTTGGGAGTACAGACTGAGACTTTCTGCTTTGGTATCCCAATAGCTCCTTAATATATGCCTGTTGATTGACTTACAGTACAAATTCAACTTCTAGGATTAGACTGTTAGAACTCTCCCTCTATTACATACTGAAATTTGGATTTCTCTGAGAAATTTCCTCTGAGTGGAATCCACAATTCTTTCTCAAAGTAATTAAGTACTTTCTTCAAAGTTGCATAAATAAAATGAGGGAGAAAAGTGGCTTAGTCCATATTACATGATAGATTAATAAATAAAATAAAACAAAAATACCTCACCCTGATATCATTCAGGCAAGGGATCTTAGAATTGTGCAGAGCCTGGGCATCCAGGACATTCTTTGCTATTCTCATTGCATTTTTGTGACTATGTGTCAGTCTATTTCACTGCTGGGCTTTCCTAATTAATATAAAATCAATATAAAATTCATCCTCATGCAGTTTCCATCCAGTGGTCTTAAAGTTACATGTGACAACATAAATGATACCTGGACAGATCTATTATTTTCCCTTCCATTTTCTTTCTACATTTTTGACCATAGGATAAACATATCTTGATCTATTATACAATTATTTTAAAATTTCACTATCCTAGTTACCCGACTGTTGGAAAAAATATACTTTGTCATTGTTAATTTTAAAGTGCGTCATCTGGAACTATCACAGTATACAAGATGTAGACTATCAAAGGGTTCCTTCAATTCCTTAAATATGATCCTTTTCTTGTATCAGTGGAAACTCAAATGTACTTGGCTTTTTTGTAATAGCCATGCTCCACTGTTGTCTAGCTATTGAACTGTGGCCAACTGAAATCCACTGGTATTTTTCAGTTGATCTGCATGAAAGCCTTCCTCTATTTAATATGATCTAAAAGCATACTGCTTTATATTTATTTTTTTAAGTTCCTCTTGCCCTTATGACTCATACTGAGTTCCCTGTACACATATAAGAAGATTAAGAAGCTCACCAGCATGCTCTATGCTTTAAATAGTCCAGCAATTTCCAAACCAAGTCATTGAGAGGTACAATTATTTAACAGAGGCACACTTGTTAGCAAAAATATATAGTAAGAATTTGGCATTATCCTTTAGTAAGAAACTTGACTGTTTTCTTACCATATACACAACTCAGGAGTGTTATACAGATAGAGGATTTTGTTATGAATACGTAGGAAGAAAGAAAAATTAAAGAGTATGAGCTTTAAAGTTAAACAGACATGGATTTACATCTTGAATATGCTACCTACAAGCTATATGATATTGAAAAAATTACTTAACATCTCTGAATTAAATTCCTTATTTGGGAGATGGGAAATAATAATAAGTAGTTCTGTAGTGTTTGTGAAGATTAACAAAACTACATTTGAAAAATGCACAGTGCAGTATCTTGTACATAGTAGGTATACACAGGCCAATTAGAAGGAAATCATACCAGCAAAGCTGTTCTTTCATGAACTAGCTAAAGAACAACACAGAGGAATCCTAAAATAAAAATTATCTCATACATTTATATTCTCCTAAGACTTAATATCCAGGAGAAATATCAATAACCTCAGATATGCAGATAACACCACCCTTATGGCAGAAAGTGAAGAGGAACTAAAAAGCCTCTTGATGGAAGTGAAAGAGGAGAGTGAAAAAGTTGGCTTAAAGCTCACCATTCAGAAAACGAAGATCATGGTGTCCGGTCCCATCACTTCATGGGAAATAGATGGGGAAACAGTGGAAACAGTGTCAGACTTTATTTTGGGGGGCTCCAAAATCACTGCAGATGGTGATAGCAGCCATGAAATTAAAAGACACTTACTCCTTGGAAGAACAGTTATGACCAACCTAGATAGCATATTCAAAAGCAGAGACATTACTTTGCCAGCTAAGGTCCATCTAGTCAAGGCTATGGTTTTTCCAGTGGTCATGTATGGATGTGAGAGTTGGACTGTGAAGAAGGCTGAGTGCTGAAGAATTGATGCTTTTGAACTGTGGTGTTGGAGAAGACTCTTGAGAGTCCCTTGGACTGCAAGGAGATCCAACTAGTCCATTCTGAAGGAGATCAACCGTGGGATTTCTTTGGAAGGAATGATGCTAAAGCTGAAACTCCAGTACTTTGGCCACCTCATGCGAAGAGTTGACTCATTGGAAAAGACTCTGATGCTTGGAGGGATTGGGGGCAGGAGGAGAAGGGGAGGACCGAGGATGAGATGGCTGGATGGCATCACTGACTCGATGGACGTGAGTCTGAGTGAACTCCGGGAGTTGGCGATGGACAGGGAGGCCTGGTGGGCTGTGATTCATGGGGTCACAAAGAGTTGGACATAACTGAGCAACTGAACTGAACTGAACTGAAGACTTAATATCTGGGAATTAGAAAACCAAGAACTATGTGGGGTATCATTTACTATGATTATACTCTGTTACTTGGCTAAAGTCTTATATTATCATGATTGCCTTATAACCCAATAAGCATTTAAAGTATCAGTATAAAACAAAGTCAGAAAAGAGGAAAAAGGAACAACTAAGGGATTAGTGTTTAAAGTGACACAAGCGTTGATAAGAACCATACAGATTTTGGGTCCAAAAAAGGCTTCTACTTCAGATAAATTGCCAAGATTAAAAGTATAGCTTGCATATATACATAAAATGCTGACAGAAGAAAAAAGCAAAACTGGTTCAAAATAACGTCACAGTTCTATGAACAGAAAGTGGTAACAGAGGTATACCTGAAAGCTGCGACTGTGCTATGCATTGCAATGGTGGTTCTGAGAACAGAGAAATTTTGCAAGCAAGTTTCACTGACCTCCATTTCACACTGACTAATGCTTTATAAATGCTGCAGGGCTTGGCAATTAGTCTTTTTTGAACTGAGAATTCATTTTTTTGTAGATTCTTAATGTGCAATCTCAGTTAAAAGCCATTTAACATGGTGAGTTGGAGTAACAGAAAAATTGGGGTCTAATATATGACTGCTGATGTTGTTTAGTCATTCAGTCATGTCCAATTCTTTGTGACATGAACTTTAGCTCACCAGGCTTCCCTGTCCTTCACTATCTCCTGGAGTTTGCTCAAACTTATGTCCATTGAGTCAATGATGCCCTCCAACAATCTCATCCTCCGTCTGTTGTATAGTCTGTCTGTGTGTTTGTTTTGTAGTATCAAATAGAGGAAAGAGTTTTATTTTGAGTTTCATGGTGGACTTTTTCTGACCCTAGGGAAATAAGATTTATGGCTTATATGTAATTTTTGTCCTTTGGAGGTTACATCATAATGAAATAAAAAGGAAAAATGACATTTGAGATGATAATGCAGTGCCAGGTCACCAAGAGGGTGATTTTTCTAAAAGTGCAAGAATTTAGCTTGCAAGTCAGCTTTAGAATCTTATCAACTAGCACTTAAATTTTGGAGAAATTATCTGACATATACAATTACTTCAAAAGAAGTATTTCTTTTGGAAAAGAAGAAAGTGAATTCTACAATAGAAGTGAATTTTCAGTTCACAAAAGACTAACTTTAGAACTTAAAAAAAAGTAGTGGTTTTCTCTTGAATCTCCTTTGTGCCTACCCCTGTAATCCCATTTCTGCCATCTTACTTCTGGCTCTTACTACCCTTAATTTTGACTACTGCCAAAGGCTGCTAATTAGTCCCTTAGCTTCTTGTTGACGTTGCTCAGTTGCTAAGTTGTGTTTGACTCTTTGTGACCCCATGTACTACAGCACACAAGGCTTCCCTGTCCTTCACCATGTCCAGGAGTTTGCTCAAATTTATGTCCACTGAGTCAGTGATGCTATCCAATCATCTCATCCTCTGTCACCCCCTTCTCCTTTTGCCTTCAATGTTTCCCAGCATCAGGGTCTTTTCCAATGAGTCAGCTCTTCACATTAGGTGGACAAAATTTTGGAGCTTCAGCATCAGTCCTTCCAATGAATGTTTAGGGTTGACTTTTTTTTCAGCTGTATATTACCTGAAGATTTTTATAAATTAACTTTATTTATTTTTAATTATAGGATAAATGCTCTACAATATTGCATTGGTTTCTGCCAAAAATCAACATGAATCAGTCATAGGTATACTTATGTCCCTCTCTCTCTCTCCTGCCTCCCTCCCCTTCCCGTTGTTACAGAGCTCTGGTTTGAGTCCCTTGAGTCACACAACAAATTCCCATTGACTATCTATTTTACATATGGTAATGGACATGGAACAACAGACTGGTTCCAAATAGGAAAAGGAGTACGTCAAGGCTGTATATTGTCACCCTGCTTATTTAACTTCTATGCAGAGTACATCATGAGAAACGCTGGACTGGAAGAAACACAAGCTAGAATCAAGATTGCCAGGAGAAATATCCATAACCTCAGATATGCAGATGACACCACCCTTATGGCAGAAAGTGAAGAGGAGCTAAGAAGCCTCTTGATGAAAGTGAAAGAGGAGAGTGAAAAAGTTGGCTTAAAGCTCAACATTCACAAAACGAAGATCATGGCATCCGGTCCCATCACTTCATGGGAAATAGATGGGGAAACAGTGGAAACAGTGTCCGACTTTATTTTTGGGGGCTCCAAAATCACTGCAGATGGTGACTGCAGCCATGAAATTAAAAGACACTTACTCCTTGGAAGAAAAGTTATGACCAACCTAGATAGCATATTCAAAAGCAGAGACATTACTTGGCCAACTAAGGTCCGTCTAGTCAAGGCTATGGTTTTTCCTGTGGTCATGTATGGATGTGAGAGTTGGACTGTGAAGAAAGTTGAGTGCCAAAGAATTGCTGCTTTTGAACTGTGGTGTTGGAGAAGACTCTTGAGAGTCCCTTGGACTGCAAGGAGATCCAACCAGTCCATTCTGAAGGAGATCAACCGTGGGATTTCTTTGGAAGGAATAATGCTAAAGCTGAAGCTCCAGTACTTTGGCCACCTCATGCGAAGAGTTGACTCATTGGAAAAGACTCTGATGCTGGGAGGGATTGGGGGCAGGAGGAGAAGGGGATAACAGAGGATGAGAAGGCTGGATGGCATCACTGACTCGATGGACGTGAGTTTGAGTGAACTCCGGGAGATGGTGATGGACAGGGAGGCCTGGCGTGCTGCGATTCATGGGGTCGCAAAGAGTCGGACACGACTGAGCGACTGAACTGAACTGGACTGAACTGAACTGAACTGAATGTATATGCTTCCATGTTACTCTCTCCATACATGCCACCCTCTTCCTCCCTGCCACCCCTACTCTGTCCATAAGTCTGTTCCCTATGTAGGACTGACTGGTTTGATCTCCTTGCAGTCCAAGGGACTTTCAAGAGTCTTCTCCAACACTACAATTCAAAAACATCAGTTCTTCAGCACTCAGCCTTCCTTATAGTCCAACTCTCACATCTGTACATGACTACTGGAAAAACCATAGCTTTGAATACATGGACCTTTGTAAGCAAAGTAATGTCTCTGCTCTTTAACATCTTATCTAGATTTATCATAGTTTTTCTTCCAAAGAGCAAGAATCTTTTAATTTCATCACTGCCTTTAGCTTCTACTCTTTCCATGTTAGGGTTTAGTGAGTTCCCCAGCCACCCCGGTGGCAAAATTTGGAACAAGTGAGACTGCTGCCCCAAATGACAGCCTCCTATTGTGATATGTATTATATGATAACATTATCTAAGCAGGGTTCAGATTTGTGTCAGTTCTGTTCATCCCAGAGTCTACCCCTGAATTTAGGCTTTCAATTTCAAACTCTTTTTCCATGATTTTACAGGTGAACTATTTTAGTCTGACCTTTCTCTGGCTGACCATTTAGTTCTTAACAGAATCTGAACATGACTTCTCAGCTGCCATATCCTGGCTTCTAGACTCTACAATTACTGGTAGAAGGAAATTATTTCCTTGAAGTCTGGCCTGAATTTGACCTCTAGTTTATTCTAGCAATTTTGCACACCATCTCCTTCAGGAAGAACTATCAACTATCCAGTCTTCAAAACTTTCTATTATATTTTAGATAGGGTTAAAATATCATGGTTTAGCATTTAAAGCTTTCCATAGTGTGGTCTACCACATCTTTCAAATTACATTCTCCCCACCTAAACCTAATGCTTAAGGCAGACTGAGATTCTCTCAACTTCAAAATACAGGAATGTTCTTGCCCCTGTACCTTTGCCCACACTGCTTCTCCCACCCAAATGCTTTCCATACTGTCTCCTTGCCTCTTCAAATCCCAGATATCCTTTAACTCCAACAGATCTTTTTCTCCATAAGGTTTTACCTGAACACTCACATCTATGAATCCCTTATATTTGTATTTGTATCACAGATTTTTTCCCTTGGATTCCCAAATCACAGAGGACAGTGACTGCAGCTGAGGAAAGAAAAGATGCTTGCTTCTTGGAAGGAAAGCTGTGACAAACCCAGACTTTGTATTGAAAAGCAGAGATATCACTTTGCCAACAAAGGTCCATATAATCAAAGCTATGGTTTTTTCAGTATCATGTATGGATGTGAGAGTTAGACTGCAAAGAAAGTTTAACTTCTTGAGTGCCAAAGAACTGATTCTTTTGAATTGTGGTGCTGAAGAAGACTCCTGAGAGTCCCTTGGACTGTGAGGAGATCAAACCAGTCAATTCTAAAGGAAATCAACCCTGAATATTCAATGGAAGCACTGATGCTGAAGCTCCAATACTTTGACCATGAAGAGCTGACTCACTAGAAAAGACCCTGATGCTGGGAAAGATCAAAGGCAAAAGGAGAAGAGGGCAGCAGAGGATGAGATGGTTGGACAACATCATCAACTCAATGGACCTGAATTTGAGCAAACTCTGGGAGATAGTGAAGGACTGGAAAGCCTGGTTTGTTGGAGTCCATGGGGTTGCAAAGAGTTGGACATGACTTAGAGACTGAACAAAAACAACAATCACAGATTTATTTTAACTTTAAAAATTCTACTTATTATCCACTTAAATCATAAAATTGTTGGTGGCAGTTAGGGCAAAATAAAAATCAGTAGTGTGGCCCACCAGTGCCAATGGATTCTGCATATTAAAGTAATATATTTTTATGTTGAATTCAACAGAGTTTGATTCAAGAAAAGCCACAGTGACTTACATAATTCCTCTCTAGTCCTGCATCCCAGTATAGAGAAAACTCATTAGGAAGTAAAAACTGATAATAGCAAGCATTTGCTCAAACAAGCAAGAACTTTGCTATTTTCAATAAATAGGTATATTTTTACCTGTATGCTGAAAATTATCAGGAACTACAGAAATACTATTTATAACAATTTAACTTCAGAGTTTTCCAATATATACAAACAGAAAGAATATTCTTTCAAATTCTTGCCTCTAATCTTATATGTTTAAGAACATTAAAAAATTTTTAAATGTCTTTATTTGTTCATATTTTATAATTTTATTTATTCATTTTTGGCTGTGCCAGGTCTTTGTTGCCGTGCAGACTTTCCCTAGTTGTGGCAAGTGGGGGCTACTCTCCAGTGTGGTGTATGGGCTTCTCATTGCAGTGGTTTCTCTTGTTGTGGAGTGCAGGCTCTAGCGCTCATGGGCTCACTAGTTACAGCACATGGGCTCAGTAGTTGTGCCTCTTGGGCTCTAGAGCACAGGCTCAATAGTTGTAGCACATGGGCTTATTTCCTTCATTGCGTGTAGGATCTTCCTGGACCAGGGGTTGAACTTACGTCTCCTGCAATGGCAGGCAGATTCTTTACCACTGAGCCACAAAGGAAGCCCTCTTTAAGAGCATTTTTAACAATGTATGTAACATTTACTATGTTCTCATTTCATCCTCATAAGTCTTAATAACATAAGCATGTTCAGCTAATCTTCCTAAGAACACAGTGAAGAAAGAACTATTACATTCCGATTTCTTTGCACAAAAATGAAGTAACTTTCCCAAAGTCACCTAAATAAGTGACCAAGCAGAGAATCCAAGCAACTTGACTGGAGAGTCTATGCTTTTAATTACTGTCAATGTATATAGAATCAAGCATTTATTTACTCTCTAGCGAAATACTTTGCTGGGGGTCTTTAGGGATCATTCAATATTGAAAATTACATTTGCTCATCCATTTATCCCTTTATTTTTTCTTTTGTTTATTAATTTAGCAGACACTTATTGAGCACTTGTTATGTGCCATATGTTGAGATACATAATAGAGAACCCCTCTCTTTATGAGGTACTTGGGGAGACAAATGTGTAGAAGACAATAAGGGCAACATCATGTTTTATGTGTTATGTTAGACATTTGAATAGAAATAAGAGGAATACAATTTGTAATTAATAAAATAAATCTGAGTGGGGGGGGAGTTATAATACTATGTGGAGGAGGGAAGTCTAGATTTGAACTTAAAAACAGAAAGTATTGGCCTCTGAGAGACAGGAACATTCCAGGCAAAAGGAGTTGCTCTGGAGAGGTTAAGTGGTTGATTAGAACTGAAGTATGCATAGTAATTAGCAAAACTGATCCTAGAAAGGAGGCAAGTGCCAGATCAATGGGGCCTTGAATACTTTGCCAAAGAAACTGGAATCTCTCCATCAACCTGTGAAAAAATTTGAAGATTTTGAAGCAGGGGTGTAATTTTATCTATTTTTCACTTGATAAAGATAATTACTACAGCAGTGGGTAGGATGAATTGGAGGAGAGCAAAAGCTGAGGCAAGGATACAAGCTATGTGATTCTCTATAATTCAGGGAAGAGATGAGAGATTTAACCAAGTTAGTAATGGAGATGAAAAGAAGGAGATAGATATGAGAGTGAGGAGGGTAGAGAGAATATGGACTGGTCCTGGATTTCATGTGAAGAGTAAGGGAAAGAAACAATCTTTGCTAACCCTGGAGTTAATCCTGGGGAAGAAGCATATTTTGGATAAAAGACTGTGACTTCTGTTTTGGACATAATTCCTTTGAGCTGTGATTTTTATATCTAAATGTATATGAGCAATCAGCTAGTACATATTTGGAACTCATAAGAGTGATACTGGCTATTACCATGAATTTGGTAATCCATGAATGGTCACTGATGCCCACAGTAAGAAGAGAGTGTTGACTGTTGAATACTGGGCTCTCCCAGGATTGAAGTGAGGTAGGAGATAGATAGGGCTTCCCAGGCGGTGCTGGTAGTAAAGAACCCATCTGCTAATGCAGGAGACATAATAGATATGGGTTCGATCCTTGTGTCTGGGAGATTCCCCTGGAGAAAGTCATGGCAACCCACTCTAGTATTCTTCCCTGGAGAATCCCATGGACAGAGGAGCCTGGTAGGCTACAATTCATAGGGTCACCAAGAGTTGGACATGTCTGAAGCAACTTAGCACACACAGGAGATAGATGGGCTAGAGGGTAGGCATTTACAGCCAGCCTCCTGATTACAATTCCACAGAAAAATAATAACATGAAGAGGGTAAATAGCTAGACTTTGCCTCTGGTGGACACTTTTAGAAAACAGTAATGGCAGGGGCCAGAGAAGAGCTGAGACCTGCCCAGACAAGAGATAAAGAGACTACATATTTCTCATTCTTGAGGTCAAGGAGACCTTCCCAACTATACATGTGCATAAAGTCTCTTGAGGGGTCACAAAGGGAGGGGGCATCACCCATAGTAGGTGATGTCAGTCTACCCACAGGCCTTTTCACTAGAATCTATCTTGGCTAAGAGATGTACACGCACACATGGGAGGGTCCTGAAATAAACCAAATACAGACTCAGAGCCAGACAAAGCAAGATGATTGACCAAGGAAACCTGGAAGAAATGCTCCATATATGTGACTCCAACTACCATAAAAGTTCAACTTTTTCTCTAAGTCCACCTCCATGAGTCTATTCACACATTCTTTTTCTTCCTAATAAACACTTGTCACTGGCTACTGGCCCATGTGGTCTAGTGGTAAGGATTCAGTTGCTCTCACTGCTGGGGTCAGACTTTATCTCTGGTTGGCAAACTGAAATCCTGCTTCAAGTCACTGTAGGCTGAGGCCACCCAGTATCAGAAAGCTACCCAATATCTGAGGCACCCACTATCAAAAAGGGGAGACATGACAAAGACAGAAAATAGCTAGTCAGAGGAATAGATGAAGAGCTGGAAAAGAAAGGTATCAAGCAAAATACAAAAGGCTTTCTAGAAGGGAATAGGCACAGTGGCAAGTGTTATAAAGATACTCAAGATGACCAATACAAGTCCAAAGATTGTTGAATATTCTTATTTTTGAAATGTCAATTGACTTAAAATATGAGTAGTGCTATATTTAGAACACATTAAAGTACTTTCAAATTGAACTAACTATGACTTCTTTAGTGGTTGCATTAATTTTCTAGAGAGGCTACAAGAAAGTATGAATTGGGTGGCTTAAAGCTGTTAGGGGAAGCACACTGATTGAAACCCCCCACCTTGGCCAGGCACCATAGTAACTATTTGTGTGAGTTATATTGTGACAGGAGGTCCTAGTAAGGAACATGGAACTAACAAGCCACCACCAACCAGAAGAGTTTGGGAAAGGTCAAAAGGAGATACCATGTGTCCTACCACCTCCCAGAATTCTTCTCACTGGCATCCATCTTGGCTGAGCAATGTGTGTACCACCAGGAAGGACTTGAATGATTAGCCACAGAAAACCTGGAAACTAATCCCATCATAAAACCTGAGACTGCAAGCTACATGGAAGAGCAGTTCTCCTGGGTTCCCTTAGCCTACTGCTTTCCACCAGGACAGCCCTTCCCAATAAAGTCTCTTGCTTTGTTAACATGTGTGTCTCCTCAGACAATTCAATTCCGAGTGCTAGATAAGAGCCCACTCTTGGCCCCTGGAAGGGGTTCCCCTTCCTGCCCAACAAAACCACAGAAACATATTCTCTCACAGCTTTGAAGTCTGGAAGCCTGAAATCAGGCTATTGGTAATGCTGATTCCTCCTGAGAGTTTTAAGCAATAATCTGGTTCCATGACTCTCTTCGCTTCTGGAGATGGCTTGCAATCTTTACCTTGGTGTAGGGCTCTAATTTTCTCTTCCATTTTCACAGGGCTGATTTCTTTCCTATTTGTCTTTACCTGACCTCCTCCTCCATGTGTGTTTCTCTCCTCTGCTTATAAGGACATCAGTTATATTAAAGCCTCACCCTATTGCAGTATGACCTCATCCTAACTAATTATATCTGCAATCACTCTATTTCCAAATAGGGTCACATTCTGAAGTACTAGCAGGAAGGACATTGATATATCTTTGGGGGGAAACAATTCAATCCATAATAGTGGTCAACCCTACACTGAACACTTTTCATATTATCATATTAAATCTCCATAGCACTCTGTAAAGAAGGTGTTATTAGTCCCATTTTATAGATCAAAATTGCTGGATTTCTTCTAGTATATTCTATATGAATGATGCCCTCTGAAGTTGAGTAACATAGAAAGCCTATTTTTATTCCTGGCTTATGAGCCTTTATTTACCAAGTTCTTTTTTCCTTCATCAAATCATTCATAGAATTGCAAAGATGAATAAGC
Source organism: Oryx dammah (assembly GCF_014754425.2). Taxonomy (NCBI): domain Eukaryota; kingdom Metazoa; phylum Chordata; class Mammalia; order Artiodactyla; family Bovidae; genus Oryx; species Oryx dammah. The sequence continues at coordinate 114,707,957 of NW_024070186.1, forward strand.
TTTTAAAACAATTTATGTAGGAAGAAAGTAGACTCAGAAAGGCTGTCAACTTACTCAAGGTCATACAGTTAGATCTCCCTGCCTCCATTTCTGATGGTCTTTCTACAACACCATGATATTAAGTGTGTCACATATGATGTCATCTTAATAAGAAAAAATGAACCCAATTGGAAATAGTGGATATCTCCTGATTTTGCTTAATGGCAGTTCATTTTTCTTTGGTCTTGGACGAACACATTAATTTTCCTTAAAAACCACCTTGCCCTTTCTTCATTTCATGTGGTTTCTTTTTGGTAGTGGTGGGGTTTAAATCTATTCTTTCATTCCTGTTGAGCTCCAGCAGTGAGCCTGTGGCTGCTACTAAGTCTGCTACGTCAGGCCAATAAAGCCCAACTCCAGGATTTCGTTACAAATATTAAGGAATAAAGGCTATTATTTACCAGAAATGAAGTAGTTAGGGAGTTAACCTCTAGGTACAGGGAATGCCACTTAAGCAGTGTGAGGTCATTCTAGAATAAAGCATGGCCAAGGGACTAGAAGCAATTTAAAAAAGAAATCCTAGATCCAGTCATGTGTGTGTGTGTTCAGTCACTCAGTTGTGTCCGATTCTTTGCAACCCAATGTACTGTAGCCAGTCCAGTTTCTCTGTCCATGGAATTTCCCAGGTAAAAATACTGGAGTGGGTTGCCATTTCCTACTCCAGGGGATCTTCTGACCCAGGGATTGAACCGGCCTCTATTGCGTCTCCTGCATTGGCAGGTGGATTCTTACCACTGCACTACCTGGAAAGCTCATATCTGGCCATCAGTTCAGTTCAGTTCAGTCACTCAGTCGTGTCTGACTCTTTGCAACCCCATGAATCGCAGCACGCCAGGCCTCCCTGTCCATCACCAACTCCTGGAGTTCACTCAGACTCACGTTCATTGAGTCAGTGATGCCATCCAGCCATCTCATCCTCGGTCCTCCCCTTCTCCTCCTGCCCCCAATCCCTCCCAACATCAGAGTCTTTTCCAATGAGTCAACTCTTCGCATGAGGTGGCCAAAGTACTGGAGTTTCAGCTTTAGCATCATTCCTTCCAAAGAAATCCCACGGTTGATCTCCTTCAGAATGGACTGGTTGGATCTCCTTGCAGTCCAAGGGACTCTCAAGAGTCTTCTCCAACACCACAATTCAAAAGCATCAATTCTTCAGCACTCAGCCTTCTTCACAGTCCAACTCTCACATCCATATATGACCACAGGAAAAACCATAGCCTTGACTAGATGGCCCTTAGTCGGCAAAGTAATGTCTCTGCTTTTGAATATGCTATCTAGGTTGGTCATAACTTTTCTTCCAAGGAGTAAGTGTCTTTTAATTTCATGGCTGCAATCACCATCTGCAGTGATTTTGGAGCCCCCCAAAAATAAAGTCTGACACTGTTTCTACTGTTTCCCTATCTATTTCCCATGAAGTGATGGGACCAGATGCCATGATCTTCGTTTTCTGAATGTTGAACTTTAAGCCAACTTTTTCACTTTCCTCTTTCACTTTCATCAAGAGGCTTTTTAGTTCCTCTTCACTTTCTGCCATAAGGGTGGTGTCATCTGCATATCTGAGGTTATTGATATTTCTCCTGGCAATCTTGATTCCAGCTTGTGTTTCTTCCAGTCCAGCATTTCTCATGATGTACTCTGCATAGAAGTTAAATAAGCAGGGTGACAATATACAGCCTTGACATACTCCTTTTCTTATTTGGAACCAGTCTGTGGTTCCATGTCCAGTTCTAACTGTTGCTTCTTGACCTGCATACAGATTTCTCAAGAGGCAGGTTAGGTGGTCTGGTATTCCCATCTCTTTCAGAATTTTCCACAGTTTATTGTGATCCACACAGTCAAAGGCTTTGGCATAGTCAATAAAGCAGAAGTAGATGTTTTTCTGGAACTCTCCTGCTTTTCCCATGATCCAGTGGATGTTGGCAATTTGATCTCTGGTTCCTCTGCCTTTTCTAAAACCAGCTTGAACATCAGGGATTTCATGGTTCACGTATTGCTGAAGCTTGGCTTGGAGAATTTTGAGCATTACTTGTGAGATGAGTGCAATTGTGCGGTAGTTTGAGCATTCTTTGGCATTGCCTTTCTTTGGAATTGGAATGAAAACTGACCTTTTCCAGTCCTGTGGCCACTGCTGAGTTCTCCAAATTTGCTGGCATATTGAGTGCAGCACTTTCACAGCATCATCTTTCAGGATTTGAAACTGGAATTCCATCACCTCCACTAGCTTTGTTTGTAGTGATGCTTTCTAAGGCCCACTTGACTTCACATTCCAAGATGTCTGGCTCTAGATTAGTGATCACATCATCATGATTATCTGGGTCGTGAAGATCTTTTTTGTACATATCCAGCCATACTTTCAGATAAATAATGCTCAATTTCTAGTTACAAGAGTCAATAAACTCTTTCTGGATTAAGACAATATGACTTCTTATCAAAAGTTCCCTGACAAATACATTTCATAAATAAACCTGAATAATATATAAAACTGACTTCAAGTAATAATTGTCCAAAATTATATTTCATATCAGTGTTATTTATATAATCTTAGCCTCAGCAATAGTTAAGAATATAAACTTTAGTAGAATAATTCTTTACAATCTCAAGGTTTTCACTAAACTGAAAGAATTTGGCTAGATAGCTTTCATACTGAGACTCCCTTCCCCTGTTTACTTGGTAAATTCTATAAAGACACTTTTTTTGTGAGGTCCTCTAGTGGCAAAAACTTAAAAATTTAAAAATCTTGATAAATATGTGAGTATAATATTTGTATTTATAATTTATAGGCTCTGATATTTTATTATGTTAATATAATATCTAATCTATTCAGAGTACATTCTGTTATTTGGTTAACATCAGAGCTTATTTACTATGACTTGTCAAATATAGAATTATTTAAAAGGAATTTAAAACTTTCCTTTTAGGATTTGTAAATCATACATGTAGTTATTTCAACACAGATTCATCTTTCTCAAAAGCTGTAATTACAGATTATAATGATCATCCATAGCAACGAAACTGTTAATATCACTTCAACTTCACAATGTGATTTTTTTCTTTTCCTTAAATAGTTAAAATATGCTTTATAATTCATGGCATATGGTTAATGTAGGAGGTTTCAAGGAGCTGATCTTGACTGCTCAGATTCTTTTTGATATTTATTCAATTGATTTCTTTATGTGCTTCTGAAAGAAAACTGTCTTTTTTTAAAAAATGAATTTTGGCAGGGGACTCCTTAGGCTCACTTCTGATCTTTTTTTACTTTCTGTAAACAACTTCTCTTGGCATGTGAATTGGACATCATGGGTATCATCTCTGTGCTGATGAGAGTCACCTCTGTCTTTCACTTTCTACTGTCTTTTCTGACATTGGGAATGGTATTTTTCAAGTTTTTTTTTCTGCCTCTGAGGTGCTGTATATGCCAGACATTTACTTGGAACACACATAAGCTTTCATCTCTTATGACCTCTGTTTATGCAGCAATTGGTCTTAAAGGGTATAAAAGCTGCCAACAACTTTTTCAGGTTTGGCATTAGCCTCAGAGATCTTTGTGCATTTAAATCTCTATATTGATCAAATACAACAAAATGTTACTATTCTCTTCTTCCTTTTTTCCCCTTGTACATAATTCATTATGTATGAATTATTTACCTTTTGGAGAAAGAAAATGTTGGATGGCAATTTTTGTCATGACCTATGTCTCATGGCTTTTAATACTCAATATGACTTGCAATTTTTATCCATTTATTCTTAAATTTCAATCATGTATTTTTCAACAATAGGCCTGGAAGCATTGAGGACAATTTTTAAAATTTGTTTTTATTGTAGCTGAACTGGCTGTATAGCTCATTTTTTGAATGAACTATTTCTAATGTTTGCTGTGGTTACTTATGGCAAACAAAATACACATCAAGAAAAAAAAAGTGGAACATTTAGTCAGCATCTAAATTTGTTTTTGTTAATCCATATAAATTTTGTTTGAAGAAATTAAGTGTAATATATAATATCAGTAATATTTTATATCAATGTAGAATTATTATTATTATTATGAAGCATGACAAGCACACAGTTAAAAACTCAAATGCTTCTAAATGGTATTAAATGACCACAAAGAAGCTCTCTTAACTCTTTTGCTCCTTAGAGATAACCACAGTTTACACATTTCTGATTTATTATCCTAGGGATTATAATAATTATGAGTAATATATTTTTACTGGTATTTCTTGATTCAACTGATTTAAATAAATCAACTGACTCCCTTCTAATATACTGACCTCTTCCTGAATTTTGTTACTTTTGTTATTTATTTTCAGCCTTATTTCAGTTAACTCAATGCTGTTAAATAATGATTTAACATTTAAACTTTTATTAATTATTCCATCAACATTTCACTATGTGACGTGAAAAAATTTTCGCTAGTCTCCACCTTCTGAATTGTCAGTTATATTATTCTTTTAAATTTGTATAATCTCAAATCTGTAACCATTAATATGATTTTATTTCATTCTTTGCTTATAGATTTATTATGAACATTTGTTTGTAATAAATAAGACATAATAGTTTGCTCACATAATTATTCTTTGCAAAACCCACTATTGAAATTAATTTGTAGACAGGAAGTATAATTTTATCACTAAACCTGTCCTTTGAAGGAGAATGTTTCGGATCTCAAGGTTAAATGAAAGCTTAATTCTTAAGCTCCATTCATTGGATAGATCATTTCCTAGTTCCATTTGCATCTTATATGAATCAGGAACTTTCTTGTAGATGCATTTACTTTATATAAAGTTTTTAGATAGAATTTTGCTTCTACACCTGACTTTCTGTCATTAATTTGATACCAAAACAGCTAAAGGGATGGTTTTAAAACATAAATTTGATCATGTTACCCTCCCCTACACACAAATTTCCCATTACTCCTAGGACAAAACTCTACACCCTGACTCTTGCCTGTGATTTCCTGCATAATATGCCTTCTGCTTACTTCTATGACATTCTTTTCTTCTACTGCCCTCCATGTTTGCTGTTTCATAAACCCCTTACCATTCTGTCACAAATGTTGAGGATCAACAAAATTCTATTGATAAAAGAAATTAAAAAGAATTCAAAGAAATGGAACAATATCCCATACTCTTTTATTGGAAGAATTACCATTATTAAGATGACAATACTATCCAAAGTAATCTACAGATTCAATATGACCCCAATCAAATTACCCATGACCTTTGGTGGCTCAGATGGTAAAGGATCTGCCTGCAATGCTGGAGACCTGGGTTCGATCCCTGTGTTGGGAAGATTCCTTGGAGGAGGGTATGAAAACCCATCCAGTATTCTTGCCTGGAGAATCGCCATGGACAGAGGAACTTGGTGGGCTACAGTCCAAGGGGTTGCAAAGAGTCAGACATGACTGACTAAACAGCATAGAACAAGTAATCCAAAAATTTATATGGAACCATAAAAGATCCAGAATTGCCAAAGCCATAGTGAGTAACAAAAACAAAGCAGGAGGTATAAGACTCTGAGACTTCAGACAATACTACAAAGCTACAGTAATCAAAACAGTGTGGTACTGGAACAAAAACAGACATATGGATCAACAGAACCAAATAGAGTCCAGAAACAAATCCACACACCTATGGTCAATTAACCTTTGACAAAGATAAAAATACAGTCTCTTCAGCAAGTGGTGCTGGGACAGTTAGATGTGCTCACTTGTTGACTCTTTGCAACCCCTTGGACTGTGGCCTGCCAGGCTCCTCTCTTCCTGGGATTATCTCAGCAAGAATACTGGTGTGGGTTGTCATTTCCTCCTCCAGAGGATCTTCTTGACACAGGGATGAAACACATTTGTTGTGGCTCCTGCATTGGCAGATAGATTATTTACCACTAGTTACCTGGGAGCCCCTGGGAAAGTTGGACAGCCACATGTAAATAAATGTTAGAACATACCCTCAGAATATGCACAAAAATAAACTCAAAATGGTTTAAAGACATAAACCTAAGACACAATACCATAAAACTCTTAGAGGACAGCATAGGCAAAGCATTCTCTTATGTACGTCGAACTAGTGTTTTCTTAGGTCAGTCTCCCAAGGCAATAGAAATAAAGGCAAAAATAAACAAAAGGGATCTAATCAAACTTATCATCTTTTGAAGATGACCTAGGGAATGGGAGAAAATACTTGCAAATGATGGGAATGACAAGGGCTCAGTTGCCAAAATATACAAACAGCTCATACAACTCAAAACAAAACAAATCAAAACAAAAAAGTCAACTCAATTAAAACGCAAGACTTTAATAGACAGTTCTCCAAAGAAGACATACAGATGGCCAGTAGGCACATGAAAAGATCCCCAACATCATTAGTTATTAGAGAAAAGCAAGTCAAAACTTCAAAGAAGTACCATCTCACACCACTCAAAATGGCCACCATTAAAAAGTCTCCAAATAACAAACGCTGAGAGGACTGGAGAAAAGGAACCCTTCCACAGTGTTGACGGGAAGGCAAGTTGGTGGAGCCACTATGGAAGACAGTATGGATGTTCCTCAGAAAACTAAAAATAGAATTCACTTATGATCCAGCAACCCCATTCCTGGGCATATACCAGACAAAATTGTAACTTAAGATACGTGTACCTCTATGTTCATAGCAGCACTATTTACAAGAACCAAAACATGGAAACAATTTAAATGTCCATCAACAGATGAATGAATAAAGATGATTCAGCCATTAAAATTAATAATGCCATTTGCAGCAACATGGGTACAACTAGAGATTATCATACTAAGTGAAGTAAGTTAGAAAGACAAATACCATGATCTGATACCACTTATATGTAGAATTTAAAAATATGATACGAATGGACCTATCTACAAAACAGAAAGAGATTCACAGACATAGAGACAAGACTTATGGTTGCCAAGGGGTATGGGAGAGGGAGATGGACAGACTGGGAATTTGGGGTTGGTAGATGCAAACTATTACATTTAGAATTTATAAACAACAAGGTCCTACTGTATAGCACAGGGAACTATATTCAATCTCCTCAGATAAATCAAAATGGGAAATAATATTAAAAAGAATCTATATATGTGTCAAAGTGAGTAACTTTGCTATATAGCAAATATTGGCCAACAAGGTAAAGCAACTACATTTCAACTAAGAAAAAAAGTTTTCACCTCAGGGTCTTTTCACTTGTTTTTCTCTTTACCTGGAATTTGCTTCCTATAGGTTTTCATGTGACTTTTTTAACCCAGTTCCCTGACACATCACATTTTCAGAGAAGCTCCATTCATGAGTTCAGTTCAGTTGCTCAGTCATGTCCAACTCTTTGCAACCCCATGGACTGCAGCACTCCAGGCTTCCCTGTCCATCACCAACTCCCAAAGTTTATTCAAACTCATATCCATTGAGATGGTGATGCCATCCAACCATCTCATCCTCTGATGTCCCCTTCTCCTCCCACCTTCAATCTTTCCCAGCATCATGGGCTTCTCAAATGAGTCAGTTCTTTGCATCAGGTGGCCAAAGTATTGGAGTTTCTGCTTCAGCATTGGTGCCTCCACTCTTACCCAAACTCAAATAGCCCTTGCTCTCAATCTCTTCTATCACTTTACACTACTTTAGTTCTCTTAGCAGCTGTCAACCCTTTTCGTTATACTATACATTTTTTGTTTATTATCTGTCTGTTACATACTAAGGTCCCATGAGAAGGCCTTTGCTATATTGTTGTGGATGCTATAGTCTCAGCCTTTTCTATTCTTCAGAAAGAAGCTACTCAATGGGTATTTGCCAAAAAATGAATGTATGATTTACGTCACCATACCACCAAGATCAAATATCTTTAACAGACTTATCACTGATGATGAAAATATTTTATATATGTGCTGTGCAGTCTAGTAGCCACTAGTTGCATGTGGCTGTTAAGCCCTGGAAATGTGGGTAGTATGGCAAAGGAAACAAATCTTAAATTCAAATGCAAATGGGCATGTGTGGCTAGTAGCTAGTCACTAGTGACTAGATTTGCTAGCTTCACAATCACACTGTTCAACAACACTCATACCATTCTTGTATTTAAGGACATTCTTTTGGAAATTTAGGACTACTTTTCTAATTTAGTCTAATTGTTCTCAGGGAAATTTTGCACAGCTGTCCTCATGGGATTTCTTTCCTTTGAGCTCATGTACCATGTTTTTAGAATCTAATTCTTCCTATATCATGTGTATGTATTTTAAATTTCAAAAACGATTTCAGAAAGAAAGAGTTTCTCATCCTTTGCATGTCGAACAATTCTTTGTTTCTGACCCTCACTCTATAAATAGTTTGGCTGGACCTCTGCAGCTCCCCACCACAACACTACCCCTCCCCGACACCTCTGGCAATGGCAGCCTGTTCTTATGTTATGGAGGCAATGTATTTTCCACTCTCTCTGTACTCCTTCCCAATTTGGAACCAGTCTGTTGTTCCATGTCTAGTTCTGTTGCTTCTTGACCTGCACACAGATTTCTCAGGAGGCATGTAATATGGTCTGGTATTCCCATCTCTTGAAGAACTTTCCACAGTTTGTTGTGATCCACAGAGTCAAAGGCTTTGGCATAGTCAATAAAGCAGAAGTAGATGTTTTTTGGAACTCTCTTGCTTTTTTGATGATTCAACAGATGTTGACAATTTAATCTCTTGTTCCTCTGCCTTTTCTAAATCCAGCTTGAACATCTGGAAATTCATGGTTCACGTATTGCTGAAGCCTGGCTTAGAGAATTTTGAGCATTACTTTGCTAGTGTGTGAGATGCGTGCAATTGTGTGGTAGTCTGAACATTCTTTAGCACTGCCTTTCTTTGGGATTGGAATGAAAACTGACCTTTTCCAGTCCTGTGGCCACTGATGAGTTTTCCAAATTTGCTGGCATACTAAGTGGAGCACTTTCACAGCATCATCTTTTAGGATTTGAAATAGCTCAACTGGAATTCCATCACCTCCACTAGCTTTGTTCATAGTGATGCTTCCTAAGGCCTACTTGACTTCACATTCCAGGAGGTCTACTCTAGATGAGTGATCACACCACTGTGGTTAAATTTTTTTTTTTTTAATTTTTGGTACAGTTCTTTTGTGTATTCTTGCCACCTCTTTTTAATATCTTCTGCTTCTCTTAGGTCCATACCATTTCTGTCCTTTACTGTGCCCATCTTTGCATGAAATGTTCCCTTGTTGTCTCTAATTTTCTTGAAGAGATCTTTAGTCTTTCCCATTCTATTGTTTTCCTCTATTTCTTTGCATTGATCACTGAGGAAGGCTTTCTTATCGTTCCTTGCTATTCTTTGGAACTCTGCATTCAAATGGGTATATCTTTCCTTTTCTCCTTTGCCTTTAGTTTCTCTTCTTTCACAGCTATTTGTAAGGCCTCTGCAAACAACCATTTTACCTTTTTGCATTTCTTTCTCTTGGGGACGATCTTGATCACTGACACTATACAGTGTCACGAACCTCTGTCCATAGTTCTTCAGGCATTTTATCAGGTCTAATCCCTTGAATCTATTTGTCACCTCTACTGTATAATCATAAGGGATTTGATTTAGGTCATACCTGGATGGTCTAGTGGTTTTCCTTACTTTCTTCAATTTAACTCTGAATTTTGACATAAGGAGTTCATGTTCTGAGCCAAAGTCTTGTTTGTGCTGACTCTATAGAGCTTCTCCATCTTTGGCTGCAAAGAATATAATCAATCTGATATTGGTATTGACCATCTGGTGATGTCCATGTGTAGAGTCTTCTCTTGTGTTGTTGGGAGAGGGTGTCGTTGGGACAGTGTATTCTCTTGGCAAAACTCTGTTAGTCTTTGCCCTGCTTCATTCTGTACTCCAAGGCCAAATCTGCCTGTTACTCCAGGTATCTCTTGACTTCCTACTTTTGCATTTCAGTCTCCTATAATGAAAAGGTCTTGTAGATCTTCATAGAACTGTTCAACTTCATCTTTTTCAGCATTACTGGTTGGGGCATAGACTTGGATTACTGTGATACTGAATGGTTTACCTTGGAAACAAACAGAGACCATTCTGTCATTTTTGAGATTACACCCAAGTACTGCATTTTGGACTCTTCTGTTAACTATGAGGGCTACTGTATTTCTTCTAAGGGATTCTTGCCCATAGTAGTAGATATAATGGTCATCTGAGTTAAATTCACCCATTCCAGTCCATTTTAGTTCACTGATTCCTAAAATGTTGATGTTTACTCTTGCCATCTCCTGTTTGACCACTTCCAATTTGCCTTGATTCATGGACCTAACATTCCAGGTTCCCATGCAATATTGTTCTTTAGCATTGGACTTTACTTCTATCATCAGTCATATCCACAGCTGGGTGTTGTTTTTGCTTTGGCTCCATCTCTTCATTCTTTCTGAATTTATTTCTCCATTATTCTCCAGTAGCATATTAGGCACCTACCGACCTGGGGAGTTCATCTTTCAGTGTCCTATCTTTTTGCTTTTTCATACTGTTCATGGGGTTCTCAAGGCAAGAATACTGACGTGGTTCGCCATTCCCCTCTCCAGTGGACCACATTTTGTCAGAACTCTCCACCATGTCCCTTCCATTTTGAGTGGCTCCACACAGCATGCCTCATAGTTTCATTTAGTTAGACAAGGCTGTGGTCCATGAGATCAGTTTAATTTTCTGTGATTATGGTTTTCATTCTTTCTGCCCTCTGATGGATATGGATAAGAGCCTTATAGAAGCTACTGACTAGCATGTTTTAACTCTAGGATGCACTAATGGAGAGGAATAGGCAAATCTACCCATTTACAGTTCCAAGCAAAAAATAAGGAAGCTTGATACTGGTTTTCAGCACCCACATAAGAGCTCTGTTGCTCTTCAGGCATACTGCTTTACTTCTTTAGAAAGCCAGCCTCTTCTCTTAACCCTGGAGGTGTGTGCCACCATTTTCAGTGGCTTCAATTACATTGAAGTAGGGAAAGGAAGTAAGTAGATAGGAAGGACAACAGCAATTTGATAGAAATTTCATTAGTCACTCTGAGTTCTGAGTGCTTTCACACACCTGCAGCCTCTCTGCTGATTTGGAACTTCATTGTTCCTAAAAGAATGGCTCTGACAGTTTTACTTGTGGGTACTTGGGCTGTATATCCTGCCTCTTTGATTACTAATCTATCTATTCAAAACCACCTATTTGATGGTTTCATTTGAGAATATTCATCAAAATCTCTAGAAATTTATACTCTTATTTTTGAGATTAATTCAGATTTGTTTCCTTTTTCGTGCACTGTCATTACAATTTCAGGCAATTTTCAGGGCAAGGCAAAGTTAAAGCAAGGTTTCATCTTGCTCTTATTAATGGCTATGTGTATTGTGTAATACTCTTGATACTGGTTATACATGTTCAGTCATTCAGTCGTGTCTGACTCTTTGCAACCACCTGGACTGTAGTCGACTAGGCTCCTCTTTCCACGGGATTTTCCAGGATAGAATACTGGAGTGGGTTGCCATTTCCTCCTCCAGAGGTTCTTCCCAACCCAGGGATTGAACCTGTGTTTCCTGCATTGGCAGGAAGATTCTTTACCACTGTGCCAGCTGGGAAGCCCAGATATTGGTCATATGTATTACAAAATACTGGTAGTTTGTTTTATTTTATCTCCTCTGAGCTAATCTCTTTTGTCAACCTTCTATACCATTTATTCTGAAGCCCTCAGAATCTGTATCTTTATATGTAAACCATGCATTAAAGATGTTTAAGAGTATGATATATATTTTAGTCCTAAATTAAATCTGTGCATACCTTGTACCTATTAGTTTATTACCAATTTCTACAAGCTGTAAATAAATATAGCAAATTATTCTTAACATAAATATTTTAGTGTATAAATTATCATATTTTGTCTCATCATTAGTCTAAGCAGAAAGGTTCAGTCTAACAAAAATATTCATATTGTAACTTTTAATATTCCTTGCAAGTCCAGAGATGAAGTTAACTGTGATAATTATTTTCATTTAACATGTACCAAATATTACATGTATACTGCCCACAATATTAAAAAGTTGCACTGCTTCCTAAAAAAAAAGCACTTGAATTAAAAGCTTACATCCATTTTCCTTTTCTAAGGTACACTAATACTGCCTTATACATGTATATGCTTATGGATATATACTTAATGTATGTAGAGGGTAGAAGTGTAGCAGAAAGCCGATGAAAAGGGAGAAAGAAGACAGGAGACAGAATAGCCATGGCATGGGGAGAGACAGGAAACAAGTAAGTGTGAGGGGAAAACAGTTAAGTCTAAGATTTACTTATTGAACAGAGGTAGCTAGTGGCCTAGTAAACGCTAAACTCTCTTGCAGAAACTGAGGTGAAGTTGGCCAATCCTGAAACTGTCTTTGGGAGCCCAGGAGCCAAGAGGATGTTCTTATCATAAGAGCAGACATTCTGCTGCAGTTAGCTGCCTGTGGTTATGGGAAAAACTGCCCTTCCTACTTACGACGAACGTGCCTTCAGTCATCAGGAAAAGGACCTGCCTTCCCAGGTGCAGAACCCTGGGCTCTCTTCCTCTACCCCCTCTTACGCTTTGGTAGATAAACTCTACACTGGAAAAGGAAATCTGATTAATATTTGATTAGTGGCCACATCTATTATTACTTATTTAGCACCTATGTGAAGGCAACCAATACTCCGACATGAATCAGTAAAGAATAATTAAGTGAAAGTGAAAGTTGTTCAGTCGTGTCCGACTCTGTGACCCCATGGACTATACAGTCCATGGAATTCTCCAGGCCAGAATACTGGAGTGGGTAGCCTTTCCCTTCTCCAGGGGATCTTCCCAAGCCAGGGATCATACCAGGGTCTCCTGCATTGCAGGTGGAATCTTTACCAACTGAGCTATCAGGGAAGCCCAAAAGTAGAGTTTAAAAAGGAGACCAAGTTGAATCACCACAGAAGATGGCTCTCCTAAAGCAGATACGCTTCCCTGGATCAGACAGTAAAGAACCTGCTTGCTTGCAATGTGGGAGACCCAGCTTCGGTCCCTGGGTTGGAAAGATCCCCTGAAGCAGGGAATGGCTACCCACCATAATATTCTTGCCAGGAAAAAGCCCATGGACAGAGGAGCCTGGCAGGCTACAGTCCAGGTGGTTGCAAACAGTCAGACATGACTGAGCTATTAACACTTTCACTTTTAAGGCAGATATATTTGATGAAATGGAAGAGTAATTAAAAATGTGCACTCAGAATTTTTAAGGTGACACAATAAGATATTGTGAAAGAAAAGGAAAACACATTAGGGAAATTAAAAACAGGAAGGGCAACACTGAAAACTCAGTGCTCATCTTTAAAAATATGGAAGACCTATCTTAAAATCACAAGGAAATGGAAACTCTCAAGTGAAGATATAAAATGTAAAGGAGGATTGATTCAGGATATCTAGAGCACATACTCTGTGAGTTCTATCTAGCAGGAGTAAAAAATTGAGGAGGAGAAATTTCCAAAGAAACAACTGAAGAAAAGTACCCTGGAATGGATAAAAAATGAGTTTTCCTCAAGGAAACACAGAGCTAGTCAGAATTAGTGAAAAGAAGACACATTCTTAGACATATAATGAGATGATCTTATGTATTTCCAGATAGTGGCACAGATGGTAAAGAATCCACCTACAATGCAGGAGACATAGGTTTGATCCTTGGGTTGGAAAGATCCTCTAGAGGAGGGCATGGCAACCCACTCCAGTATTCTAACCTGGAAAATCCCCATGGACAGAGGAACCTGCTGGGCTACAATCCATAGGGGCACGAAGAGTTGGACATGACTGAGTGACTAAGCACAGCACAGCAGAGCACATTAATATCAATGTCCCTGGTTAATAAATGGTTATATACCCTAGCTTAATAAAGAGTTAATGTCATGAATAGGCAATTGTCTGAGAAAGAATTGAAAAAGCCTAATCAACATAAAAATAATGCTAAATAACCCATATATTCAAAGTTACACAAATTTAAAAGACTATCAGATATGCAGATGACATCACCCTTATGGCAGAAAGTGAAGAAAAGCTAGAGTCTCTTGATGAAACTGAAAGAGGAGAGTGAAAAAGTTGGCTTAAAGCTCAACATTCAGAAAACTAAGATCATGGCATCCGGTCCCATCACTTCATAGCAACTGGATGGGGAAACAGTGGAAACAGTGGCTGACTTTATTTTTGGGGGCTCCAAAATCATGGCAGATGGTGATTGCAGCCACGAAATTAAGATGCTTGCTCCTTGGAAGGAAAGTTATGACCAACCTAGACAGCATATTAAAAAGCAGAGACATTACTTTGTCAACAAAGGTCCGTCTAGTCAAGGCTATGGTTTTTCCTGTGGTCAGGTATGGACGTGAGAGTTGGACTATAAAGACAGCTGAGAGCCAAAGAATTGATGTTTTTGAACTGTGGTGTTGGAGAAGACTCGAGAGTCCCTTGGACTGCAAGGAGATCCAACCAGTCCATCCTAAAGGAGATCAGTCCTGGGTGTTCATTGGAAGGACTGATGCTGAAGCTGAAACTCCAATATTTTGGCTACCTGATGTGAAGAGCTGACTCATTTGAAAAGACCCTGATGTTGGGAAAGATTGAAGGTAGTAGGAGAAGGTGATGACAGAGGATGAGATGGTTGGATGGCATCACTGACTCAACGGACATGAGTTTGGGTAAACTCCAGGAGTTGGTGATGGACAGGGAGGCCTGGCATGCTGCAGTTCATGGGGTTGCAAAGAGTTGGACATGAATGAGTGACTGAAGTGATTTGTTTTTACAACGAATTAGATTGTTAAAAATTAAAAAGATAAATAACAGGTAGTGCTAAGTAAAAAAAATTAATGGGCACTCAATCTTTTAAGAGAATCCTCCTAAATCAGTACAATATTTTGGAAAGTAATTTGCAGTACCTAGTTTAAAAAAAATCACATATCCTTTAATTTAAGAATTATATTTCTAACTATCTTATGATAGTAAGAGCATGATCTAGTTGTAAATTACAGAATAGTTTATAACAGGAAAAAAAGGAAGCAATCTAAACATTTATTGTTAAGTGAAAGGTTAAATAAAATATAGTACACTGAATAATATAGGACAGATATAAAAATGAGAGATGTTTTTATGTTCTAATCTGATATATGATATTGTTGCAGCATAGCTATCTCCCCCTAATATTATTTCATTTTTCCACTGTAACAAAGCCCATTTGTTTTATTATTTTATTTAACTTAAAATTTAGATATAATTCACATAGTATAAAATTCATTGTTTTAAATGGTTTTTAATTCTGTGATTTTAGTATATTCACAGAGAGATGTGCAAACCATTACCATTATCTGGAGATGTTTAAAAATGTACCCAGGGTTTGTTTTGATCAGTGTGGCGAGATGTACAGATCAGAAATGACAGACATGAAGGTAGAAGTTTTTACACTCAAAGATCTCTAGAAACAGGAGGCATAGCATATAACAAAGGGCCACATGGGGGGAGAACCAGGGTTGGTCTGTACCAAGAAGGAGGAAGGGGAAAATGTGGCCAAGAACCTTTGTTGGGATTCTGGCAGGAAGGAATGTGTGAGGCAGTGTAAGCAGCTACGCAAATTTACAAATGACTACTTTAAATAATCCTTCAGGCTCTAGGGTATAGGGGATGCTCCTAGATGTCTGATACTTGGCCCTGTGGTGATGAGGATGGTAAATAACAGCTTGGGCTATGAATGCTCAATAAAGGAAGTGGAGAGTGTAGGCTTTAGATTGGTTGGTTTGTAGATGAAAGGTCCACTTGCAAGTAAGTCCTTCACTATCTTGAGGAAGTGGCTAGCCCTGGAAGGATCAGTCTTTCCAAGATCAGTTAGGCCCATAAGTAAAAATATCAGAAAATACAGAAAATTAAAAGGTATGATTCACTGGGATAACATGATCACCAAGGTAAGAACTACATGTCCCCAGACTCTCTTGCAGCTATCCTAGGCACAACTTTCATGCAGTGTTCTCAATGTGACCAGCAAGCTGTGTTCTCTCTCCTGCTGGCTAGAGAGGGTAGACAAAACAAGGGCAACATCTTGGCCTATGAGGTTGAAATCTCAAGGAGCGGAGTGGAAAAATGAGATAGAAGGAATCTGACTACGTAATGATCATAGAACTATAATGTGGAGAAGAAATTAATTTTATCTTATTTTAAACTGAAGGAGAAAACATACATAACAGGCTCCATTTTGAAAGCAGGACTGCATCTTGGGCCTGACTGGACTTTAAGCTATATGCCCAGTATCTATGGAAACAACATATCAACTGGAAAACCAGGCTCCCCAGATGGAAGAGCCCCAGGGCCCATACCTAGACTCTCCATTGCCTAAAAGAATACCCTAATTATCTGTGTAACCAAATAGAATCATAAATTCTATTATGCTTAGTGGGGTATGACCACAGGCCTATTGATAATTGTCCATGGTTAACTACTGAGGCTTAAGGCATATGAATCATGGGTTAACTTTGGTTGTATCTTTCTCTTCCTTTGTTCAGACTAGTTTCAAGGAATTTGGGGAGGTGGGTTTGAGCAAGTACACTTAGAGTATGTAAGGTTTTCACAAAAACTGGTCAGGGTCCTTGGCTAAGAGGAGACTCTGCCTTGGGCCCCCCGGTGTAATAAACTGCACTCCACTATCTGCATTGTCCTTCTGAGTGAGTTTGTTTCCCGGAACATGTGGCTACAACAAAACCACCATTATTCTAGTCATTTAGCTAGAATTTAGTCAAACACAATCATTTAGTCATTTAGTCTAGTCAAGGCTATGGTTTTTCCAGTAGTCATGTATGGATGTGAGAGTTGGACTGTGAAGAAGGCTGAGTGCCAAAGAACTGATGCTTTTGAACTGTGGTGTTGGAGAAGACTCTTGAGAGTCCCTTGGACTGCAAGGAGATCCAACCGGTCCATTCTAAAGGAGATCAGCCCTGGGATTTCTTTGGAAGGAAAGATGCCAAAGCTGAAACTCCAGTACTTTGGCCACCTCATGTGAAGAGTTGACTCATTGGAAAAGACTCTGATGCTGGGAGGGATTGGGGGCAGGAGGAGAAGGGGACGGCCGAGGATGAGATGGCTGGATGGCATCACGGACTTGATGGACGTGAATCTGAGTGAACTCCAGGAGTTGGTGATGGACAGGGAGGCCTGGCACGCTGTGATTCATGGGGTCGCAAAGAGTCGGACATGACTGAGCGACTGAACTGAACTGAACTGAACTGAATCCTAAGTAATATAATTGCTAAATTAAAAACAAACAAACAAACTGCAACTAACTTGCAAAGCATGATTTCAGTTCTGTTCATTAAACAATACATAAAGAGGTATAGACAGAGATGTGAAGTGAAGTGTTAGTCGCTCAGTCGCTTCTGACTCTTTACAACCCTATGGACTGTAGCCCACCAGGCTCTTTTGTTCATGGGATTTTCCAGGCACAAATACTGGAGTGGGTTGTCATTTCCTTTTCCAGGGGATCTTCCCGACCCAGGGATTGAACCCAGATCTCCTGCATTGCAGGCAGACTTTTTACCATCTGAGCCACCAGGAAGCAAACCTATATAAATTTATAGAAAATTTAGGAAGCCTATATCTGGATTATTAATAGTGGTTAACTCTAGGGATTAAGATAGCATAGCAGAAGGATAATCAGATTACTTGTTTAAAAATAATTTTTTAAATGGCAGGGTTATGATTCATTTTTACTCTTTATATTTTCCGTTTCATTCAAATACAAATTTTAAAAAGTCTGTTTCATTGTCTTAACTTCTTTCACTAAGCAGATATTGAAAGAAAACATAAATTATAATGAATAACTCAATCATGGTTACACTAAAAATTGTTGCTGTTAATAATGTATTTGTTTTCCTAAAATATCTGATGTACTTCCTATTCTGTTATTTCATGATTCACCCTTTGAGTCTGATATTTATTTTATTGTTATCTATTGAATACTTATACATAGAAACAGTTATGCTTGTAACCATCAAAACCAAACAAATTACTTTTCTAAAAATATTTTAGAACCCATATAACAGATACCAATCACTTCTTTGTTGTTTTATCTTTAGGGAAATATCCCTTGCAAATTACAAGCTATTCTTGTCAGCCTTCCCTTCCAGAGGGGATGCTGTGTGACACAGTCTGGCCAGAGCACCCTATGCACATGGACACAATGATACATCAAAGATATGCATGTGACCCAACTAGGTACAACTTAGTCACTAGATATGCAGGAATCATCTTTCCCATCAAGTGGAAACAGTCTGCCTAAGGGAAGCCAAGGAGAGAAAGCAGAGAAAAAGTAGAGGCCATTTTCTTCTGTTTATGATTTCACTGTCATTTGAGCCCTGGACTGAGCTGTCCCTGGAGTCTTGTTGAACTTTTTAGTTATGTGACCCAATAAGTTACTTTTATTTTCCTTAAATTAGTATAAGTTGGGTTAATGTCATTGGTTGGTTTACTTTTTTATTTGGCAAGATATTTTCCTCAATTGTTTGAAGGGTTCAGTTTTTAAAAAATATTGTACATACATGTAACATCTCATTTGTAAGTTGACCAACTTGCAAATTGAGTTTACTAGAAATGGTTCTTCATAGGTATAACAATATGAAAATTCCTACATTCAAAAAATTTTGATCTACAAAAGTAATTTCACAAGGTTGTTCTGTTTTCTATAAGGACATTTTTGATCTGGCTTAGAAACAAAATACCAACACAATATATTTTTATTGTAGAAAACACAGGCAATTTGCAAAAATACAAAGATGAAGACAAATTATTCCAAAACTATAATATAAAAATGAACACTATTATATTTTGGTATATCCTTGTCCAAATAATAAACTTGGTTTAGAAAATAATTTTAGTAAACTAATGACAAGTTAATGACAAATTTGTTATTTTGAGAATATATCTAATTAAAAAAATTAAATCTGTTGCTTTCCAACAAACATGCTTTGTAAAATTAGCTTACTTTTTAAAAATGTCCTGCTTTAAGCTTTTCTTTAAAGTTTTATTTTTAATTAACTAATTTGCAAACAAGCTAATCTATCTAAATTGGAAGGACTTTCTATATAATTTTCAACATATGCAATGTTTGATAATTCCATTATTTACTACATAATCCACTTTTTAGGGTATTTAGAGTAATTATATGCCTAGCTCATAAATAATTATAAAAAGAATCCTACTAACATCCAATTTGAGGTACTATAAAAATATGTTACAGAGATATAGTTGTGTTCTATTCTAATTTTTATTTTAAAATTTGAATAATTTATTTAGTCTAAATAATCTATATTTGGTAAAGTGCCAAAATAAAGGCATAAGTAAAATTGGAAATTCCAGAAAATCTAGTATGATATCATTTTAGCGATATTGTTGCTTAAAATGGTTCATTCATTTATAAAGCAACTCTTTGTTGAGTGCTTACTTCCATATATACTAGAACATTCCCTGAAGCAAATATTCTGAACACATAGGAAAAAGCCTATCTGATTTCACAGAATTATGTATGCAAGGGAAGAAAACAGAACAAAGATACACGATAAAGACCATCTAAGTGTGAGGAGGACAAAATTTTAGATTTAGGCAGGGTTTTCAGAAACTAGTCTTGCACTGGTATTTGGGCAGGTGGTGGCAGTAAATGGGAATATGAAGAGCTCTGAGCAGCAATGATCTTTGTGTGTTCAAAGCACACAGCTGTTCTGAAACACAGTGGATTAGAAGGAGCAAGAGGAAGAAGAAAACATATGAGAAGGAAGCAGGGTCCAAATCTTTCAAGATCTCGTAGGATTAATCTAAAGTAAGAAAGACTTTAGAATCCCTGTCCTGAGTATAGTCTACAAATTTCCTTTTACAAAGATCACTCAACAGTGACAGCTGGAAGAGCATTTATGATGCAATTGCCTTAGTCTGCTGCTGTTGCTGCTGCTAAGTCGCTTCAGTTGTGTCCGACTCTGTGCGACCCCATAGACAGCAGCCCACCAGGTTCCCCTGTCCCTGGGATTCTCCAGGCAAGAACACTGGAGTGGGTTGCCATTTCCTTCTCCAATGCATGAAAGTGAAAAGTGAAAGTCAAGTCGCTCAGTTGTGTGCGACCCTCAGCGACCCCATGGACTGCAGCCTTCCAGGCTCCTCTGTCCATGGGATTTTCCAGGCAAGAGTACTGGAGTGGGGTGCCATTGCCTTCTCTGGCCTTAGTCTAGCAAAAATCTAATTAATTTAGGATGCCAGAGAGTCATAAAATGACATTAACTGGTTCTCTAATGTGTTCATTAAAGTGTAGCTAACTTGATCACCGTGGGCAATGTTTTGTAGGACAAGATTTTAACAGAGGGAAGCAAAAAGGTTGTGAGACATTAAAAGAACAACAACAAGAAAAAGTTAAAAGTTAAAAAAACAAATCAGAATCTGCTTGCCAGTGCAGGAGATGCAAGAGACATGGGATTTGATCCCTGGGTTGGGAAGATCTCCTAGAGTAGGAAATGGCACTCCACTCCAGAATTCTTCCCTGGGAAATTCCATGGACAGAGGAGCCAAGTAGGGTACAGTCCATGGTTTTGCAAAGAGTTGGAAATGACTGAGCAACTGAGCACACAGACACGAAATTATTGTTTTATTATTTCTGCAACACTGAAGAAGGGTGTTGGGGATAATATTTGAAAACTACAGAAATAGTATTTACTGCAATACCTAGCTCTAATGTTACCCATTGAGGCTAATTTTTGAAGTAGGTTTATTTTGTCTTTCCACAATTGATTTGCCAAGATTCTAAATTGCAGTGTGTTTTTCTCATGTCTCTAAACAATTTTTTTGAGGTTTAAGGTTAATTGAAATATAATTGAAGTACAGTGTTATGTTAGTTTCAAGTGCACTACATAATAATTTGACACCTGCACATTCAGTATTATGAAATGATCACCATGATAAGTCCAGTAACAAAGCTTTTTAAGATGTTACTGACTGTATGCATTATGCTGTATACTACACCTCTGTGAACTATTTACTATTTTTTTATGCCTTAGCAGACCAATACTTATTATTATTTTTTTATTTGACCACACAGCATATGGGCTATTAGCTCTCTAACCAAGGATCAAACCCAGGACCCCTAAAGTGGAAATGTGGTGGCTTAACCACTGGACCACCAGGGAAGTCCCTTACTTACTATGTAAGTGGAGATTAGCACTTTTTAATCTTCACTTATCTGCCTCTATTCTCCACCCTTTCCCCCTGGCAACCATCCATTTCTTCTCTACAACTGTGAATCCTATTTCATTTTATTTCTTTTTAGATTTCACATATAAGTGAATCATATGGCCTTTGTCTTTCTGTGTATGACTTATTTCAAATAATACCTTTTAGACCATTCATGTTGTTATAAATGGCCAGATTTCAATATTGAAATGTCTGAATAATATTACACTGTATATATAACATCTTCATCCATTCATCTATCTATGGACACTTAAGTCAGTAATCCGTTTGGAGGTATTTTTTTTGGTATATTGTATATGATATAGTCCAGTTTGATTGCTCTGCATGTAGATGTCTAGTTTTTCTAACATAATTTATAAAAGAAGTTGTCTTCTCCCCATTGTATAGTCTCACCTTCTTTGTTATATATTAATTGACCAGGTAAGTATGGGTTTATTTCTGGGCTTTCTATTCCATTCCTTTGATCTATGTGTCTGTTTTTCCCCCAGTATTACACTGTTTTGATATTATAGCTTTGCAGTATAGTTTGGAATCCGAATGCCTGACACCTCCAACTTTGCTGATCTTCCTCAGGATTGCTTTGGCTAGTTGCGGACTTCTGTGGTTCCACACAAATTTTAGAATTATTTGTCCTAGTACAGTGAAAAGTGACATTGGTATTTTGATAGAGATTGCATTAAATCTGTAGATTGCCTTCGGTACCCTGGGTATATTAACAATATTAATTCTTCCAGTCTATTAGCATTATACATCTTGCCATGTGTTTGCACCACTTTTAAATTTTTTCATCAATTTCTGAATATTTCAAGAATATATCTTTTACCTCAAATTTTTTCTAGATATTTTATACTTTTTTTAAATTAATTTTTTAAAGTAATTGACTTTTTATTTAAATATAATTAACCATATTACATTAGCTTCAGGTATCAGTTCAGTTCAATTCAGTCACTCAGTCGTGTCTGACTCTTTGCGACCCCATGAATCGCCGCACGCCAGGCCTCCCTGTCCATCACCAACTCCCAGAGTTCACTCAGATTCACGTCCATCGAGTCAGTGTTGCCATCCAGCCATCTCATCCTCTGTCGTCACCTTCTCCTCCTGCCCCCAATCCTTCCCAGCATCAGAGTCTTTTCCAATGAGTCAACCCTTTACATGAGGTGGCCAAAGTACTGGAGTTTCAGCTTCAGCATCATTCCTTCCAAAGAAATCCCACGGTTGATCTCCTTCAGAATGGACTGGTTGGATCTCCTTGCAGTCCAAGGGACTCTCAAGAGTCTTCTCCAACACCACAGTTCAAAAGCATCAAGTCTTCGATGCTCAGCTTTCTTCACAGTCCAACCCTCACATCCATACATGACCATAGGAAAAACCATAGCCTTGACTAGACGGACCTTAGTTGGCAAAATAATGTCTCTGCTTTTGAATATGCTATCTAGGTTGGTCATAACTTTTCTTCCAAGGAGTAAGCGTCTTTTAATTTCATGGCTGCAGTCACCATCTGCAGTGATTTTGGAGCCTAAAAAAATAAAGTCTGTCACTGTTTCCATTGTTTTCCCATCTGTTTGCCATGAAGTGATGGGACTAGATGCCATGATCTTTGTTTTTTACATACATATATACATTTCTATATACCTACATGATTATTTTAAGTGATGGCCCTTTAAGGTGTAATGAATTCTGACTGCCATATATTTTTATGCCCTCGTCTATGCTTGATGCTTTTGACATCATATTTTACAACTTTTTGTTTTGTGTTATCAGTAAACTACTTATTGTGTATAATTTTACTACTTTATTTTTTAACCTTACTAATAACTTTATAAGTGGTCAATCTACTGGATATTTTCCTTTACCAATGAGCTTTATCCTTTTGCAATTTTCATATTTCTAGCTGTGTTTTTCTCTTTTCCACTTAAAAAAGTCACTTTAACATTTCCTGAAATAACTTTTAGCTTTTGCTTTTCTGTAAAACTCTTTATTTCTCCTCAAATCTGAATAATAGCCTGGCCAGGCAGAATATTCTTGGTTGTAGGTTTTATCTTACACTCAGGAGACCCAGGTTCGATCCCTGGGTTGGGAAGATCCCCTGGAGAAGGAAATGGCAACCCACTCCAGTATTCTTGCCTGGAGAATCCCATGGACAGAGGAGCCTGAGCAGGCTACAGTCCACGGGGTCACAAAGAGTCGGACACGACTGAGTGACTTCACTTCACTTCACTTCACTTTAATATATGGGCTTCCCAGCTGGTGCAGTGGTAAAGAATCTGCCTGCCAGGACAGGAGACACAAGAGATATGGGTTCAATTCTTGGGTTAGGAAAACTCTCTGGAGAAGGAAATGGTAACCCACTCCAGTATTTTTGCCTGGAAAATTCCATGGACAGAAGAGCCTGGAAAAGGGGTTGCAAGGAGTTGGAGATGACTGCATGCACTTTAATATATCTTGCCAACAATAAACTTTACTGGCCTACAAAGTTTCTGCTGCTAAGTCAGTTGATAGTCTCATGAGAGTTCTCTTGTATGTAACCAGTATCTTTCCTCTTGCTCCTTTTAAGATTCTCTCTTTACCTTTAATATTTGCCATTTTAATTATAATGTATCTTGGTGTAGACCTTATTATATTCATCTTGTTGAGCCTCTTTGTGCTTCGCAACTTGGATGTCTGTTCCCTTCCCCAGTTTAGAGATGTTTTCAGCTATTATCTCTTCAAATTAATTCTCTGCTCCATTCTCTCTTCCTTTCCTAGCTCCTATAATGAAAATTTTGGTATGCTTGAAATTTTCCCAGAGGCCCCTTAAATTATCCTTGCTTAAAATTTTTTTCCCTTGTTCAGCTTGGGTGATTTTCCACTAATCAATCTTCCAGACTGCTGATCCATTTCTCTGTATCATTTAAACTAGTTTATTTCTTCTAGCATATTTTAAAATTTCAGTTATTGTATTCTTTAGCTTGTTTGGTTCTTTACATTTTATAACCTGTGTTGAAATTCTTACTGTGCTCATCCATTCTTCTGAAATCAATGAGCATCTTAAAACCATTACTTTGAAGTCTTTATCAGGTAGGTCGAATGGATTAAAATTTGACTTAAAAAGGGATTTGCTCTATCCATATCAGTCTCTATCAATTTTTTTTTTCCTTCAGCTTTCCTAGCCAATACTCAACATTCTACTTAGTAAGAATAGGTTCCTGTAATTAGACTAAAGGGTGGGCCTCCTTAGCAATTAAGAATTTCCCTTGTAGCTAAAATCTGGGTACTGTATCAAAGAACTGGTAGCATTATTTCAGTTTTAGCAGTTGTTCCATTTGGGCCATCTTAGTAAAAACACTAATTTTAAGCTTTACAAATTGTATAATTAAAACTTCATCACTGACAAATGCAGTCTTCCACTTTTTTGTTTTGTCTTTTTTAGTTAGAGGTACTTATGTGAAATAGTTTCTGAGTCTGTTACCAATGGCTTGTATGACTAGAAATACTGTCTCAGAGGCAGAAAATTTTGGAAAACCAGAGTTGACATAGGGAGGCTTTTGTTTTTGTTTTAGTAAATTTATTTAGCTAACATGTAAGAAATAATTATATTAATTTTAAATCCTCTTTTAGGGAAGTAATTATCTTCTTTTCCTGGAACAAATTCAGAAATTCTGCTAGGCCTCACCCTTAAATCTTCCTCTTTTTAAGCAGCCCCCTTTTTTTCCTTGATTTTCTCCAGCTCCCTTATACTTTGTATCCAGAGTTGCTTTCCCTAGGGAGTATCCTAGAATTTGTTGCAGTGAGATTTAATCTATATGAAAGAAATCATTACATCACAGAAACTCTAGCTAATGGAAGGCATTTTTTTATACTTTCATTCAGTGTAATGGAATACTTCAGTAATTAAGTATATGAAATAGTGACAAAGTCACAAAGGTGCTATAGCTTTTTGAATTTATGGATTTCTGTACCAAATACAATAGCGTGTCCCATATAATATATGGCTATGCCAAAATGAAAACTGACCTTATTTCAAAAGAATCATGCCATTAATGTTTAGGGGAAAGGTCAATGCATTATTTTCAGGCCTAAGAATCCTAAAACAGTCATTGCATCTGAATGAAAAGGATAAAAAAAAAAATCACTGATGTCTTTGGCTGACATTTGTGAGGAGTGGAAAATGAATAAATTCACTCACAGTGATTGATGTAACCTAATAAAAATGTCAATAAATTCACATAATTCTGTGGCTATATCTCAATCATGAGTGGTTAAGTTATGCCTACTTTTATCTCTCAGGCTGAGGAAACACACTACTGTATTTCTTAACTCATTTCAAAGTTAAGATTGAATGTTATAACATATAAGATATAGACCAGGTAATATGGTCCTACTTTGAAGTTGATTCTAGAATAGTAGAAAAAGACATGTTCCTAAATAACTATAATGTTACATATATATATATATATTTAAAATTTAATAGGAGAAAAACAACTAAAATATGATTGCTGTTCAGAAGGAAAAATTGCCAAAGTACAGAGAAACACAATTATGAGAAAAGCTGCCAATGTCATATAAATATAACTGACATCAGTGAGTGTTCAAATTTAGAACTGGGCTTGAAGTCCTTGAAAAATTAGGTTCCTTCTTTGCTTTCTTCCTTTTTTCTTCTTTTTATTCTAGCCCTATCCTTTGCTTTCTTTTCCTCCTTTTTACAATACTCCTTCATCCATAAGTATGTATGTACTAAGTTGCCTCAGTCCTGTCCAAATCTTTGTGACCCTATGGATAGTAGCCCACCAGGCTCCTCTGTCCATGGGATTTCCCATGCAAGAATACTGGAGTGGGTTGCCATTTCCTTCTCCAGGGGATCTTCCCAACCCAGGGATTGGATCCTTGTCTCTTATGTCTTCCACACTGGCAGGCAGGTTTTTTACAACTAGCACCACCTGGGGTGTACTTAGTATTTCCTGTATGCTCAATACCATGTTAGGCACCACAATAAATAAAATTAAGGTTATCCTTAGGAGATTATCGACTCCCCAAATCCCCATTCCAATATAACATAGGATTTCCTCCTCTATTTAAAAGTAATTTAAAATATATATTGGGGGTATATATTGGAGATTTGGCAAAAGGGAGTTTGAGAGGAGAATTCAAGCTAGGATAGAACATTAAGTGGAGAGTATGGAGTGGCCAGTACACTTAGTTTAATCCTTTATTAACAGTAAATTAAGAGTTATCAGAAAGCAAATGAATGGCATGATAGTTTTTTTCTATTGATGGGCAGTGGCTGGGGTGCTGGAGCCCTGACAAGGGCTGTGGGAGGAAGTGTGAAGGTAAGAGGGAACCCCAACAGGGACAGAAGACAGCACAGATGCATTGCTGCAGCTAACAGAGCACTGGGAGTGTCCCAGAAAAAACTCAGGATCACTGCCACATGGTGCAGAGGTCCTAACATTATGGTGTACGAGTTAAGAAAACAAACTTCAGGCCCATACACATAAAAGTAATTATAGCATAACATGTTAAGTGTGATATAGATATCTACCAGTAAAAAGATGAAGAAAAGAAGATTCATAAAGCTGAGTCATCCTTCATAAGTCAAGCTTGCTGGATGAGTTAGGAGTGATGAGGGTGGGGGAAAAAGAAGTATTTCCAAGAAGAGGGCCAAGTATGATAAAACATGGGATCAATCAATGATTCACTGAAAGATTAATTTGAATATTTCATTTGAAATATGAATGAAATAATGATTTACTGTTAACAGAATATAAACTAAGAGGTAGAGAAGGCAGGAGATAAAAGAAATGCTGAGTGGAAGCCAGTTGTTCAGAACCTTGAATTTCTATATTCAAGGGCATGAATTTTATCCTGTGGGTGAAGGAAAGCCCTTGAAGGATTTTAAGTAAAGAAAGTATGTTAAAAATGAGGGAAAAACGTTTTGTATCTTAAAAAATATGACAATTCAACAAATGGTGCTGAAATTATCCATATGCAAAAAAAAAAAAAATACAAAAGAAGAACCTTGGCTCATACCTCACACTTTATGTAAAAATTAACTCAAAATGGATCTTAGACCTCTATGTAAATCTTCTGAGAAAGTGTTAGTCACTCAGTTGTGTCTGACTCTTTGTGAATGCATGGGCTGTAGCCCACCAGGCTCATCTGCCCAAGGAATTCTCCAGGCAAGAATACTGGAGCGGGTTGCTATTGTCTTCTCCATGAGATCTTCCTAACCCAGGGATCAAACCTAGGTCTCCTGCATGAGCAGGTAGATTTTTTACCATCTGAGCCACCAGGGAAGCCCATGTAAAACTTCTAGAAGTTAATAAAAGAAAAAGTCTTTGTGACCTTGGTTGAGATAAAGAGTTTTTTGACAGCACACTGCAATCCATAAAAGAAAAGGAACAATGAATTAGACTTTATCAAAATAAAACAGTTATGTTGTTAAAGACAATGTTCATTGAATGGAAAAACAAGTTAAAAACTGGAAAAATATCTACAAATCACATTTTAAACACACATTTTAGACAAAGAACTGTATCCAAAAATATATATTAAAAAAAAAAAAACATTTAGAACTCAACATTAAGAAAAAACAACCCAATGAAAGAATATAGGTAAAAATCTGAAAACATACTTCACCAAAGAAGATATATGGATAGTGAAAAAACATATGGAAAGCTGATCAAATTCAATAGTCATAGGGATATGCAAATTAAAGTCATAGTAAGACACCAATATATACTCACTAAGATGGCTAATTAAAAAAAAAAGTATCAAGCATTAATGAGAGTAACAGAAACTCTCATTACTTACTAGTGGAATGTAAAATGGTACATCAGGTTTGGAAAATAGTTTGGCAGTTTCTTAAAAAATTAAACATATTTATCATTTGATTTGGTCATCCCACACCTAGGCTAGGTATTTCTTTAAGATAAACAAAAATATGTGCTTACAAAGAGACTTGTACATGAATGTTTACAGCAGTTTTATAAATAATCATCCAAACTGGAAACAATCTAGATGTCCTTCAACCACTGAATGCAGAACCAAACAATGATACATCACACAAAGGAATACTGCTCAGCAACAGTAAAGGCATGAATCTCAAGTACTCTTCTAAGAGAAAGAAGCCAGCTCTGAAGGCTTCCTGTATAATTCCATTTAAAGAACATTCTCTAAAGAACATTTAAGGTGAAGGTGAAGGTGAAGTCGCTCATTCGTGTCCGACTCTTTGTGACCCCATAGACTGTAACCTACTAGGCTTCTCCGTCCATGGGATTCTCCAGGCAAGAATACTGGAGTGGATTGCCATTTCCTTCTCCAAGGGATCTTCCTGACTCAGGGATCGAACCCAGGTCTCCCGCATTGGAGGCAGATGCTTTAACCTCTGAGCCACCAGGGAAGCCCATTTAAAGAACATTTAAAGTACAGTTCTCCCTTAAAGAAATGTTCTGATTAATACAGAAGGAAACAAAGTAGAAACATCACCATTAAAAACAGAACAGTAGCAACTGTCGCAGGCAAGGTTGACTATGAATGATAAAATGACCCAGCAATCCCACTGCTGGGCATACACACCGAGGAAACCAGAATTGAAAGAGACATGTGTACCCCAGTGTTCATCACAGCACTGTTTACAATAGCCAGGACATGGAGGCAACTGTGATGTCCATCAGCAGATGAATGGATAAGAAAGCTGTGGTACATATACACAACAGAGTATTATTCAGCCATTAAAAATAATACATTTGAATCAGTTCTAATGAGGTGGATGAAACTGGAGCCTATTATACAGAGTGAAGTAAGCCAGAAAGAAAAACACCAAAACAGTATACTAACGCATATATATGGAATTTAGAAAGATGGTAACGATAACCCTGTATGTGTGACAGCAAAAGAGACACAGATGTATAGAACAGTCTTTTGGACTCTGTGGGAAAGGGTGAGGGTGGAATGATTTGGGAGAATGGCACTGAAACATACATATTATCATATGTGAAAAGAATCTCCAGTCCAGGTTTGATACATGATACAGGATGCTCGGGGCTGGTGCACTGGGATGACCCAGAGGGATGGTATGGGGAAGGAGGTAGGAGAGGGGTTTAGGATGGGGAACACGTGTACAATCATGGTGGATTCATGTCAATGTATGGCAAAACCAATACAATATTGTAAAGTAATTAGCCTCCAATTAAAATAAATAAATTTATATTAAAAATTAATGGGAAAAAGTTTGAGGAAAAACAGGATATTTGTATAGTTGAAAAGATCTCCTCCTGAATATACATTAACTACAAAAAGGGAAAAGTAACGTTTCAGTGGAGCAATCTAGATGACACCATCTTAACCATGTGGCCCATGTTAACATCCCCAGGAATAAAGTATGTGGACAACATGTAACCTCCCCGATACCATGCGTTAAAGAGGATATGTAACTTTTGTTATATTCCTGCAAAAATGCATAGCCACAAATTGAATCATGAAAAAGCAATGGCCATACCCAAACTATTGGACATTTTACAAAATCACTAACTAGTACTCTTGCAAATTGTCAAGGTCATGAAAGACGAGAAGACTGAAGAAATGCACAGATTAAACATAGACTGGACTAAGATGTGATAACTAATGCAATTTGGGACCCTGGATGAAGTTTTAGAAGAGAAAAAGGACACTGGTGGAAAAGCTAGTAAAATCTGAGTCAAAGTCTACAGTTAAGTAAAAAGTACTGTACAGATGTTTGTTTCTTGGTTTTGATAACAGTCCTATGATTATGTAAAAGACATCAGGGGAAACTAAATAAAAGTTATATGGGAACTATATTATTTGAATAACTTTTTCTGTAATTCTGAAATTATATCAAGATGTAAAGTTAAGAAAAGTTACATTATTATATTCCCACAAAAACAAAATAAGCATTAAAAATATTCATCAAAGGATTAAATAAGGACTTTGCTAGATTTCCATTCATTAATTTCAGAGATAATTTTTTACAATTAGAAGTCACATATACAAGGGGCCTATCACTTTCAGTGATTACGTTTTCTACTGGTCTTTATTCACTCTTACATAAGACCATCAGGAACTCAGTGAAAAAGCCCCCAAGTAACGAGTGGTTACTTTACCTTACAGACTGGAAAGCTGGTTCATTCTCCTGAATTTATGGATGCAAATTAATACCTATGACATAGATTTATCTTTAGTTCTTCTCAAATTCAGTTCAGTTCAGTCGCTCAGTCGTGTCTGACTCTTTGCGACCCCATGAATCGCAGCACGCCAGGCCTCCCTGTCCATCACCATCTCCCGGAGTTCACTCAGATTCACGTTCATCGAGTCAGTGATGCCATGCAGCCATCTCATCCTCTGTCGTCACCTTCTCCTCCTGCCCCCAACCCCTCTCAGCATCAAAGTCTTTTCCAATGAGTCAACTCTTCGCATCAGGTGGGCAAAGTACTGGAGTTTCAGCTTTAGCATCATTCCTTCCAAAGAAATCCCAGGGCTGATCTCCTTCCGAATGGATTGGTTGGATCTCCTTGCAGTCCAAGGGACTCTCAAGAGTCTTCTCAAATTAGGAGCCATCAAACTCTTTACCAGAACAAACTGTATCATAAGTTATTTGGAAAGAACTTTCATTTTTGAAAATGAGTACGATTTTACCCTCTAGGTGGCTCTATTCAATGTTATTTAGATGCTTTAAAAGGCAACATTATGTAAGCAGGAAGTTTATTTATATTCTCTTTTCTCTTCTAGTTCTTACAGTGTTTTCTTCAAGCTGAGCAACCTGTTATTAGAATTTTTAAGCTGATACTTCTTATTAAACTCTACCCAATAATTAGCAGCCTGGTTTAGGAAAGGGAAAGGACCACAGAAAGGAGATAGTACGTTTGTAGATCTAGGGAAGTGATTAGAGTGAATGACCTTGAGAAAACTCAGACACTTAAACACTGAAGAGACAAGGATAAATTCCTTCTGAATACAGAAGAAGTTTATCCTGTCTCATAAACAGGGACATACACTCTGGCCGAAAGAAAGTAAGCTGGTGATCCCAGTTAGCCCCATTGCAGCTTGAACAGTGTGATGCACAGGGCCACCAGACTATGTCAGCTTGTTACTGTTATAGTCAACACTTGGCTCATTTTCTGTTTTGCAATATGTATACATTATAATTCCAAATGTCAAATACTTTGCAGTAAATCTCCTGAGATTCCACGGAGACTCCAGAAACCGTACAATAATAATCCATCACTATTTTCAGTAAATAGTCAATATTAAGAATGTTAGGAGAGGAGAGAAAATACAGACAATCTCATTTTATTCTTTTTGTGGTCTCTCATCTTTCTTTTTTCCTTGGGTTGTATCTCTTCCCACTTGCATGCTATCAACTGTTTTTTTCTGCTTTGTCAATAGTGTTCTTTGAGGCTGTGGCTTCTGTCTTATTCTCCAGGTTCTTTCGTGCCCTCGGGTGTGTGTGTTAGTCACTCAGTCCTGTCCAACTCTTTGCGGCCCCATGGACTGTAGCCTGCCAGGCTTCTCTGTCTGTGGGATTTTCCAGGCAAGAATACTGGAGTGGGTGCCGTTTTGTGCCCTTACTGCCCATTATTTGCACCTGCAGGCCAGAATCCCACCAAGGCTTCAGAGACTTCCTGGAGGTCTTCAAACATCCAAGACATTTCCACCCTATCATTTCCAAATTGGAGTTCATTGTTTCCAAGCTTATTTTAGTAATCAAGCTCATTTTTCACTTGGATTACTATGCTAGCCTCCTTACTGTTTTACCTGCCTCTAGTTCTTTCTTTCAATATATAGTCTGTACTCTTATTTGCTCCAGCTGTTTTCGATGCTCCCCCAATGTGCCACATTCTTTCTTACCACAAGGGTTTAGAACTTACTGTTTGCTCTGCCTAGAATACTCTCCTAGAAGACCAAACCCTAGCATAGCTTGCTTCACTCAGGTTTTTTCCTCTTTATTTAAAGTAACAAAACTGGGTTATTTGTAGTGATGTGGTTGAAACCAGAGTCTGTACTACACAGTGAAGTCAGAAAGAGAAAAACAAATATCGTATATTAACTCATAAATGTGGAATCTAGAAAAACGGTACAGAAGAACCTATTTCCAAGGCAGAAATAGAGATGCAGATGTAGAGCACGGTCCTGTGGGGGAAGGGGAGTGTGGAACAAATTGGGAAATGAAGTGACATATATATACTATTGTCTGTAGAATAGTTAGGTAGTGGGAACCTGCTATGAAGCACAGGAAACTCCGCTTTGTGCTCTGTGATGACATCAATGGGTGGGAGGGCGGTCCCAGAGGGAGGGGATATACGCATATCTACAGCAGATTCACTTCATTGTACAGCAGAAACTACCACAGCATTGTAAAGCAACTATACTCCAACCAACATTATATTGGCATGTTTAGATGCCATTTTGTTTCCTCCAGCTGGTTAAAGCTTTTTTGCACTACTCTATCATCAGTGACTAGAAGAGTTGGCACCTAGGCAATATTCTCTGAATAAAATAATGAATAAGTTAATGAATAATTGTATCCAAAATAGCACATGCCACACAGAACTGGGAAATAGTGGCCTACTTGTTCATTGCTCCCACTGGACTGGAGCTTCTCAAGAGTACCGAGACCTTTTTTCTCTGTCTTTAGGTTTTAATCAGCAATCGTGTCTGACAACTTGGTTGTGCTCAGTAAATGTTTCTTTGAAAACAAAACAAAGTAAAACAAAACTCTTAACCTTGCTGAGCTAGCTGAGTAGTTGAATTTCACAAAAATGCCTAATTTTTTTCATTAGAATCAGTTTCACAGAATATTTTACTCCCTTCCAACATATATTCCATATATCCAAACCTTGATTTTGCTTAGAGCAAAAATCTTACCTATACTTTTCTACCTTACAGATTGTAAGATAAACACTTTATTATAGGCACTTTTTGTTTCTTCCTGATCAGCAATACCAGCCTGATGTTATAATAAAGTTGGAGGTGGGGTGGTAA
The DNA here is from genome assembly GCF_014754425.2 of Oryx dammah. Taxonomy (NCBI): domain Eukaryota; kingdom Metazoa; phylum Chordata; class Mammalia; order Artiodactyla; family Bovidae; genus Oryx; species Oryx dammah. Next base: position 114,741,210 of record NW_024070186.1, read on the forward strand.
CTTATTACTGTCACAAGATTTCCTCACTAACGCCTCATGACTCTTCTTTTGGAAAAGGAATGAAACACACAAATTTTAGGGTTAGATATGACCTTTCTTGTTTTTTAATCCAATCTGAACTTTTGAATCTTTTGCGCAGAGGAAAATACTGAGGTCTAAATGTATTGGTCATGTATGGATGTGAGAGTTGAACTGTGAAGAAAGCTGAGCACTGAAGAATTGATGCTTTTGAACTGTGGTGTTGGAGAAGACTCTTGAGAGTCCCTTGGACTGCAAGGAGAAGGAGATCCAACCAGTCCATTCTGAAGGAGATCAGTCTTGGGTGTTCTTTGGAAGGAATGATGCTAAAGCTGAAACTCCAGTACTTTCGCCAATTCATGTGAAGAGTTGACTCACTGGAAAAGACTCTGATGCTTGGAGGGATTGGGGGCAGGAGGAGAAGGGGACGACCGAGGATGAGATGGTTGGATGGCATCACTGACTCGACGGACGTGAGTCTGAGTGAACTCCGGGAGTTGGTGATGGACAGGCAGGCCTGGTGTGCTGCAATTCATGGGGTCGCCAAGAGTCAGACACGACTGAGCAACTGAACTGAACTGAAAGGTATTGAGTGACTTGTACAAGACCCAGTGTCTAGTAGCAGAATATACAACAAGGTGGAGAGGCAGCTATCATACTGGGCAACAGTCATAGTCAAAATCTTCGAGAATGTATTACTTGACAACTAAAATGCAATTTGGGGAGCAGAGAAGCAGTTTTTGTGTATTTACTATTTGACTACCTTGAATCTACTCTGATTTAACATCCATGTGGACCCATCAAAACTACTTGGAAGGAACCTACTCAGTCAGTAAAGAATCTGCCCGCAGTGAAGGAGACTCAGGTTCGATCCCAGGGTCGGGAAGATCCCCTGGAGAAGGAAACTGCAAACCACTCCAGTATCCTTGTCTAGAGAATCCCATGGACAGAGGAGCCTGGCTGGCTACAGTCCATGTGGTTACAAGAGTCAGACACAACTTAGTGACTAAACCACCACCACAGTTTTCTGGAATGTTTAAAGATGGTTTGTGGAGGCCCAGTACTTTCTGTTATAGCTTCTATGCTGTTCCAGAGTCTGTAGCAACATCCCATGATGAAATAAATTTATGTTTGGGAATCTGTTTGATGTACTGATTGATTTCTATTATTCCTCACTGGATTTATGATTTGAGATACAGTTCGTACATTTACATTTAGCTATTACCTAAGCTGGGTGGCAGGTGCTTCTTTCTCTCTCCTTTTGGTTTTCCATATCATCATGAATTCAAATGGAAGGGCCAGTCTTTTGAAGACTGATTATTTAATCAAAATTCTTATCTTTTTATAGAAGGGTAGAACTTTCTCTTTTGGATATATAGTTAATGACATTAGTGTATAGATCACCTGTTATAAATTGTTATAAATTAGTACTATCCATGGTACTAATAGCAATAAGTCTGTGCTCTAACTGATGGCTTCCATTTGCTTCTTGGAGAAAAAGTACGTGCTAAGCATATGATTTAACTAGATTAAACTCTTTTTATATTAGTTGCATCTTAGGTTAAGAAATTGTAATGTGTATCAAACAAATAGGTTCAGCTCTTATCAGGCACATTTCTTTATGTAATACAGCTTTTAATCATTTAACTTTGATGTATAAAAGTAGTTATATGTACAAGTATGAAACAGCAAAAGTGTTCCCAAGAACTTTAAAATATGCCTCCCTCAGTGATAAAACTTAATATAAGATAAAAATTATGCATATTAAGAATTTATAAAAGGATCTGATGAAGATTTTGATCTGTAATTTTGCATTACTTTCAACTGAGAGTCTGGGCATTATTTCTCAGAACCCCAAGACACTACTAACATGGCCATATAAACCTACGCTGCATCTTTATCTTTGTCAGTATTATCGTTTATGCAATTGGTAGTCTTTAGGGAACATTAATTGCTAGGTATCTCTTAGCTACTTAAGGGCAATCTTGGAGCAATTACCATGTATTTATGGGAATGAGGCATTCATTTATTTATTGTCTTTCTCCTAAAAATCCCATAGCATTTGAGTCAAGAAGATAACAGTATAAACATGCCCACTTATCTCTGTGGCAATTATTCCTTTCTGCATCTCCACCATCCACCTCAGTATCACCACACTGCCACAGACCCACACAGAGTCTCATGCTTACAAGCGAAAATTATAATGATTATTGCCACTCAAAAGCCTACTGAATCTATCCTTTCTCAATTAGTCTTTCTTTTCTTTATCTTTCTTTCTTTATATATATATATATATATATATAAATATATATATATATTTGCTTGTCTTTTTCTTGATATGAAATAAGGACCTTCACTTAGGAATCATACAAATTAGGCTATGTAAAGGTCACTGGTCTTAACTTTATACAAGATTGTTAGAGGTGTAAAGCAATCACTGGGCTAATTGTTTGGATGTTTTGGTGAAATAAACTGATTATTTCAAACTAGCAGACAAGTGCCTTAGATTATCCTATTAAACCTATTCAGTTGATTTAGAATAAAAGATTTCTACTTCATAAGGCCAAATTATATATAATATTATATTCAGTTCAGTTGAGTTCAGTCGCTCAGTCGTGTCTGACTCTTTGTGACCCCATGAATCGCAGCATGCCAGGCCTCCCTGTCAATCACCAACTCCCAGAGTTCACTCAGACTCACGTCTATCGAGTCAGTGATGCCATGCACCCATCTCATCCTCTGTTGTCCCCTTCTCCTCCAGCCCCCAATCCCTCCCAGCATCAGAGTCTTTTCCAATGAGTCAACTCTTCACATGAGGTGGCCAAAGTACTGGAGTTTCAGCTTTAGCATCATTCCTTCCAAAGAACACCCAGGGCTGATCTCCTTTAGAATGGACTGGCTAGATGTCCTTGCGGTTCAAGGGACTCTCAAGAGTCTTCTCCAACACCACAGTTCAAAAGCATCAATTCTTCGGTGCTCAGCTTTCTTCACAGTCCAACTCTCACATCCATACACTGTACAAATCTTCAGTGGCAGGAGTGGAATTCTAACTGGTGTTTGGTTTGGTTATATATTGCTGTGTAATAAACTATCCAAAATGAGCAAATTAAAACAGCCATTTTATTAACTCTCATGATTTTATAGGTTGACTGGATTAAACTAGGTGATTCCTTTGCTCCACAAAATATCAATTGCAGCTGCAGCCATCTGGTGGCTGTAGTAGGGACTGTAGTGTCTGAGATGGTTCTTCACAAACCTGCCATTCAGTATGGACTATCTGCTGGGAGCTCTTGTGACTAAAATGCCTCAGTACTCTTCTTTGCAGTCTATTGCATGTGGCCTCTCCGTATGGACTGGCTTTGCTTAGCCCTTGAGACTAAGTCATGTGTCAGAGTGTTTCCAAAGGACAAGCTCCACTGGACAGACATGTGAGATGCTTCCACTTGCATCACACTTGTTAATGTACCACAGGCCGAGGCTAGTCACATGAATAAGCCCAGAATCAACGTGGAAGAGAATAACACAAGGGCATGAATACTGGAAGGTTCTAGTAAGGCCACTAAGATTTTAGACCATGGCAACAGTTGAAATCAAAAGCATTCTTTAGTGTCCTCCAAGCTACCATGGCTATCAGTAACCTGCTCTCCTTGGGTAGCATGTTAGCCAAGGCCTGTGAAAAGGACTTTTGAGTTCCAGGCACAATTACATGTTTTTAGTAAGCTTTTACACCTTTCTTCCTCCAAATATAACATGAAGTTTCAATTTCATTTACATAGTTTAAAAAATTCAGTTTTATGAAAGAAAAATGCCTCTCAAAGATTTAAATAATTTTTATGTTTTTTATGCCATTCTGTATTGAGTTTTATATGTTATAACTCATTAGTGAATAAAATAAGGAGAAATATTAAGCTATACATCTTGTCATTATTCAAATAAAAGTGAATATATTGCAATCTATTTCTTGGAGTATATGATTAATTTGGGATTTTCAAGAAATTTTTTTTCCCAAAGGAATGGTTTTTGATCTTATTTCTGTAAAAATAGGATTTTTATTTCAGAAACTGTAATTCATTTCTTGATTTTGTATAAATTAAAATAATATAAGTTCTAATGGCATTTATAAACACGGGTTGCATAAAGAACTTTTTATTTAAAAGCTTTACTTTAGATAATGCATTCTATATTTGTATATGACATCTATTTCCAAATAGAACTAACTTAATGACCACAAGTATTTTAAATGCTTCTCCTATATTTAAATTTACGCAGTTTTAGAAGAAGTGAATTGCTTATAGAAATTAGAAAAACAAACATAACCCTTTACCTTGATATATTACTTCAAGCTAAATTAGCAAATGCTTCACAGGTAATAAAAAGCATTTCAAAGCTGTTTGGCAACCAATGCAAACTCTGATATTGTCATAGCCTAATACCAAGACTCTGAGGGGTGCTATCTGAACATGACATCTGAACTGAGTTATCCTTGTAATAGCCGCGATATTGCTATTAAACGTTTTTTAAAAAATAATTGAGATAGATGTATAAAAGAAAATCAGTACTTACTTTTTGTGACAACACCTTCTAAGCGAATGATGTTTGGATGGTCAAACTGACCCATGATACTTGCTTCTCTTAAGAAATCTCTTCTTTGCCGATCCATGTGGCCACCTTTCAAAGTTTTGATGGCAACTGGGATCTCTCTTTTCCCTGGTGTTTTCAAACGCCCACTACAGACTTCTCCAAATTCACCTGAAAATATGAACAAAAGTAGTTCTTTCTTTCAACAGAATACTTATATTCCAGAAAAACCAAATTGCCATAAAGTACCGTGTTCATGTTTTTTTAAAATAGTGACTCTCAAGTGTGCCATGTTTACATAGAGATCTCTTCTTTAAAAATTTAATTTGTAATGACATATGCCTGATCAGCATCATTTATAATGAATAATGGAATGCATTTTCATATGCTGTACCGCAGGAAGTACCATTGATAGATAGCCCTGATCTGCTGAGAAATTATGACTAGCAGCGTGTGTGATGCTAATGTAATTCTCTAGAAAAGCAATCACTGCCTAACGTTTCCTGTTCCTGTTCTCAATACTGATATATGGGCCAAATGCCTGCTCTATTCAGAGAATCCTTCAGGCATATGTAGTTGATTTGATTCCACAAGCCATATGTCTGGGCTTTACTGCTATTAGAAATCAATGCTAGGGTCAACTGGCATACATACATATTGAAAAGATCACACTGAACTCAACTATAATGAGTGACTATAGAGGCTAAATTGTACAATGCATGGTTTGAATATAAGTGCAGTAAGATCATCTATAGTTCAGCAATGGCTCCAATGGACAGATTAAAAAAAAAACAGACAAATATTTATCATGAATTTACTACAAATGTATCTAGTGCTAGAGTGCTGTGGGTTTCAAAGATGTATAAGAGTTGATGTCTGTTCTTTGCAGCTTATAATCTGTCAGGAGAATTTAGATGAAACACTGAATAATGAAACACTTGGGAACCTAAGAACCAATGCCTGCAAATGCTGTATTATTTCAGTAAGAACAATAGGAGCTGGAAGACTTCTCCAAGGAGATGGAATTTTTGCTGGACCTTGACTGATTGGTAGGATTTGTATATTCAAGAAAAGCAGCCAAATTTCAGACAGGGGTATATGGAGAGAGGGAAATGAAGACAAAGATTCAAAGATCAGAAACAGTAAACAGTGATATGGATACAGGGCAGTAGGAGACAAGGCTGACTACAGGAGTTATTGTGGGAAGGGAGGTCAGAGGCTTTCTCATGCAATGCAATAAATTCAATAAAGCTTGACATTCCAGACCATTTTCCTATGATCAATTCCCTGTATTAACAAAGAGTATGATGTTTGATCAACAGTTTATCTATCTATAAAGTAAATATAATAAAACCTGTAATTCTATAAATGTCCCTTCTCCATAAGGAAACTGAAAAGATCAAAAGTAGTAATATATGTAAAAGTGCTTATAAACTGTAAAGTACTATTCATGTGATTTAAGTTATATAAATTTTAAAGGTGAAAGAAAATGAAAGGAAAGGTGAAAGAAATGAAAATTAAAATATCTTCAGTTGGTTTATTAGCTAGCAGTTCTGGACAGGAGATTGATGCTATGAGGAAAAAATTTAATTTTTACAGCACCATGGATTTCAGTTATCCATATTTTCTTTGGACCAATTCATTACAGTCAACTGAACATTGACTATTCATGAATATTAACTATCTTTAGTTATAGATGCTAAGATATTTTTCTAAGTGAAAAACTGAAAAGGAAAAGCCAAAACTTTGCTTCCTAAATTATGTGCAAACATGTTCATTAGAAGTTGAAAGCAGTCTAGCAAGAATTTTTTATATATATGAAAAATAAATTAATAAACAAGCAAACAAAAAACTGACTAGAATGTGGTCCCTAAATTCAGTGCAAGTGATATCGGGTAGATCTTACATACTTTGACATTAAAACAAGAATAGTTTTTTGTTTGTTTGTTTGTTTACTTAATGATGCTCTCAACACGTTGGAAATTAAATATTCTTTATGTTCACTGGGGCTTCCCAGGAGGTGCCAGTGGTCAAGAATCCACCTGTCAATGCCAAAGACACAAGACACATGGGTTCAGTCCCTCAATATGGAAGATCCCCTGAAGAAGGAAATGGCAACCCACTGCAGTATTCTTAGCTGGAAATTCCAGTGTTCTTAGGGAAATTCCATGGACAGAGGTGCCTGGAGGTCGCAAAGAGCTGGACATGACTGAGCACGTGTGTGCATGTTCACAGAAAAAAGAAGCCATAATTCCCAGTTTTGTTTGTATTAATGTTTTTAATTTTTAAAAGATTTTCTCTTGGACATAAAAAATTGGTTATTGATAGAAATTTTCTACACTTTTCTATTGAGGCTGTGAACTTTGAGAGTAAAGGTATGTGTTTAAATTAATGTCTGATATATCCAGGTCTACTAAAATACTTGAAATTTCTCCTCAGGTCACTCTGGTTTGTTTTAATGAATATGAAGAACAAACAAATATGGTTTTCTTTCTTTTATTTTGGTTAATAAACTTGTTAGTATATATAAACATTCAACAATATTTTAATACCTCTCACCTGACATGAGCCCAGACTGCAAGTGATTTTCTGTTAACATTTCACAGTAATTCAAATAAACTTTTGCATATAGTGAAATGAATAGCAAGCTCTGTTGGTATTTTATCAAGACAGGCAGAGTGGCAATTTTCTTTGGTCTTCTGTTGTCTGAAATTCAAATATGTTATTAACACCATGCAGGTATTTTCTTCACGTCAAGCTTCACGTGATCAAGCTGTTATCACACTTATTTCAGTGACACTAAATATGGCTGCCTCAATTAAAGAGCTGAGACTCCTAATGCATTCTTTAGGCAAAGCCCAAAACATTCAGTTATAGAATGTAATAAAACCATTATCTGTGGTAGGCCTAGATGAATCAGACAAATAAGTCAAAGAGGAAAAAATACTGTAAATTAAAAGCATATTTTAAGATACTGCCCCAAACTAACCCATTCTATGATTTCTCTTAAAGCAAGAGAAGAGGCCCTATATATTATCACAGGTAAAATGATTCATTCTTTAATAAGATCTGTGAACTTTTATATATACTGGTTCAGTTCAGTTCAGTCCAGTTCAGTTCAGTTCACTCAGTCGTGTCCGACTCTTAGTTCATAATTAACACATAAAGTATAGAAATATGTTGTTAAATACTTTTTTCTTTTACCAATACAATGTCACCATCATTACCACAGAGCTAGCACTTATGAAATGCTTATCATGAGCGAGGCAGTCTAAAAACTTAAAATATATTTTAATTTTGACAACAAATCTTTGAGGTGGGTACCATTATTATCTTCACATTATAGAAGAAACTGAGGCATATGAGCTAAGTAACTTGTTCATGGTAACATAACTACAAAGTGGTAGAGCTATAATTTGAACCCAGGAAATCTGGCTTCAGAGTGAATGGTTATAATTAACATTCTCTGCTGTTTGGCATATTTTTCATGGTAAATATATTTTGTGTTAGTATGCTAAATTTGCATTTGGTAATAATGATGTCTTCAAACTCACTATTAAATAGTGTTTAAACACATCAACTGGATACGCACAGGTAGATGGAATGATAAAACCATATTATTAGGAATTCTTCACTATAAAATGGAAGCAGGGACCTCACTTAAACACTCTGTATATTAGACGTATTGTAAAAATCACTACAGTCTATCTAGTTTCAAGAGAGTAAAGAAAAATATATCTAGGATAATTGATCTGCCACTAACAGCCCATGCATTTGCTAACAATCCCATCTATTTCCCTGGATGGTGGTAAAACCTTTCTGGACAAGCAATTTTATTGTATGATATATAGGGCCAAACTAATTATCAATTATCAATTGAATTTTCCACATAAAGCCTAGATGGTCTAACTGAAACTGTGGAGGAGGGTAGAGTCAACAAGGGACAATCTGTCTTGGAGAACTGTCATATCACCATCCCCTGGAGACTTTCTGAGATTTTACTCCCCCTGTTTTGAGATTCTGGAATTCCCTTACCTCCAACCCCTTGAGAATCACTGAAACAAAGAGTCACACTTCTGATGTATTTTTTTCAAACATTACCTCTCAGGTATAATGAGATGTTTCTTCACACTTGCTGTTTCCCTCTGATAGGAATGCCTTCCACAATTTGTCCCCCTTTTTCCCTTGTCTCCATTCTTCTCAGTTCTTCTCTATGTGATGGCTACATATAAGCAGTAAATGCCAAGCTTTCCCCTCCTCAGAAAATTTTTCTGATTAACTCATCTGATTTAATTTCCCAAATATCATGCATGCATGCTCAGTTGCATCCTACGCTTTGTGACCTCAGGTTCCTCTGTTCATGGGATTTTTCAGGCAAGAATACTGGACTGAGTTGTTATTTCCTCCTCCAGGGGATCTTTCCCACCCATATCAGGTCCCTCCTAATATGAAAGAAAAAAAAATAGCAGCTTTGCAATAAGAAGCCAGCCTCATTCTCAGAGCTGGGCTGTTATTCTCCTATCAGACATCCTTCCAACCTCATCAAGGTTACTCTGAGACACAATATAATGAGACTGAGCAAGGCTAATGCATCATTTTGCCTAAGCACAGAAAAAAACACAAGGTCATATTGCCCCAAATACTAAACATCTCCTACTCTCATGGCTAAAATGAGTGATTGCTACTTCTCTACCAATTATTCGGTTGGCCAAAAAGTTTCCACAGGTTTTTCACTACATATTATGAAAAAACCCAAATGAACTTTTGAAAAAATATCTATTTAGTTCAGTTCAGTCGCTCAGTCGTGTCTGACTCTGCGACCCCATGGACTGCAGCATGCCAGGCCTCTTTGTCCATCACCAACTCCTGGAGTTTACTCAAACTCATGTCCATTGAGTCGGTGATGCCCTCCAACCATCTCATCCTCTGTTGTCCCCTTCTCCTCCCAGCTTTAATCTTTCCCAGCATCAGGGTCTTTTTATGAGTCAGTTCTTTACATCAGGTGACCAAAGTATTGGAGTTTAAGCTTCAGCATCAGTCCTTGCAATGAATATTCAGGACTGATTACCCTTCAGATGGACTTGCTGGGTCTCCTTGCTGTCCAAGGGACTCTCAAGAGTCTTTTCCAACACCACAGTTCAAAAGCATCAATTCTTCAGCTCTATTAGTTTGGTAGTAATTGCGGTTTTGCATTGTTGAAATTTGTCATTTGACACTGGAATACATTCTTAAATAAATATGGCTATGTTATACATCATTTTAATGCATATTTCTGCTTTATGTTATTTGCTAATGACTTATTATGTGTTATTTATTTTATACATATTTTAGACTAAGGAAACGATGTTAGACAAAAAGCAAATTTGAGTGATTTCTTTCTTTTTTTTTTTTTGAGTCCAAAATGGGTCATAAAAGAAGCGGAGACAACTGGCAACATCAGCAATGCATTTGGCCCAGGAACTGCTAACGAAAGTATAGTGCAGTGGTGGTTCAAGAAGTTTTGCAAAGGAGATAGGAGCCTTGAAGATGACGAGCATAGTGGCCAGTCATTGGAAGGTGACAAAGTAATTTCAGTTTCAGACTCTGAATGTGAAATCATCTTAACTAGGCCCAGACACATCTTTATTAATCAAAATAGGAACCATTACAATCAACACAATTTTGACAATGAGAAATAAGTTTGTTTGTTCTTGTAGCATAAAAATCCATGCTTCAGGATTCAGTGAACTCTTAGAAAGCATTTTCTGCCTCCTGCTCGTTGTGGAAGCATTTCCCCTGAAAAAAGTTTTCAAATGGTTAAAGAAATGGTATTCAGTTGGTGAGAGGTCAAGTGAATATGGTGGTTGAGGAAAGACTTTGTAGTCCAATTCGTTCAACTTTTGAAGCACTGGTTGTGCTTCCACAACCAGCAGGAGGCAGAAAATGCATGCTTTTCATGGTTCCTATTTTGGTTAATAAAGATGTTTCTGGGCCTAGTTAAGATGATTTCAAATTCAGGGTCTGAAACTGAAATTACTTTTGCACCAATCAAATACTGCTGCTTCACTGGCTACACTAAAAACTTTGACTGTGTGGATCACAACAAACTGTGGAAAAGTCTTAAAGAGATGAGAATACCAGATCACCTTACCTGCCTCCTGCAAAACCTGGACGCAGGCTAAGAAGCAACAGTTAGAACCAGACATGGAAAAATGAACTGGTTCAAAATTGGAAGAAGTACATCAAGGCTATATGTTGTCACTACTTATTTAGCATATATGTAGAGTACATCATACAAAATGCCAGGCTGAGTGACTCACAAACAAATCAAGATTGCTGGGAGAGATACCAACAACCTCAGATATACAGATGATACCTCTCTAATGGCAGAAAATGAAAAGAAACTAAAGAACCTCTTGCTGAGGTTAAAAAAGGAGAGTAGAATTGGGAGCTCGTATATACCCGTGGCGGATTCATGTCAATGTATGGCAAAACCAATACAGTATTGTAAAGTAAAATAAAGTAAAAATAAAAATTAAAAAAAAAGCTGGCTTAAAACTCAATATACAGAAAATTAAGATCATGGCATCCAGTCCCATCACTTTATGGCAAATAGATGGGGAAAAAGTAGAAGTAGTGACATATTTTATTTCTTTGGGCTCCAAAATCACCATGGACAGTGACTGCAGCCATGAAATTAAAAGATGTTTACTCCTTGGAAGTAAAGCTAGACAGCTTATTAAAAAAGCAGAGGCATCACTTTGATCATCACAATCAAAACTATGGTTTTTCCAGTAGTCATGTACAGATGTGAGAGTTGGACCTCAAAGAAAGCTGAGTGTTGAAGAGTTAATGCTTTCAAATTGTGGTGCTGGAGAAGAACCTTGAGAGTCCCTTGGACAGCAAGGAGATCAAACCACTCACTCCTAAAGGAAATCAATCCTGAATATTCATTGGAAGAACTGAAGCTGAAGCTCCAGTACTTTGGCCACGTCATGGGAAGAGCTGACTCACTGGAAAAGACCTTGATATTAAAAACGATTGAGGGCAGGAGAAGTGGGCAGCAGAGGTTGAGATGGTTGGATGGCATCACCAACTCAATAGACATGAATTTGAGCAAACTCTGGGAGATAGTAAAGCACAGGGAAGCCTGGTGTGCTACAGTCAATGGGGCTGCAAAGAGTTGGACATAACTTAGTGACTGAAGAACAATATAACTTTTTTCTTGTTCTCATCTCCCTTCCCTGTAGATAAGATTCACTTACATACTATAATATGTCTTGAAATTATGTGCTATCTAACACCTGGGGGAAATAGGTAGGGCCTCAAATGGCTCTACCACGAGTTTTCCTATCCCACAGATAAGGTCAAGCAACCTGCCTTATCAAACACTTCAGATGCAGTTCCTGCTCACCTCTGAGTGGCGTGCTTTACTCTTATGCCAGCCTGTGGAATGATTCGAGCAAGCCAATCACATCCTCCTGAGGATATTGGAGGGGTCCCCTACCCTCCTGTCACTATAAAGCCAAACTCCCACACCCACAGTTGTCCACTGGGTTCCCAAGTGTAACCCCTGTCTGTGTGGCCCTAGGCAGCATGTGCTGTCCCCCTTCCCAGGCTGTGAGTATATGGAATGAATAAGTGTCTTTCAATCTTACCTATTCAGTGTAAGACATTCTGTTTTTGGACATCTCAGGGTGAACAGGAGGCAAGGAGCACAGATATTTAATTGCAGACTCGCCACTTTCTGATAGCATTTAATCTAGAGTGAACTCCTGCTTCCTTAGACTCTCTCCCAAATCACCCAACCAAAGCCCAATTGCTCTAATAGGTTCTAACACCCTCTTAATGACACACACTATAGTTCTGCATGGCGTGTGTTCTCCCTTGCTGAAATGAGCAATAAATACAGCTTTTCCAACTAGAGTGTTTTCCTGGGGTCTTTGACTTGAGAGTTTTAGTGTAACATATTTACTGTATAGCACTTTTGACAATGTGGAATTATCTTTGAAATTCATTTTTAATTAGTTTACTCATCTACTAACTATCTCTCCATTTGTACAGCTCCCCTTAACTCCGTTCTGTCAACTGTAATCTAAGTCATGATGGCACGGGCCTTAATTGTCTCTATTTTCTATTGTACTCTGAGTGCTTAGTACATAATAAGCACTTATTTAATACTTGTTGCATGAATGAAATGAATGAATGAGGGGAACTTAAACTCCAGGTTTAAAGTTAGGATATCTTAGAGACAGTAAAAATGTCCCAGTATGTTAACTTTTAAAATGTGCATAGTGTCTTTTGCTTTTCTTTCATTATATACAGCTAAGAGATACCTCAATACCTTCTGTATTCAGGTTCTTTTTTTTTTTTTTAACTTAATTGCAAACAATCCAGTTTCATTTCTGAGTATAAAGGCAACAGGAAGAATATTTTGAAGTGTCATACAAAGAGTTAAAAAAGGTGTAGAGGAAAAACATAAAACAAATTTTTAATTCAGTTCTAGAGGGATTTATTAGTCTCTTGAGGTCTTAAGGTAAATTCCATTATTATTAATGTCATCAGCAGGGTCACCTATCCAATTGTACTCACTGTCTGTCATTCAAAGATGAAATATCATAATCCTTATGACTAATTCTGTCTGATTTCTTCCTGATACATAGCACACCTTCTACATATGAAAGAGAACAACATTGTTTTAAAAACATAATCTCACACCAGTAGAAATGATATTTGAACGTTTCTGTTTCAACTTCATAGGAAGGTTCAACACAAAGCAAGATTTCTCGTGTCTTAACAATGCTTGTCAACAGGAAAAGACACAGAAAAGGACAGGCTCTTACAAGTCAGGGCTTCTATTTCTGGCCTCACCACTAATTTGTTTTGTGGCATTAGAGGAAGTCATATTACTTTTTCCTGCTTTAGTATCATTGTGGATAGGTTAAATATCTACCACCTATCTACTCCTTGAGAGATAAAGATAAATGTGCAAATTTTTGCAAAGATTTTTGAGTCTAAGAAAAGTTCCATGTAACCACTGAGTCTTCTAAAGTTACACTGATACCATAGAGGACATGGTAAATATGTCACTCTAAGCATCCTTCACTATTGGGTTCTTAAAGCCTAGGCCAGGGAGCAAGATTTCTGCAAGACAGGAGAATGGCTTCCTTATCAAACAATGGGTAAGGATTTCTTTAGTGAATAAGTTCAGCAACACATTATCCATTTTTTCTCATATACATTCCAAACATCAGATAGCCTCTTTTTCTTTTTGAGCAAGTTTTTATTCTTTTCTGCTAAAGCACATTCATGAATAAGAATCTGTCCTCAAGAAGGTTAAAGTTTTTTCTATTTCTGACATCATGAAGTCCAGTATATTACTTACTTATTGAATATTCTTATTCCTATATTTTGACTTTTCAAACTCTATGATACTTTACTCCTAGAACACTTTTTTAATCCAGTATATCAGCTCCTACCACAGGCATCTCATACCACCTGCTTTCTTCCCTCAAGCCAGATTGAAAGAGCTCCTCTTTAGGCTAAAAAATATTTGCATTTCAAAACTCTGCCTGATGCTCTATCAAAATTGATTCTCTAAGCTGTTATTAGAAGAACCATTTTAGCAATAAAATCTAATTAAAAAAATCTTTGTGACCCAAAGAAAGTTACTCAATGTCTTTGAGTTTCAGTTTCCTTATCTATAAAACATGACTAACTGATTTCCAGAATTATAAGACATAAAAGTACCTTACAACTTGCCTTTGGAAGCTCCTACTGTTACTACGTACTTCTACTAGCCCTGAGGCCAACCCTTCTCTGCAAATGAACCCTAGGACCAATTCAACTATCTACCATCTCCTCCCATAATCAGGCTGCTGAGCACTCTGCCTTGGTTATTCAACCAGTGAAGTTGCTCAGTCGTGTTCGACTCTTTGCAACCCCATGGATCATAGCCCACCAGGCTCCTCCATCCATGGAATTTTCCAGGCAAGAGTACTGGAGTGGGTTACCATTTCCTTCTACAAGGGATCTTCCCGACCCAGGGATTGAACCCAGGTCTCCTGCATTGCAGGCAGATGCTTTACCATCTGAGCTACCAGGAATGCCTTGGATATTAGGTTACTGGAAATGCATGGTTATTTTCTCAGCTTTATTCACTTTTCGATGCATACATTATCTCAGGGTGATATCTTTTACTAGCTACTGCCAAATCTATACTTGTAGCTTAGACTTTTCTCTTGAACTACAGATGTGCAGACACCATTCCTTGGTGGCTCAGTGGTAAAGAATCTGTCTGTAATGCAGGAGCTGCCGGAGACATGGGTTTGATCCCTGGGTCAGGAAGATCCATGCAGAAGGGCGCAGCAACCCACTCCAGTGTTCTTGGCTGGAGAATCCCATGGACAGAGGAGCCTGGCAGGCTACAGACTATAGAGTCACAAAGAGTGGGGCATGACTGAAGCGACTTAGCACACTTGCAGAGGTCTCCTAAGAGTAACCCTATCATTATCTCCTATAGTAGTCGGTTTGGGCTACTATTAAATATATAGCACAAATTGCATAGATTAAACAACAGAAATTTATTTTTTCACAGTTCTGAAGGCTCAGAAATCAAAATCATGATACCAGATGATTGGGTTCCTGGTGAGACTTGTCTTCATGGCTTGTAGACAGCCACCTTCTCACTGAGTCCTCATGTTCTTTCCTTGGTGAGGCTAAGGAGGGAGAAGAGACCTCTCTCTTCCTCTTCCTTTAAAGCCACCAGTTCTACCAGATTAGGACCCCATCCTTATGGTCTCATTTAACTTTAATTAAAACCTAGAAGCCTTGTTTCCAAATACAGTCACATTGAGGGAATAGGCCTTTAACATACAAATTTTCATGGTTGGGGTGATACAATTTAATTCAGAATATCTCTTAAAACCTGCTTTCCTGTCTTCATCCTTTAATTCATTTAGTAGTTTTAAAGATGTTCACATTTTAATCCAAAGAATTTGTGACTATGTCACAAATTTGTGTGACACAGCAAAAGGGAATAAGATGTGATTATCCTGGATAATTAGCTGGGGTCCAATGTAATCATAAAAGTTCTTATCAAAGGGAGGTAAGAGGGAGAGTCAGAGAAGATGTGATGATGAAGACAGAAGTAAGAGAAGTCAAACAGGGATTTGAAGATGCTGTGTGGCTTTCAAGATGAGAAGAGACCATAAGCCAAGGAGAGCAGGAGATCTTTAGAAGCTGGAAAAGTGAAGGAAGCAGATTCTTCCCTGATGTGACCAGCATGAATCAATATTGTCAACTCACTGAGTTTAACCTGTTGAGACAGATTTTGGACTTCTGACCTCCAGAGCTATTAAACAATTAATTTGTGTTTTATTAAGCCATTACTTTGTGATAATGCATGGATAACTTATATGCAGAGTACATTATGAGAAACACTGGGCTGGACGAAGCACAAGCTGGAATCAAGATTGCCGGGAGAAAAAAAAAAAAACAATAACCTCAGATATGTAGAAGATACCACCCTTATGGCAGAAAGTGAAGAAAAACTAAAGAGCCTCTTGATGAAAGTGAAAGAGAAGAGTGAAAAAGTTGGCTTAAGCTCAACATTCAGAAAACTAAGATCATGGCACCCGGTCCCATCTCCTTGGAAGGAAAGTTATGACCTACCTAGATAGCATATTAAAAAGCAAACAGAGACATTACTTTGCCAACAAAGGTCCGTCTAGTCAAGGCTATGGTTTTTCCAGTAGTCATGTATGTATGCGAGAGTTGGATTATAAAGAAAGCTGAGCGCCGAAGAATTAAAGGTTTTGAACTGTGGCATTGGAGAAGATTCTTGAGAATCCCTTGGATTGCAAGGAGATCCAACCAGTTCATCCTAAAGGAGATCAGTCCTGAGTGTTCATTGGAGGGATTGATGCTGAAGCTGAAACTCCAATACTTTGGCCACCTGATTAGAAGAGCTGACTTATTTGAAAGGACCCTGATGCTGGGAAAGAATGAAAGCAGGAGGAGAAGGGGACAACAGAGGATGAGATGGTGGATGGCATCACTGACTCAATGGACATGAGTTTGAGTAAACTCCGGGAGTTGGTGTTTGACAGGGAGGCCTGGCGTGCAGCGATTCATGGGGTCACAAAGAGTCGGACACGACTGAACGACTGAACTAAAGTGAACCGAACTGAATAAATGGATGACTTTTAGCATAGAGTGAGTTCTCAAATATTAGTTTTCAGTTTAGGCTAGATAATATCCTCCTTTTAAACATGACTCTTTATTACTCTCCAGTGCCCTCTTTTTATATTCTTTTATTAACAACACTTCTCTCATTAGCTGTAAGTTTCTGTTAATTCATTTCTCCACTACACAGTGAAAATTTTGAGCACGAGGATTTTGTCTTCATTTTAATCCCCAGTGTCCATCACTGTGAACAACATGTATCTAACATTTACTGAATGCATAAGTGGATGGACATCTGCAGGAGAGACACCTTCATAGTATTGAAACCTTTATGTCAAAGTACGCACTAAACATTTTCAAGTGTTACTTGAGCAGGCAATCATGAGATCATATCATTTCCACCAGTATATGTGAATTCCTGCACTAGCACAAATAAGACATTTTGGAATTCAGTCAGGCAATAAACATGATCAGTATTCACAGTGGAGGACTTGCATTTAGACAAGCATGACTAAGAGAATTTAGTGGACTGTCAACTGTAGTGGTCAAAATGTTTTCAAAAATGAGAGAAAAAGCAGCTTTGCAAAAATACAGAGATGATTATTTTGTTACAAAAGCCAGAGTATGGTTACTATTTAAAAAGATACTACACAATTCTTTAACAGCAATAAAGACTTTGAACAGCTATATTAAATATATAACAAAGGTGTATAATAAAACTATAATATTAGTTCATTTTATCTTAAGCTGAAGAAAATATACATAAATAATAACTATTACCTTTGCAAATTAAACCATGATTCAGAATTGTAGACATTTTAATGTGATTATTCTCAAGGGATAATAACAGGCACATGTTCTAATAAAGTAAACATTGAAAATATTTTTTTCATATTAAAGTATTATTTTCACTAATGCAAACATTATTTTAGGCACACATTTATTCAGTATCATCTTTCAGAAGATTCCATATTTTATCTTTTTAAAAAATTATGGTTTATTATTTTATTTATTCAAGAGATATTTTAACTGAGTTCTAGATGGCAATGTATATCACTATTATATGTACTTCTAGGAAGGAAATGTTCAAACTACCGCACAGTTGCACTCATCTCACATGCTAGCAAAGTAATGCTAAAAATTCTCCAAGCCAGGTTTCAACAGTATGTGAACTGAGAACTTCCAGATGTTTAAGCTGGATTTAGAAAAGGCAGAGGAACCAGAGATCAAATTGCCAAATCTGTTGAATCATCAAAAAATCAAGACAGTTCCAGAAAAACATCTACTTCTGCTTTATTGACTATGCCAAAACTTTTGACTGTGTGAGTCACAGCAAACTGTGGAAAATTCTTCAAGAGATGGGAATACCAGACCATCTTACCTGCCTCCTGAGAAATCTGTATGCAGGTCAAGAAGCAATAGTTAGAACCACACATGGAAAAACAGACTGGTACCAAATTGGGAAAGGAGTAAGTCAAGGCTATCTATTGTCACCCTGCTAATTCAACTTATATGCAGAGTACATAATGCTGGGATGGATGAAGCACAAGCCAGAATCAAGACTGCCTTGAGAAATATCAGTAACCTCAGGCATGCAGATGACACCACCTTTATGGCAGAAAGTGAAGAGGAACAGAAGAACCCCTGATGAAAGCAAAAGAGGAGATGAAAAAGCTGGCTCACAACTCAACATTCAAAAAACGAAGATCATGGCACCTGGTCCCATCACTTCATGGCAAATAGAAACAATGAAAAGAGTGACAGACTTTGTTTTCCTGGGCTCCAAAATCACTGCAGATGTTGACTGCAGCCATGAAATCAAAAGACATTTGCTCCTTGGAAGAAAAGCTATGACAAACCTAGACAGCATATTAAAAAGCAGAGATATCACTTTGCTGACAAAGGTCTGTCTAGTCAAAGCCATGGTTTTTCCAGTAGTCATGTATGAATGTGAGAGTTGAACCATAAAGAAAGCTAAGAGTGAACAAACTGATGCTTTTGAACTGTGGTGCTGGAGAAGACTCTTGAGAGTCCCTTGGACAGCAAAGAGACCAAACCATCAATCAATCCTAAAGGAAATCAGTCCTGAATATTCATTGAAATGACTGATGCTGAAACTGAAGCTCCAATATTTGGTTGCCTGATGTGAAGAACTGACTCATTTGAAAAGACCCTTATGCTGGGAAAGACTGAAGGCAGGAGGAGAAGGGGCAGGAGAGGATGAGATGGTTGGATGGCATCACTGACTTAATGCACATGACTTTGAGCAAGCTCTGGGAGTTGGTGATGGACAGAGAAGCCTGGTGTGCTCCAGCCCATGGGGTAGCAAACAGCTGGACACAACTGAGTGACTGAACTAACAGGAAGGAAATGCTATTGCCAATTAAACTAAGAAAGGTGTCAATTAAATTCACTGATAATAACATGAGAATGTTTGCAAGAGTAAAATTTGAAAGACGAGAAGAAATCACCCTCAGGCCAAATAACTTGAACGCAGTATCATTTTGGTGTATATATTTCTAATCTATATTCAAAGCATAACGTTTACAGTATTATTCTTATACTTGTACTAATACTTTAATATACACTTTTTTTCTGTATATAATTAGAGCCTCTTGATGAAAGTGAAAGAGGAGAGTGAAAAAGTTGGCTTAAAGCTCAACATTCAGAAAACGAAGATCATGGCATCTGGTCCCATCACTTCATGGCAAATAGATGGGGAAACAGTGGAAACAATGGCTGACTTTATTTTTCTGGGCTCCAAAATACTGCAGATGGTGACTGCAGCCATGAAATTAAAAGATGCTTGCTCCTTGGAAGAAAAGTTATGACCAACCTAGACAGCATATTAAAAAGCAGAGACATTACTTTGCCAACAAAGGTCTGTCTGGTCAAGGCTATGGTTTTTCCAGTAGTCATGTATGGATGTGAGAGTTGGACTGTGAAGAAAGTTGAGCACCAAAGAATTGATGCTTTTGAACTGTGGTGTTGGAGAAGACTCTTGAGAGTCCCTTGGACTGTAAGGAGATCCAACAAGTCCATCCTAAAGGAGATCAGTCCTGGGTGTTCATTGGAGGGACTGATGTTGAAGCTGAAATTTCAATACTTTGGCCACCTGATGCAGAGAGCTGACTCACTTGCAAAGATCCTGGTGCTGGGAAAGATTGAGGGCAGGAGGAGAAGGGGATGACAGAGGGTTAGATGGTTGGATGGTATCACCATCTCAATGGACATGGGTTTGGCTGGACTCTGTGAGGTGGTGACGGACAGGGAGGCCTGGTGTGCTGCAGTTCATGGGGTTGCAGAGTCTGACTCGACTGAGTGACTGAACTGAATTGAACTGAACTGAAGCCCATCTGGGCTTCCCCTGTGGCTCAGCAGTAAAGAATGTTCCTGCAGTGCAGGAGACATGAGGGACTTAGTTTCAATCACTGGGTCTGGAAGATTCCCTGGAGGGAGAAATGGCTACACACTCCAATATTCTTGCTGGGAAAATCCCATTGACAGAAGAACCTGGTGGGCTATAGTCCACAGGGTTGCAAAGAGTTGGACATGACTAAGCCGCTGAACAAATACACAATTAAGACTATTTATTAACTATTATAGTATACACAGTTTCCATGTTATTACATATAGCATAACTTGTCTGTTTTTTTAAAGACCTTTGCAGTCTCACATTTTTCTATTATTTAAAATAGTTTATCATCAAATGTGTATGATCTAGCACTTCCTCTCCTGGGTGTAGGAATTGCTAGATCATACACATTTGATGATATCACACAAAGAAAAGAAAAACACAAATGGATGGACTTGGAGGGCATTATGCTGAGTGAAATAAGACAAAGAAAGACAAATACCATATGATATCACTTATATGTGGAATCTGAAAGTAACAGCAAACTAGTGAATATAACAATAACAAAGAAAGCAGATTCACAGATGCAGAGAACAAACTAGTGGTTACCAGTCGGGAGAGGAAGGAAGAGGGGCACACAGGGATGGGGGAGTCGGAGGTACAAAGTTAGGTAGGTATAAAACAGGCTACAAGGAGGTATTGTAAAATATGGGGAATAGAGCCAATATCTTGTAATAACTTAAAAATAAAAAAGGGAACATAATTTAGTAAATTTAGGTTTATTATTCTATCTATACATTCATCAGATAGAATGTAATTGTATTCCTCATTCCTTCTAGCCTTAGATTTTTTTTTTTTTTCCTACTTTACCTAGGGATATATGGATTCAATCCCTGGGCTGGGAAGATTCCCTGGGGATGGGAAAAGGCTACCCACTCCAGTACTCTGGCCTGGAGAATTCCATGGACTGTACAGTCCACGGGGTCACAAAGAGTCTGACTTTCACTTTCACTTTAGCAATTATTAAAAGAAGTATAAAAAATTCCTACCATATTGGTAGATTTATCAACTTTGATTTTACTTCTACTGTTAATTTTTGCTTTCCATTTTTGGACTGTTGTTATATACCTCCTTGTTGAGAGATTTAGGAAACTAAATCCAGGTTGTTATCCCTTAAGCCGAATGACACCTTAGAAATTATGAAAATATTGTTTATAAAATGTCAGAATAAGTAACCTTTTGAGCCTGAGCATGGCTATCTTTCCCTGGTGGTCCAGTGGTTAAGATCTGCCTGCCAATGCAGGGGACACAGGTTCAATTCCTGGTTCAGTAAGATCCCATATGTCATGGGGCAACTAAGTCCCTGCATTGCACCTACTGAGCCCATGTGTGCTAGGGCCCATGCTCCACAATAAAAGAAGTCACTGCAATGAGAGGCTGTACACTGCAACTAGACAGTAGCCCCCAGTTGCCAACTAGAGAAAGCCTATGTGCAACAATGAAGATCCAGCACAGCCAAAAATAAATAAATAAATAATTTAAAAACTATATGAAAAACTACTATTCCTTACTACACTTTTACTCATTGCCTATTATAGGAAAAGAATAATAATAATAGCTACGTACCTACTAAGCATTTTAAGCTCTTTATATAAACTAATATATATTTTTAAAAAATGTACATTACTAAACTGACAAATTATGGAAATTTAACAGATAGTAGGACCTTCAAGTTTGTTTAAATAAGCCACTGATAGTAACAGAACTAATTAACTCAGGGGTGTCCAGAGGATATCGACACATTTTGAAATCTGAATGGAGACAACATACTCTTCTCCATAATGTCTACTAGTACCACTCTCAATTCTGGGTTAGATTAGAATCCCCACCCAGTAAGAAAATCCCATTTTTCTTAAGGATTTAAATAGTATATGAAATATATACCTTGAAAATTCTTATCAATCTAGCATTCTAAGAAAGTATTTCTTAAGCAGATCTTTAGATTTTTAATCCATACTCTTGGTATGGTAACTGCAACTCTGATTTAAGACATATATTAATTTCAGTGTCCCCAAATTAGACATGAATAACAGTAGCCATCCTAGATTATATGACTCCATTCATCCTGTTTGAAAGGGAAAATAATGGGCCCAACTCTACTACTGAGCTTTACAAGAGTATCTGCTAAAATCACATAAATTACATCTAGATTTATTTATTAGATTAAAAGCTGAAGAAACATTATTGTAAGTTTCAAGTACTTTCTAAGTTAAACGACACTTTATTTTAAAATCAAATTTAATTATGTAAATTAAAAAACCTCAGTATGTCAATGGAAGACAGAAGTAAAGAAAAATGCATTTGTAATAATAATGTGTATATATCATATGACACTTTAAAATTGAGATTAGTAAGCATTAGAATTCTCATAAGGCTTAAAAAACATTTTGACCAGGTATATAACTGCAAAGAAAACAAGGAAGAAAAAAATGTTGTCATTGTTTATTTCTTTTTTAAATAGTGGAAGGCCAGATCTCTGAATTCCATTGCACAGAAAATCATGAGCCAGGAATAATTCATGTTCATGTTAACGGAACAAACAAAAGCTGCATGTTACTGTCATGGATTCTGTTTCTTTTGATTAGAAAAGAGCAACAGAAAAAATATCAACAACTAAAAAGTAATATATTGCATTTAGTCAGTGTATGTATTTCCACAAACTAGCTGCTATCTTTAGATAAAAACAGATCAGTCTATTTTGTGACCCATCATTTGTTTTTATGTATTATTTTATCAAAAGTAAGTCAACATGTTATTTAAGCAAATATTTTTAATAATATGGTTTATTAATTGATTTTTAATGTTAAATGTTTAAAGTTTATTTAGGAAGATAAATGGAGAAGGCAATGTCACCCCACTCCAGTACTCTTTTTTTTTCTTTCTTTCTTTCTTTATTTTTTATTTTACTTTACAATTCTGTATTGGTTTTGCCATACATTGACATGAATTCACCACGGGTGTACAGGTGTTCCCAAACATGAACCCCCCCTCCCACCCCCCTCCCCACAACATCTCTCTGGGTCATCCCCATGTACCAGCCCCAAGCAGGCCGTATCCTGCATAGGACATAGACTGGTGATTCGATTCTTACATGATATTATACATGTTTCAATGCCATTCTCCCAAATCATCTCACCCTCTCCCTCTCCCTCTGAGTCCAAAAGTCCGCTATACACATCTGTATCTTTTCTGCTGTCCTGCATACAGGGTCATCATTGCCATCTTTCTAAATTCCATATATATGTGTTAGTATACTGTGTTGGTGTTTTTCTTTCTGGCTTACTTCACTCTGTATAATCGGCTCCAGTTTCATCCATCTCATCAGAACTGATTCAAATGTATTCTTTTTAATGGCTGAGTAATACTCCATTGTGTATATGTACCACAGCTTTCTTATCCATTCATCTGCTGATGGACATCTAGGTTGTTTCCATGTCCTGGCTATTATAAACAGTGCTGCGATGAACATTGGGGTACATGTGTCTCTTTCAATTCTGGTTTCCTCGGTATGTATGCCCAGCAGTGGGATTGCTGGGTCATAAGGCAGTTCTATTTGCAATTTTTTAAGGAATCTCCACACTGTTCTCCATAGTGGCTGTACTAGTTTGCATTCCCACCGACAGTGTAGGAGGGTTCCCTTCTCTCCACACCCTCTCCAGCATTTATTGCTTGCAGATTTTTGGATCGCAGACATTCTGACTGGTGTGAAGTGGTACCTCATTGTGGTTTTGATTTGCATTTCTCTAATAATGAGTGATGTTGAGCATCTTTTCATGTGTTTGTTAGCCATCTGTATGTCTTCTTTGGAGAAATGTCTATTTAGTTCTTTGGCCCATTTTTTGATTGGGTCATTTATTTTTCTGGAATTGAGCTGCAGGAGTTGCTTGTATATTTTTGAGATTAGTTGTTTGTCAGTTGCTTCATTTGCTATTATTTTCTCCCATTCGGAAGGCTGTCTTTTCACTTTGCTTATATTTTCCTTTGTTGTGCAGAAGCTTTTAATTTTAATTAGGTCCCATTTGTTTATTTTTGCTTTTATTTCCAGAATTCTGGGAGGTGGATCATAGAGGATCCTGCTGTGGTTTATGTTGGAGAGTGTTTTGCCTATGTTCTCCTCCAGGAGTTTTATAGTTTCTGGTCTTACATTTAGATCTTTAATCCATTTTGAGTTTATATTTGTGTGCGGTGTTAGAAAGTGATCTAGTTTCATTCTTTTACAAGTGGTTGATCAGTTTTCCCAGCACCACTTGTTAAAGAGATTGTCTTTACTCCATTGTATATTCTTGCCTGCTTTGTCAAAGATAAGGTGTCCATATGTGTGTAGATTTATCTCTGGGCTTTCTATTTTGTTCCATTGATCTATATTTCTGTCTTTGTGCCAATACCATACTGTCTTGATGACTGTGGCTTTGTAGTAGAGCCTACTCTTGACTGGAAAATCCCATGGATGGAGGAGCCTGGTGGGCTGCAGTCCATGGGGTCATTAAGAGTCAAACATGACTGAGCGACTTCACTTTCATTTTTCACTTTCATGCATTGGAGAAGGAAATGGCAGCCCACTCCAGTGTTCTTGCCTGGAGAATCCCAGGGATGGGGGAGCCTGGTGGGCTGCTGTCTATGGGGTCACAGAGACTCAGACATGACTGAAGTAACTGAGCAGCAGTAGCAGTAGGAAGATATATAGGAAGAAATTCTAATCCTCTTATTTCATATTGTGAAAAATTACATGAAAAGAGTTTGGGGTTAAAAATAGGAGAGTCAAAAATCAATGTATATTGGAATATATTAGAAGAATACATTTATTTTTGAGGTATCTCCAGGGTTCATCTCATTTTGTAGTGCATTTAAAACATAATAGTTCCAATAACTGTTTAAAGCTGGTAGCATAAATATGTGCTTATCACCTTTCCCTGTCTAATACCCCTGTAAAAATAGAAAAGAAAAACACTTAAAAAAAAAAAAGAGCCCTAAGTCGTGTCCAACTCTTGCAACCACATGGACTGTCGTCTGCCAGGCTCCTCTGTCCATGGGATTCTCCAGGCAAGAATACTGGAGTGAGTTGCCATTTCCCTCTCCAGGGGATCTTCCTAACCCAAGAATCAAACCCTAGGCAGATTCTTTACCGACTGAGCTACACGGCAAGCCCCAACTAGGCGTAGTTCTTAAGGACAAAGGACCAGAGATGGGATTTCAGTGGATGGGATTTTTGCAAATTTTTAAACATGGAAAGTGACTGGGGAGTATAACGTGTGTTGTTGTTTGGTTGCTACGTCATGTCCGAGTCTTTGCAACCCCACAAACTACAGCATATCAGGCCTCCCTGTCATCTACTGTATCCCAAAATTTGCCTAAAATATGAGTAGTAGAGTATAAAAAGGAAAAGTTTGGTATTGGTTAGAGAAGAAAATTTCATATGGCAGAACCACAGATGGACTCTTAGCTTAGGTACACCCATTATGGCAAAGGGCAGGAGTGACATGGGCTCCAAATAGGGTGAGGGCATAGAATGAAAATTTTAAAAGGAAGGACTGACCACTAACTCCTACAAAATATAAGAAGATTGTTCCCAGAAAAAAAAAATTCTTGGGGAAGATACAAACTGCATATTGGCATTTGAGTATCTTCAATAAAACAGCTCCCTAACTGCCCAAAATGTCACCTGCACTCCCATTCAGAGCTTCTGATCATTGCTTCACTCATGAAAATGAATGGAAAGTCAGGCATCACTGGACACGTGAAACTTCCCCAGTATGAAAGAGAGGTAAACATAATAAAGTGTAAACAAGGAAAATAGAATAAAAACTGATGGTGTGTTAGAAGATATTTCACCCATCAAGAACATTCTTGATGCTTGAAAGAATGAGAAAATAAAAAAATTAGAGAGAATAGTGGAAATTAAAATCATAGCTGAAAAAATACTCAGTAGAGACTTGAAACATAGGTAGGTACAGTTGAGGAAGTCTGCTAGAAAACGGAACAAATCCACATCTACAAAGAACAAACCAGATGCCAAATATATGAGTTTAATGCTTAAGATGGTAAAAACTTAATCCAGGGTTTCCATAAGTAATTAAGAGCAACTCCAGAGAGTGTAAGAGAACTTAAATGAAGAAAACTGCACAAAAATACTACTAAAGATTTTTCAAAGAACTAACACCTCCAGACTGAAAGAGCCTGTATGTGTGCAGCACATTAACATGTAATTCCAAGGTAGAATCCTTCTGACATGGAATTGGTCAGGAGTAGTGCTGTTGGCTGAAGCACAGTAGAGTAATACCTTTAAAATTCATAGGGAAAAATATTTTTTTACCTTACTCTATGATGCCCAGATTACTTATTCATTGCATTTATTGGAAAGACATATTCAGATATAAAAGAAAATATAACTCATCTGCAGTTTCTACTCTCACTTAGGAAGTAAATGGAAGTTTTGTTCCAGCAAAATGAAGATGGCAAATAAAGACGAAGATTCTTCATAATTAAAGTTAAAAGCTCTTACACAGCAAAGGAAACCATAAACTAGACAAAAAGACAAGCCTCAGAAAGGGAGAAAATATATGCCAACTAAGCAACTGCCAAAGGTTTAATCTCTAAAACAGACAATTAGCTCAATATATATAAAAAAATAAAAAAATCAACAGAAGACCTAAAAAGACATTTCTCCAAAGAAGACATACCAACCGCAAACAGGCAAATGAAAAGATGCTAAACATCACTAATTATTAGAGAAAGATAAATCAAAACTGCAAAGGTATCAGCACATGTGTCTCCTCAGACAATTCATTTCCAAAAAAAAAAAACAAAAACAAAACAAACAAACAAACAAAACTGCAAAGGTAAAACAAAACTACCTCACACCAGCCACAATGGCCATCATCAAGATATCTACAAACAATGAATGATGGAGAGGATGTGGAGAAAAGCGACCCTCCTCCTCTGCTGATGGGAATGTAAACTGGTACATACTATGCAGAACAGTATGGAGGTTCCTTAAAATACTAAAAACAGAACTCCAGTATGACCCAGAAAGTTCATTCCTAGGCATATATCCAGATAAAATCATAATTCAAAAAGATAATAAACCCCAATGTTCATTGCAGTACTACTAGCCAGGATGTGGAAGCAACATAAATATCCATCAACAGAAGAATAAAGAAGATATGATACATATATACAATGGATATCACTCATCCATAAAAAGGAACCAAACTGTATCATTTCCAGAGATGTGGATGGAACTAGAGATTGTCATACAGAGTGAAGTAAGTCAGAAAGAAGAAAATAAATATTATATATTAACACATGTATGTGGAATCTAGAAAATGGAAGAGTTGATCTTATTTGCAAAGCAGATATAGAGACACTGATGTAGAGAACATATGTATGGATACTAAAGGGGCAAAGGGGGTAGGAGGAACTGGGAGATTGGTACTGACATACACACTGCAATCTATAAAACATAACTAATGAGAACATATTGTATAGCACAGGAAACTCTATTCAGTGGTCTGTGGTGACCTAACTGGGAAGGAAATCCAGAAAAGAGGGGACATATATACACTTATATGGCTGATTCACTTTGCTGTACAGCAGAAACTGATACAGCAGTATAAAGCAACTATATCCAGTTAAAAAAAGAAAAAGAGGAAGATTCTGTGATAGAGAAAACAGTGGCTTTAACTGAATTAAATGACCAGGATAAAGGATGAGTTTCATGTATCAATCTAATGGAAGCAAGAGAACAGGATTAGGAACGCAGGGACTCAGATAGCAGAATCTGAATACATTGGATGACATGCTAATCTTAGAACAGTCTGAAGCAGGATTTATTACTTTTTATTTTTTTTTGTCAAGGGCCAAATAATAAATATTTTAGGCATGTGGAACACCTCGACTCTATAGCAATGACTTAATTCTGCAGTTGGAACACAAGGGCTGCTGCTGCTACTGCAGCTGTAGACAATAAGTAAACAAGTGCAGAGGCCTATGTCCCAATAAAACAAGCAATCTGGCCTGTGGGCTGTAGTTTGCTAAAACCTGCTGTGGAGGGGCTCAGCTATGAATTCTCAGCAGTATTACCAGGAGGACCTACAAGAACAAACCTACTCTGAAAAAGGTGGCATCATTAAAAAGGACTTAAACGATTCAGCAGTCAGGTTAAACCTGGCTCCTTTATCAATTTTCAGCTTTGTAAAAAATGACATCTGAGTACCAGGAGCACCTCTATTAGAAATCTAAGCAAATAGGGCCCAAACATTTTACAGACATTGCATAGTAATTTGAAAATAAGCTGCTTTTATATTTTTGCTTTGATTATAGCTAAGAAACTACCATAAGTATAAAAAATAGCATGTATATTTGTTGGAATAATATACAGAGATTTAAATATAACATTTAAAGTTATAAAATGCACTTCCAAAGATTAACAACTATATTGAGAGTAGAGGTGGGTGTCTAAGGAAGCTAAATCTTTATCTATGATAAGAGGAAGTCAATAGACAATGTCTAAAGTAAAAATGGATATGGAAGTAATCATGAGAATTACAAAAACAGGATGAGTTAATAAGTACTGCCTCAGATGAATAGGGCTTGGAGTTGAAATAGAGAGTCTAGAGGAAGAATAGAATGCTTGTGCTTTTTATTATAAGGCTTGCTATTTTAAAAAAAAGTTAGATATATGCAAGCCACTTTGGTTTTGAAATTGAAAATTTTGATTATTGCTTTAGTGTTAAACAGTATGGAGTAGAAATAAAAGGCATCACTGTTCTCTAGCACTATGAACATTTGTTCCATCAATCAACAAAGGAATTTTAACAGGCTAACACATCAAATATAAGATAAAAAGTCACATTTGTTTTTTTCTATTTACTTTTTAAAAAATGTAACTCCCCCTTTTTAAAGATGACAATCACTTCAGTTTTACAACTTTATAAAAAACAGAATGATTTCCTGGTTGCCAAACAAAATAAATATTAATGTTAATATAGACTATGCTGCTGCTGCTAAGTCACTTCAGTCGTGTCCGACTCTGTGTGACCCCGTAGACGGCAGCCCTCCAGGCTCCCCCGTCCCTGGGATTCTCCAGGCAAGAACACTGGAGTGGGTTGCCATTTCCTTCTCCAATGCATGAAAGTGAAAAGTGAAAGTGAAGTCGCTCAGTCGTGTCCGACTCTTCACGACCCCATGGACTACAGGCTAGCAGGCTCCTCCATCCATGCGATTTTCCAGGCAAGAGTACTGGAGTGGGGTGCCATTGCCTTCTCTGAATATAGACTATAGACCTCTTTTATTGAAGAGTCTTAATATGTTTGGACAGAAACGTCATTTGTTCTCTTAGCCAGGTATTGGTTTCTGCAATAACTGGACCCACTGCCCAACAAGGAGCTGAGTAAAGCTTTTTTATCTTCACTTACAACTTTATGAGGCAAGATGTTGTGGCCTACTCTTGAAAAGAATTCCCTTTTCACTTTCCTTTCACTCTCCTGTCATGAACAGTTAGAAAGTGGGCACTGCATTTTGTGGATTTGCTTCCCATTCTGCAGGGTTCTATACTGCAAATAATCTCTTTATGTCTCAGGTCATTTCTTGTGTTCCTAGCAAGTATAGTTAAGGGTATAAAAAATGTTACTTAGTATGTCAAGAGCATTTCTCTTTCTGTAGAAGTCAAATAACATCTAAATACAATGTAAATACCCAGAACACTCTCTAAAACTGTGGATTCAGATTGCATTCACAAACAAGAAACAAAGAACAACAACAAAAATGGCCCACTTTCATTCTTGGCTTGACTATTACTGGATTCTTCCATATTGATCTCAACAGGCCAAAGTTTCTCTTAAATATTCCTGTATTCTGTATCTTAGTCATTCTGATTAGAACCTGAATTTTTTTTCCCTGTGTGTCTTACTGAATATCCCTGCCTTCTTACTGGTTTCTCTGCTGCCAGTCACTGTTTCCTGAAATCCTCCCTCTACAAGACATCAGAATAATCATTTTAATTGCAAGTCTGTGTAATTCTTCCAACATGCTTTTGTTGCTCTCCAGTCTCTTCAGGATGAAGTCATCTCTTAAGTCAGTCTTCTTTGATTCCTCATTTTAATCTGTCTGTTTTCTTTGAGAGGCTGATGCACCCTTATCATGCCAGCATCACAACATTCAACCCTGGGCTTGTATAAGTTTGATTACTCTCTTGGCCCCCTCACCCCAGTCCTACACTAGACCATAACATTTGATGATAAAATTAATCTAATGTATGAATAAATAATTCCATCATTTTTACATTTTGTACTTTCCATATCCATTCATTTAAGTGTATGCAGCCCCTTGCACATGCCAAGTATTGTTTAAATAGATGAGGTCATAGAAGTGAGTGAGAGGAAGACAGATAATGGGGAACAAATGAACAGAACAAACATACATCAGTTGGTAATAACTGGTGCAAACAAAAGGCAGAGTAAAGGCAAAAGGGAGTGTATAAAGAAAGTTGCTACTTTAAAAATGTCCTTAGAAGTTCAACACCCATTCATGATAAAAACTTATCAAAGTGGGTATAGTGGGAACATACCTCAAAATAATAAAAGTTATTTAAGACAAACCCACAGCCAATATAATATTCAATGGTGAAAAGTTCAAAGCCTTCCCACTAAAATTTGGAACAAGACAAGGATGCCCACGCTTACCTCTCTATTCAACACTGCATTGGAAGTCCTAGCCACAATAATCAGATTAGAAATAAAAGGTATCCAAATTAGAAGGGAAGAGGTAAAACTCTCATATGAAGATGATATGATACTATATACAGAAAATCTCAATGACTCCACACAAAAACTACTAGAACTGATAAATGAATTCAGCAAAGTAGCAGGATACAAGATTTACACATAGAAATTGGTTATTTCTTTATATCAACAATGAAATGACACAAAAGGAAGGTTTAAAAAGTATCTTTTAAAATCACAATCCAAAAAATAAAATAAACTCCTAATAAACTTGGAATAAACTGCACCAAAGAAGTGAAAGACTTATACATTGAGAACTATAAAACATTTATAAAGGAAACTGAAGATGATTCAGAGAAATAGAAAGTTATCCCATGCTGTTGGATTGGAAGAATTAATATTGGTAAAATGGCCATACTATCCAAAGAAATCTACAAATTTAATGTGATACCTATCAAATTATGGATGGCTTTTTTCACAAAACTAGAACAACTAATCCTAAAATGCATATGGAACCATAAAAGACCCCGAATTACTGAAGCCATACTGAAGTAAAGGAACAAGGCAGGAGGTATAACCATTCCAGACTTCCGAAAGTACTACAAAGCAATAATAATCAAAACTACAAAACAGTAATAATCAAAACAGCATCATACTGACACAAAGACACACATACGGATCAATGAAACAAAACAGCTGAGAAATAAACCCATCCATCTATGGCCCAATTCATCTTTGACAAAAGAGGCAAGAATATACACCAGTAAAAAGACAGTCTCTTCAACAAAGTGGTGTTGGGGAAGTTGGATAGCTGCATGAAAATCAATGAAGTTTGAACACACCCTCTCACCATATACAAAAATAAACTCAAATTGGCTTAAAGCTTTAAACATAAGAAATGACACCATAAAAACTCCTAGAAGAGAACATAGGCAAAACACTCTCTGACATAAATCATACCAATGCTTTCTTAGGTCAGCTACCCCCACCCCAAGGCAATATAGAAATAAAAGCAAAAAATAAACAAATGGGACCTAATTTGTAAGTTTTACACAGCAAAGGGAACTGTAAACACACACACACACAAAGAAAAGCTACAGAATGGGAGAAAATATTTGCAAATGATGCAACTGACAAGGACTTAATTGCAAATCTCTAATTGCATCCATATTGCTGGGCAGGGCATTTCATTCTTTTTATGTCTGAGTAGTATTCCATTGTGGAGAAGGAAATGGCAACCCACTCCAGTGTTCTTGCCTGGAGAATCCCAGGGACAGGGGAGCCTGGTAGGCTGCAGTCTATGGGGCCGCACAGGGTCAGACATGACTGAAGCGACTTAGCAGCAGCAGCAGCAGTAGTATTCCATTGTATATACAATGCACATACAATTGTATATTCCAAATATACAAACAGCTCATATAACTCAACAACAAGAAAACCAAAATAGCCCAATTAAAAAATGGGCAGAATACTTAAGAGACATTTTTCCAAAGAAGTACAGATGGCCAGTAGACACATGAAAAGATGCTCAACATAGCTAATTATGAGAGAAACACAAATCTAAACTACAGTAAGGTACCACCTCATGTTGGTCAGAATGGCCATCATTTAAAAAAAGCCTACAAATAACAGAAGCTGGAGAGAACTAGAAAAAAAGGGAACTCTTCTACACTGTTGGAGGGAATGTAAGTTGGTGCAGCCACTATGGAAAATAGTATGGATATTTCTCAGGAAACTAAAAATAGAATTATCATATGATTAAGCAATCCCACTCCTGGGCATATATCTAGGCAAACTATAATTCAAAAGAATACATACACTTCTATGTTCACAGAAGCACTATTCACAATAGTTAAAACACGGAAATTACCTAAATATCCATTGATAAATGAATGGATAAGAAAGATGTAATACATATATACAATGGAATACTACTCAAACATAAAAAGAATGAAATGCCATGCCCAGCAACATGGATGCAATTAGAGATTGGTTAAGTGAAGTAATTGAAGTAAGTCAGAAAGAGAAAGACAAATACTATATTATATCACTGATATGTGAAATCTAAAATATGACACAAATTAAACAGAAACAGAATCAAGAGTAGAGACTAAACTGGTGGTTGTTAATGGGGAGGGTGGTGGAGAGGGATGCATTCAGAGTTTGGGATTAGTAGATGGAAACTGGTATATATAGAATGGATAAACAACAAGTTCCTACTGTAGAGCACAGGGAACTGTATTCAACCTCCTGGGATAAACTATAATGGAAAGGAATACAAAAAAAGAATGTATATAAATATAAAGCCCAGTCATTTTGCTATACAGCAGTAAACACAAAACTGTAAATCAACTATGAACATTCTTCAACTAAAAACACAAACAAACAAAAACAAGACACTATGGGGTCGCACAGAGTCGGACATGACTGAAGTGACTTAGCAGCAGCAGCAGCAGCAGCAGAGTTTTTTCTGATAAAGTAATAATGCCTTGGAGTTGAAGGAAGTGAGGGAATGAAAAAGGAGTCAAGGTGTTGCTCAATGGGTCACCAAGTGCAAAAGTGTTGAGATGGGAGTCCATGTGATATGTTTGAAAAAGAGGAAGGAAGCCACTAGTTCTAAAGGGCAGTAAGCAAGGGAGATTTTGCGGGAGATGAAGTTGAAGAGAGTTTTACCCTGAGGCAGAAAGGGATTAGAAGGGACTACCCTGGTGGTACTGTGGTTAAGAATCCATCTGCCAATGTAGGGGACATGGGTTCGATCCCTGCTCTTAGAAGATCCCACATGCCTCAGAGCAACTAAGCCACTGAACCACAACCACTGAGCCCATGCACCCTAACTACTGAAGCCCATGCCTAGAGCCTGCACACCATGAGAAATAGCAGAGCAGCCCCTACCCATCACAACTAGAGAAAGCCTGCGTGCAGCAACAAAGACTGAGAGGAGCAAAAAAAAAAAAAAAAAAAAGCGATTAGAGGGTTTTGAGCAGACTGACTCAATCTGGTTAACAGTCCAAGGGCTCTTCAAGAGCTGTGGGTAGAAAACACACTACAGTAGGGCTAAGGTGGGAGAAAGGAGGCCAGGAGAGATGTTGGTGGGATGCGCATGGGTTAGTGTTGTGAAGTGTTAAAAGATGGCTGAAATCTGTGATACATTTTAAAGGCAGAGCTGATAAGGTCTGCTGAAAGATTGATGGGGCATGTAAGAAATGTGAATCATGCTTTAAATGAGGGAAATCTGTGATTGCACCTTAAAGAATGACTTCATGACAATAGTTAATATTCATACCAATCAATGTTGGTCCCACTAAGGCAGTTGGTTTTTTGGTGAATTAATGCACAAAGAGCTAGGTAGTGGTAGTAGTGACAACTCACTCTACCCCTACAGATCATGAACATTTATCAGCAGCTAGGATGCAGTGTTCACATCAGGAAGCTGGGAAATGACTGCTGATAAAAGATCAACAGAAGGCAGAAATACAAGCAAGAAACAGCCAAATTCACCTAAGATAGGTGGAAACTGATAATGCAGGATAGTTTAAGAAATAGCCATTGTTAAGTGTTGGAAGAAGATACCTTCTGAAGGAAGTGTAGATTCATAAAAAAGTTACTTATAATAAAGTAGTGGTTAATAAGAATATAGGTGCTGAAACCAGAATACTCTGGTGTTAATTTTGACCAAATAATTTAATCTGTCTTAATTTCCTTGTCTGTCAAGTGGACTTTTATCAATCTGTGATAGCATTAGGAGGACTGAAAGATGATAATACAAATAAAGCTTATCTCAAGCTTATAAATTTTAATAACTCTTGCTTATTATTATTACCAAAGAGAGACTACCTTTCTTGATAGGATGAAGGGAGGGAGTTAAACATGATAGATTCTGGCAGGAACAAAATATCAAAGGTTTCCATTTAAACAAAGAACTGCATTAGACCACCTGGAAAGGCCACACGCTTCAAGTTCTAAACAATCCTTACATAACATACTTTCCCATCCTGTGAGTTTATTTATTTCATCATGAAAGTGATAAATGAAGAGCTGTAAAGATCATAAATACCTGCCTTGCTGCTGTTTCCATCTTTCAAAAATCATCAGGAACTGTTACTTCGATTTAGTTCTGAATAAAGCCCTCTGAAGTGTGAACTTGGGAAAAACTGATCATTTTAATTTTAAGATACATAATAGCCTAGGAAAAAGTCTTGTTTATGATTGTAGATGTTAAACTTCAGAGTGGCAGTTTAAAAAATGTCCACAGATTGGGTACAAATTCATGATCAGAGATTTTATAAAGAATGAGGGATCAGTACCTATAAGATACAGAATTCCAAAAATACAAACACAATTATCTATCCCAATAAATAAAAAATTAGAAAGTGCACTAAGTCATTGCTGCACAGGGAGCTCCGAGCTCACACAGATAAATTTTAAGGCACAACAACTTGGGGATAACATTGGAAAGGACAAGTTGGCTCATCTAACTGAGATGAAGAAGGGCCTGGAAAATTTAGGAAAATGCACGTGTATAAACATAATGAAATTTAATAGGAATATTTATAAAGTAGGACTATGAGAAAACATATACAAGTCTGGATAGATAATGTATATGGTTTATATAGAAACATAGTGTGGGCATATAAATAAAATACAGCCTTACTTACACTCAGCATCATAAAGTCAGTTGGACAAGTACAGAAACAGGCCTGGCTTAAAAGCAACTCCTTTGAGAAAGACCACTGGGGATAAGCTGTTGGTAAACTGTTCCAGTGCCAACAGTGTCTGGCAGATGTTCAAAAAGAAGATGCAAACCCAGGCTACATTAATTGAGGCCCAGCAGGAAAGGTGCTAGCTCTGGTCTCTGTGCTGATTAGAAAATATTTGGAATATTAGGCTCAATTCTGAAAAGATTTAGAGAAAAACTCCAGTTCTCCCGAGGAAGGTTATCAGAATGATGAAGTATCCAGAAGTCATGTCAGACAGAAATGGTTGAAAGGTTTAGACAATTTAGGCAGTAAAAGGATGATTTATGAGGTTCACATATGTTGTCTTCAAATCTTTGAAGGGTCATGGAGTAGAATAGAAGAAGGTTTAGGTTTACTGTGTATAAGTTCAATTTTGCAGAACAAGTACCAGTGGGTAGTGTTATAAGATTACATACAGGGCTATAAGGAAGCATACTCACAAAGATACTCGATTTATTGGAACTGCTCCTAAGGGAACAGTCTTCTTGGTAAGGTAGTGAAGACTTTTCATTGGCAGTGTTCTGATAAAGGGTGGATGGTCAACTAGAATTTATTTTATTTCATTTGCTTCTCATAACAATCATGAATTAGAAAGGCATTTTATGTTTATTTTTATTAGTTGCCCAATAAAAGCAAAAAAAAAAATCTCTGTTCTTTAGTCGTTATATATTTTCTAAGTCATAAAAGAAGGCTGAGCAATGAAGAACTGATGCTTTTGAACTGTGGTGCTAGAGAAGAATCTTGAGAGTCTGTGGACTGCAGAGATGAAATCGGTCAATCCTAAAGGAAATAAACCCTGAATATTCATTGGAAGGACTGATTCTGAAAATGAAGCTCCAATACTTTGGCTACCCGATGCAAAGAGCCAACTCATTGGAAAAGACCCTGACTCTGGGAAAGACTGAGGTCAGGAGGAGAAGAGGGTGACAGAGGATGAGATGGTTGGATGGCATCATCGACTCAATGGACATGAGTCTGAACAAAGTCCGGGTGATACTGAAGGACAGGGAATCCCGGTATGCTGCAGTCCATGGGGTCACAAAGAGTCAGACACATGACTGAGTGACTTAACAACAACAACAAATTTCTCACACAACTACTATGACGAGGCAACTTGTAAGATTAGGGCATCATATTGATATATGTAAAACAGCACATGTACACTAAATGGCCCCCAAAATAAGATCTAGTGTTGAAATATAAGTAAAATAAAATTACCTTAAAGCTGATTAACATTGATAATCAATCTAAGCTCTTAGATGTGTGAAGAATAAATTAATGACTAATTTACAATGATTTTACATTAAGATATTAAAATAAATTTCCTTTGTTAAACTCATTTCATCTTATGGCTTACTAGGTTTAAATAAAAAATAAACATATATATAATAATTATAGCCTCATGAGATGCAGGAAAATTAAATTTTGAGCTCTTTAAAAAGAAAAAAGGAAATCATTTGTTGATTTGGGCAAAGTTCTTACTGTATTAACAAAAATGAAAGTTTAGTTTTATTTATTTATTTATTTTTTAAAATTAACATTAACTTTATTTATTTATTTATTTTATTATTATTATTATTTTTTTATTTTACTTTACAATACTGTATTGGTTTTGCTATACATTGACATGAATCTGCCATGGATGTACATGAATTCCCAATCTTGAACCCCCCTCCCAACCTCCCTCCCCATAACATCTCTCTGGGTCGTCCCAGTTCACCAGCCCCAAGCATCCTGTATCCTGTACTAACAAAAATGAAAGTTTAGTTTTAATTACTAATTTTAAACAAACTCCAAATATCATGGCTGTCATTCCAGGTACCTAAGGCAATTCAGAATCCAATTCTGAATTTTTCATAAGCAAATATTTATATCATAAAATGTTTAGAGAGGGGCACATACTGTCATTCTTCTTATTCTTTTCAATTGAATATAAAAATTATATCTTTTTTTACTTAATATACATGTTTCCACCCTTTTATTGAATATCTATAGTATGACAGGTCCTTCGTTTGTGTTATCTCTAATCCTTACATTAATTATGCAAGATAGCTATTATTATTATGCATATATTTTGTAGATGAAGAAAGCAAATTTCTGAGGATGAGTAAACTGCAGAAGGTCACTGAATGAATTAGCAGTAAAGCTGAGATTTAAGCCTGTATCTGCCTGCCATCAGTCTGTCATTTTTATTCATATCATACTGTTTAGGGAGAATGGGTTGTAGAATAAAATCCATATATTATGGCAAAACAAGAAAAATTTAAACAAAAATTTTTTCTGCCCTTTTTGGCCTCCTCTCTCCCACCACTGTGTGTATTATGTTTTTACATTATCAACCAGACTCGCCCACCCCCATGGGCAGAAATACCCGCTCAACCATTAACAGGGACATTCTCCTAGCACAAACAAGACAACTCTTTAAAAGATAACATTTCTTCTTCAGCTTGTAAGGAGTCACGTGACCCACCATGATGTTGCTTAGATCTGGATTATACAAAAAGTCAATAATATGTAATTTGATGTACAGCCTTCAAAAAACTTATACTACTGTGCCTTGACTTCTAACAGGTAGAATAATTTTCAGCACTTTCTGAAATGCTTGTCCCAGGTTAAAATCCTCAAATTTGGCTCAAATAAAATTTTCCA
This sequence comes from Oryx dammah, assembly GCF_014754425.2. NCBI lineage: Eukaryota > Metazoa > Chordata > Mammalia > Artiodactyla > Bovidae > Oryx > Oryx dammah. The sequence goes on from NW_024070186.1 coordinate 114,779,492, forward strand.
TTTATTTCTTAGATTGACTGGTTTAATTTTTTGTCCCCAAAGTGTAAAGCCCATCTTTCATTTCATTATTTGATTTAGAAAACTATGAAATTATTGAGTAAAAGGCACAAAAGTCTTGCCAGAATCTGTTGTTGATCCTACTTTCAGTCTACTGGTTGGGCAAAGGAGTTTCCAAGAATAAAAAGGAAAATGAATCTGACCTCACAAATTCTTTTAGTTGAAAGAAAAGGAGAAAATCTGTATCTGATAAGATCATCTCATCTAAATATAGAGGAAATGAGCCATAAATTCAAATTCCTTTTTGCAAAAACTGAATTGTGAAACCAAAGCTGGAATACTGCCTACATTTCTCATTATAAAAGATGTACTATGGCTGTAGAAGAGGAACAAAAACAGAAAAGGGAATGAGAGAATTGAAAATTTATTAGTTTTAATCGAAAAATAATAGATTTTTGGTTAGTGAGGCAGCTGGCTGGGGAATGCCAGAGGAATTAAGAAAGGCATATACAGTAAGCAGTGTGCCTTGCATATTATCATGGGTGACTATGAGCTCAAATAGGAATGACAATATATTAGGATGAAAAAACTCACTGATTTGACACTCACTTTTTATAACCTTTTTTTTTTGTCCTTTTGACTTTCTTTTACCCGTAGATGATTGCTGAGAAACCAACAGTTAAAACTTCCTGACTTTTCAAGGAAAAGAAAAAATATGGTGACAGTAAGCCAGGAGAAGAGAAAGCTGATAGTGGAGGCAGTAATGAGTTTTGTATAGATAAAGGGATAGAATACGAATGACAGGGAGAGATTATGCATTTCCACTGAGACTAGGGAAAGAAGGAAAGAGAGAGATTGTGCGTTTCCATTGAGACTAGGGAAAGAGGGAAAGTCAAATATAAGAAGGATGCCCTATGGACTTAAAGAGACACAAGAATGATTTTTTTCAATGAAATAATGTTTCAAAATTACAGATACTCTGCAAGTGTTTCATAGAATGGTTTAGGTTCAGTACTGCCCTGAAAAAGGAATAGCCTTTCAATGACCTTTTTCAGCTCATGATTAAAATTTTGATTACTAGTTTTCTCATTATCTCTCAAGATATGTGTAAAATCTGACTTGGCGCTTTTAACTTGGGAATTTCTGTTTTACAGTCTTCTGCCCACAGTATTTCATTTTATGATGCAGGAAGTCAGAGGAGATAGATGATCTTGATAGTCTCCTATGCAACAGAGCTCCTCACTTCATTTAAATGGAAATGTGCATTTTCATGGAAATTCAGGCCTGTATTGATGAACAAAGATAAGCTGCCACTATTAAATATAATAGTGATATAAAAAAAAGTGTTCTAGAAAATGTATTTTTAAAAATAGTAAAATTTACACTGACAGGAAAAACATTTTTTTAAGAATATATGCATAAGGCAATATGTATAGCCTAGAAATAGGATAAATTAAATTTTCTAAAATCTGTCCCATAGTATTTGAATGGTTATAAAGTTGAAAATCCAGGACAAAGGTTGTGAATGGCAGGGTGAATACATATGTCTTTGATAAGCACACCGACTTAATATGAATAAACTAATTAGCACAGTGCCTTTTTATAAGTAGATATTAGTCATGTAATAAACATTTTCCAGTAGACTTGTTAAGAAATGTCATGGGTTAGGTGTGGTATTATTTTCCACACTCTTTTCTTTTTTAAAATTTTAATGTGACTATTTGGGGGTTCACTTTTTAATAACACATTTAAGAAATACTTGATTATACATGGGCTTCCCTGGTGGTTCAGACAGTAAAGAGTCTGCCTTCAGTGCGGGAGACCCCAGTTTGATCCCTGGGTCAGGAAGATCTGCTGGAGAAGGAAATCACAATCTGCTCCAGTATTCTTGCCTGGAAAATCCCATGGATGGAGGAGCCTGGCAGACTCCATGGGGTCGCAAAGAGTAGGACAGGACTGAGCAACTTCACTTTCATTTTTAATGATAATACATAGTTTCTCCCAACTAGAAACCTGCAAAGCATTCTTAACTATTTCTTTGCCAAAAAACATGCAGGTCATGGAGATTTTTCCTCAGCAATGACTTGTGAATCTAGGTATCCTTCTCACTGCTACTCTCAGTGGCATCATGGGACCTGATATTAACATCTTTCACCTGACAATTGCCAAGATCTGATATCTCACCTCTCTTTCCCATCCTCCCCACAACACTCCCCTCTCTACAGAATCTACATTTCCCCTTCAGTCACTGAATTTACTCTTCCTACAGGAATAGGGATACCTAATGCACACAGATGAGGAGGAAATGGAATCTGAGAAGAAACAAATAGGTGGGCAAAAAATAAAGAATATGAAACAACCAGAGGAAAGTATTTACAGTAAAACATTGGGCAAGTAACAAGTTGTGCAATTACATTCCTGAGGTTCAAGGCAAGGTCATCCCAGTATGTGCCACTCTGCCAATATGGAGTATTTTGAACTGAGGATAATCAAGGCCCAACAAACTGAAGGAGATCTTTATACCATTCCCTTAACTGTCTCAGCCCGCTTAGATGGAGGGCCTGGTCCAGAAGAGAGCTAACACAAAGATAACTACAAAGACTAAGGGTTAGTTGCCTAAACTTGCAGGGGGGTGGGGGCAGGGCCTAGAGATCAAATTCCTCTGTAACGCATCATCTCTGTAAGGCTTGGCAAATGTTTGCTTACTGAACGTCTGCTCTTTCTATCCTCTGTGAATAGTCTTCCTTCCTTTGAAACCCCAGACCTCACCCTCCTCTTCTTAGCTCAAAATGGCATACAAGCTTCAGTTGCCTGCCTGTCAGGGGGAGCCTCTCATTATCCTCTGTGGGGTTTTTGTAGTACACAATTAGATTTGTTTTCTCCTATTAACCCATCTTACGCCAATTTAGTTAACAGACCAGCCAAAGACCCTAGAAGGATAGAGGAAAACTTCTCCTCCCTTACAATGTCATGAATGTTAGAAAACTATTAATTCCTTAGATTGATGATGATGATGATGAAAGTCACTCAGTTGTGTCCAACTCTTTGCGACCCCATGTTCTATACAGTCCATGGAATTCTTCAGGCCAGAATACTGGAGTGGGTAGCCTTTCCCTTCTCCAGGGGATCTTCCCATACCAGGGATAGAACCTAGGTTTCCCGCATTGCAGGCAGATTCTTTACCAGCTGAGCACTAGGGAAGCCCAAGAATACTGGAGTGGGTAGCTTATCCCGTCTCCAGTGGATCTTCCTGACCCAGGAATCAAACTGGGGTCTCCTGCATTGCAGGCTTTTTCCATACTGCTGCTGCGGGAAGTGCCCACATATTCATTAGACTTTCCCAAGTAAATAGAGTTTTAGGAACGTGACTTAATGAGGTTAACCAACAGTAGAGTAGTACAGGCCAGGGGCACAAAGAGGGAAGTTATAATACAATAGCTTTTTCTCATACAGCATTTTTATTTTTATGATTCTTCTGAAGATAGACAGTAAAAGATCACTTAGCCTATTGTTTGAAAGTTGAAATAGTTGAAGATGAATAAATATAAGAGACACTGATGTTAACTCTATATATCTATACTTCTTTCTTTGCCAAATGGAAAGAATCCCATTGTGACTTGTAGAGTTCAGACAGGTTAGGGAGATCATGACATTAAAATAGTCTCTTTAATAGTTATTGCTTGCTTTGGCAGTATCTGTCATATTTTTATAGGATAAAATTATATTTTGCTTAAAACCCAAACAATAAAGAAAAACTGAATGTATCTGTTTTGCAAACTAAAGAATGTCACCTGCACTAGCCATCTGGCTCTACGAGGATTGAGTCATAAGCCGCTGCAGCCACTGACCTTTAATATACCCTAAAAGGATTTCAGGGTAGAGATCAGGAATGAGGCACTCTGTGCTCTGGGAAAACTGGCAGAACAAGACTTCAGAGAGTTAATTTTTTGGAGAAATTTTTTATGAACCTGGATTCTTGTATCTTCCCAAACTTAGAAAAGCACTAAAACCATTAACTAAGATAATCGTGCCTCATGACTGGCAGCTACCTTCTAGGGAGATAGGACATGTTTGTCTGGTTGTAGGTACCCCATTTGTTAAATCCCCCTTTACTTTTTCATAACAGTTTCTCAGAGCTATTGAGAGGCTGTCTTCCAGGCTACAGTTTTTAATAAGACAATGAATGAACTCAATTCACAGTTTCTAAATTGTGCTTTTTTTTTTTTTCAGTTGACAGTTTACACCTCAGATACTTGATGCTTATCTCTCAACATTATGATTTCAGACATTGGTGCTTAATCTATGCACAAAAGTTTATAAGAAATAATTCTCCTGAATCCCCATGAGAATGGAATAATACCAAATAAAAGCTCATATGACTTTTTCTCAGGGGCCAGAGGAAGAAAGCCAAATATAGGGTTTAATGGAATCCTTTTTTTCCTATTTCTCTGCTGTCTTAAGGAAACGAACTCCCAAACTAAATGGGTATAATCAGTCACTCTTTTCAATTATGCCTTTAATGCCTGTTGATACACTTCATGTTGGGCAGAAGAGAATGGAGAATCTGGTTCCATTCCAGGTTCTTAATCTTTCTGATAAGACAGCCTCTATGGCTATAAAGCATTAAGATTTAAGTGTATAGAACCCTTGTGTCAGCTTTCAGAGTGAGAACAGGCCTTGGAGGAGATATGACCCATGAGGCAATGGGAGTGAAATGACATAAGAAAGGGCTCTCTTCATATATTCCTGAGTTCTCAATACAGTGCTAGCTCTCTGTGTATCTGGGCAACAGTCAGCTTCTTGGGTGTAGTCAGCCAGAACTTTGAGTTTAGAAGGGTCCTGCTGTTTGTTGAATGCTCTGTTGTCACTGTCTTGAAATTCTTCATAGTCTTTTTAACAAAGAACTCTACATTTGTTAGGGCAAGGAAGCCTGGAGTGCTGCAGTCCATGGCGCTGCAGAGAGTCAAACACAACTGAGTAACTGAACAGCAATAACTACATTTGTTGTTTGCACTGGTCCCTGCAAATTATGTAACCAGTCCTTCTGGTGAAGAAGAGTTTTGAAATAAAGAAAGCCTTTTGCTCTTTGCAAGGACACAACAGCCAGCTGGAATGGGATGCTCTGCTCTCTCTAAAGGATTACACAGATACCTAGCACCTAGAGGAGACTGACATCGTCCTTCAGGATCCAGTCTTTCTCTATTTAGTAGGACATTCTGCTCCCCTTTTAGCTGCATGCGTGGCTGCCCAGTCAGAGATTATATTTCCAAACTCTCTTGCTTTTAGGTGTATCCACGTGATTGTATTTGGATTATTGATTCCTGTTTGCTATTTCCAGGTTATTACCTTAAAGACAAAGCTAATTTTCCTAAAGGCAAAGTGAAAGAGCCAAAACCCCCTCCTTTTCCTTCTCAGAGATCAGAAGGTAGCTGTGCTGGTGATCAGCCTTTACCATTCAGAGGAGGAAAACATGTTAGGGGAAGGCAAAGCAAAAAGTAGGAGGAACTCTGGTCCTTTCAAGACCTTCTGAATGACAGCTTCTCTGACAGCACGGATTATTCATCTTGTCCTTTGGACAAGGACTTGAAAGAGGAACACGTTTTTATTCTGAGGTCTCTTTGTTATATCGGCTTGGCCTCTAACCCAAATGTACAGAAGAAATTCTTCGGGACTGATTCATAATAAATTTGTATTTATCTAGAATAACTGAGTAATATAGTATTCTGAGCATTTGAATATTCTACATAGGGACAATCATTAGTTTGCATTAAAGGGATGTAAAAATATATTGAACCAAATTTTATATTCAGTGAGTCTCAGAAGACTTCTGGATCTTAGAGAACCTCAAGGTCATCACTGTGAATACTAATTATAGTATATGTCTGTAGATACTGGGGAGTAAGTACAATAACCTATGAAAAAACTCCTGAAGTTGCATTTACAAAATAAATTCCTCTAACAGGATGTTAAAAATGTTTGTGAATTTTCTCATTGTTTGGAAACTTAATTTGGGAACTTGCAATACTTTTTAAAACAATAACATCATATATACAAGATAATTTTACTTTGCATTAAATTTTTTTCACTGACTAAACCTGCTAAGATTTAAAATATTATGTTGATAAACCAGTTACAAAACCATCAAGGAATCATAATTTCAAAAGTGTAGACTTGAAATTTACCTGCCCCAATGACTCTTTCAATGCGTATTCTTGATGGATCAATCTCCTTTGCAAACTCATGGATTGCTAGGGATGGGTCTTCATATGTATCTGGATCTATGTAAGTTTTAATTCCTGGGAAGCGTACTGCAACAGAAAAAAAGACTGAATTAGTTTAAGAGTATTCTAGCAAATCACACATCCTGTGAATAGTTAAAATGAGGAGTGACATACTAAAGTAGTCATTCTTTTTTTTAAATTGAAGTATAAATGATTCACAATATTATGTTAGTTTCAGGTATATAATATAGTGATACAATATTTTTATACATTATAAAATGATCACAACAATAAGTTGAATTACCATCTGCCACCATACAAAGCTATTCAAATTGTATGAACTATTGTGCCTGTACTGTATATTACATATCCATGATTTATTTAATAACTGGAAGTTTGTATCTCTTAATCCCCCTCACTTATTTCACTCATCCCCTCATTCTCTTCCTGTCTGGCAATCGCCCGTTTGTTTTCTGTATTTATGAGTTTGTTTCTGTTTTGTTATGCTAGTCCATTTGTTTTGTTTTTTAGATTTCCCATATAAATGAAATCATATGGTCTTTCTGTCTGCTCTATTTTACTTCATATAATATGCTCTACATCCATTCATTTTGTCACAAGAGGCAAGATTTTATTCTTCTTTATAGCCAAGGAGTATTACATTATATATATACATCACATCTTCTTTATTCACTCACCTATGGATGGGTGAATAAAGATGACACTTAGGCTGCTTCCAAATGATAGTTATTGTAAATAATACTGCTTTGAGCCCAAGAGCGCACACCTTTTTCAATTTAGTGGTTTTGTTTTCTTCAGAAGAATATCCAGAATTGGAATTGCTAGATTGTATGATATTTCTAATTTTTTGAGGAACCTCCATACTGTTTTCCATAGTGTCTGCCCCAGTTTACCCTCCTGCCCAGAGAACATTAGAGTTTCCTCTTCTCTATACCTTGCCCACACTTATTCTTTGTTGTCTTTTTGATAATAAATATTCTGACATGTATGAGGTGATATCTCATTGTGGGTTCGATTTTTATTTCCTTATGATTAGTGATGTTGAACATCTCTCCATGGGTCAAATACCCATCTGTATGCCTTCTTTATAAAAATGTCTATTAAGCTCCTCTGCCCATTTTTTAATCGTGTTAGGCATTATTATTAATAAATTCAATTATCTTTTATATTATTGTCTTTTATAATTTTGCACCCCCCCATGCCACCCATTAACTACTTGGAATCTAAATTTTATTTGTATAACTGTTGATATAAAATGATCTGGTGGTTTCAAAGAGAGTGAGCTGACAAATTCCATGAGACACATTTTTATTATATTTCTGTAAAAAGTTTAATTGGCTCACTTAGCCACTCAGTTCAGTTCAGTTACTCAGTCTTGTCTGACTCTTTACAACCCCATGGACTGCAGTACGCCCGGCCTCCCTGTCCATCACTAACTCCCGGACTTCACTCAGACTCATGTCCATTGAGTTGGTGATGCCATCCAGCCATCTCATCCTCTTTTGTCCCTTTCTCCTCCTGTCTTCAATCTTTCCCAGCATCAGGGTCTTTAAAATGAGTCAGCTCTTTGCATTTGGTGGCCAAAGTATTGGAGTTTCAGCTTTAAACATCAGTCTTTCCAATGAACACCCAGGACTGATCTCCTTTAGGATGGAATGGTTGGATCTCCTTGCAGTCCAAGGGACTCTCAAGAGTCTTCTCCAACACCACAGCTCAAAAGCATCAATCCCTCAGCATGCAGCTTCCTTTATAGTCCAACTGTCACGTCCACACATGACCACAGGAAAAATCATAGCTTTGACTAGATGGACCTTTTTTGGCAAAGTAACATCTCTGATTTTAATATGCTGTCTAGGTTGGTCATAACTTTCCTTCCAAGGAGTAAGCGTCTTTTAATTTCATGACTGCAATCACCATCTGCAGTGATTTTGGAGCCCCCACTCCTCCACTAAAAAAAAAAAAAAAAAAGTCAGCTACCATTTTCACTGTTTCCCCATCTATTTCCCATGAAGTGATGGGACCGGATGCCATGATCTTCATTTTCTGAATGTTGAGCTTTAAGCCAACTTTTTCACTCTCCTCTTTCACTCTCATCAAGAGGCTTTTTAGTTCCTCTTCACTTTCTGCCATAAGGGTGGTGTCATCTGCATATCTGAGGTTATTGCTATTTCTCCTGGCAATCTTGATTCCAACATGTGCTTCTTCCAGTCCAGTGTTTCTCATGATGTACTCTGAATATAAGTTAAATAAGCAGGGTGACAATATACAGCCTTGACATACACCTTTTCCTATTTGGAACCAGTCTGTTATTCCATGTCCACTTCTAACTGTTGCTTCCTGACCTGCATACAGATTTCTCAAGAGGCAAGTTGGGTGGTCTGGTATTCCCATCTCTTTCAGAATTTTCCACAGTTTATTATGATCCACAGAGTCAAAGGTTTTGGCATAGTCAATAAAGCAGAAGTAGATGTTTTTCTGGAACTCTCTTGCTTTTTCGATGATCCAGAGGTTGTTGGCAATTTGATCTCTGGTTCCTCTGCCTTTTCTAAAACCAGCTTGAACATCTGGAAGTTCACGGTTCACGTATTCCTGAGCCTGGCTTGGAGAATTTTGAGCATTAGTTTACCAGCATGTAAGATGAGTACAACTGTGTGGTAGTGTGAGCATTCTTTGGTATTGCTTTTCTTTGGGATTGGAATGAAAACTGACCTTTTCCAGTCCATGCAGTGGAAGTGATAAATAGATTTAAGGGACTAGATCTGATCAACAGTGTGCTTGATGAACTATGGACGAGGTTCGTGACATTTTACAGGAGATAGGAAGCAAGACTATTCCCAAGAAAAAGAAATGCAAAATGGCTGTCTGAGGAGGCCTACAAATAGCTGTGAAAAGAAAAGAAGCCAAAAGCAAAGGAGAAAAGGAAAGATATACCCATTTGAATGCAGAGTTCCAAAGAATAGCAAGGAGAGATAATAAAGTTTCCTCAGTGATCAGAGCAAAAAAATAGAGGAAAACAATAGAATGTAAAAGACCAGAGATCTCTTCAAGAAGATTAGAGATACGAAGGGAACACTTCATGCAAAGATGGGCTCAATAAAGGACAGAAATGGTATGGACCTAACAGAAGCGGAAGATATTAAGAAGAGGTGGCAACAATACACAGAAGAACTGTACGAAAAAGATCTTCATGACCCAGATAATCAAGATGGTGTGATCACTCGTCTAGAGCCAGACATCCTGGAATGTGAAGTCAAGTGGGCCTTAGGAAGCATCACTAGGAACAAAGCTAGTGGAGGTGATAGAATTCCAGTTAAGCTATTTCATATCCTAAAAGATGATGCTGTGAAAGTGCTGCATTTAGCCACTAGCATGCATATATTTTACTTTTAATGTAGCTCAAGACATGGGAGAAACAAAGCATGAACCTTCTCCCCAATCAACATGACCCTTCGAGTCCCTCCTAAGGAACTGTGGTGTTGGAGAGGACTCTTGAGAGTCCCTTGGACTGCAAGGAGATCAAACCAGTCCATCCTAAAGGAAATCAGCCCTGAATATTCTTGGAAGGACTGATGCTGAAGCTGAAGCTCCAATACTTGGGTCACCTGATGTGAAGGACTGACTCACTAGAAAAGACCTTGATGCTGGGAAAGACTGAAGGCAGGAGGAGAAGGGGACAACAGAGGATGAGATAGTTGGATGGCATCACTGACTAGATGGACATGAGTTTGAGCAGGCTCCAGGGGGTGGTGATAGACAGGGAAGCCTGGTGTGCTTCAGTCCATGGGGTCACAAAAAGTCAGACATGACTGAGAGTCTGATCTAAACTATCTGTTCCTTCTGGGCTTTTTTCGTCTATGTCCCTAGGTTTTCCTGAACTCATGTCCTATTCTAGTGGCCTCTGCCCTTTCAGAAACTCTTAGGCAATAAAGCACAGACTGCATGGCACAGCAACAGAGAGGACCACTACACTACGGATCATAGATCTCTCCTGTGATCTGGTAGTTGCTTCTATGGCCAAATTGCACATTTTCCTGGAAAGGATCCACTTTCCATCCTGGAGGAAGGGATAAGAATCCAAGGTCCAAAACCAATCACTGACTGTATAGGTACTCCTCTTTCTATGGAGCGGGTGAGGGTATTCACAGCCCATGGGCAGTTAGGAAGATAGATAGAGGTGGCTGGAGAAATTGGATGTCTGGTTACATATTAATTTGCAACTTCTATGTGAAGTCACAGACTCCAGTAGATATTTCTCTGCTTTGCCCACTAGTTTCTGCTTTCCACTTTAGACAGTTAGTTAGTTCCTAGAGGACAGGAGATCATTTCTTAGAGTACATCTTTACACATTTCCTTAGCTATGGTCTTATAGGCAATGATCACACAGTCAACCTTTACTGAATACAGATTAGTAGGGGTTAAAAAATCAGTGCTATATTTATTGGATTGCAAGGAGATTCAACCAGTCCATCCTAAAGGAGATCAGTCCTGGGTGTTCATTGGAAGGACTGATGCTGAAGCTGAAACTCCAATACTTTGGCCACCTGATGTGAAGAGCTGATTCATTTGAAAAGACCCTGATGCTGGGAAAGATTGAAGGCAGGAGGAGAAGGGGACAACAGAGGATGAAATGGTTGGATGGCATCACCGACTCGATGGACATGGGTTTGGGTGAACTCCGTGAGTTGGTGATGGACAGGGAAGCCTGGCATGCTGCAGTACCTGGGGTTGTAAAGAGTCAGATACAACAGAGTGACTGAACTGAACTGAACTGATATTTATTGCATATAAATTATACTTGGTTTTTTTGCTTCTTAGATTTTGAAAGTCATACAGCACCCTGAGTTAAGCATTGTCCAGATCTTAGAAACGTTCTTGCAAGAAAAACTCAAAAGCAAACAAAAGGTGATAAAATGAGTTTAGAGAAGGTGTTGAAAAGCTCATCAGCAGTAATTTGCTTCATCAGTTTTTCCATGCCCGTTCTTTCATTTCTTTTTGCCTCCTGACTTCTGGTACTAGATAAGCACCAATGAGAAGATCAGCACTTCCCAAAATTGTACCAGTAAAGCATATTTCTAGATAGACTTGCCTGATTCTGAAATGCTATGCTTTTCTTGACTTCTCAAACTCAAGAATTTGACTTTAGATTGGAGAAAATGAGAACAGATAATTTGTACTTCTAGTTCATACTCTTAATGATATTTCTGTAACTTAGTAGGAGTTGTGATTTCAGACTGAGTACTCTAAGTTCAAATCCAGTGGCTACTACTAGATGATTAGATCCATACAGTCATGTTGATAACATTACTTTATGCACAGATAACACATGCTATTTATTAACTTATGCATAGTTTTAACAATTCAGCCATTTAATAATTTAAAGTGATATACATATCTACAGAATAAACTGATTGGTTAGTATCACTTTTTTTTTCTTATATACACAATATATGTAGTATAGCAAAAAACCCAAACTTTGTTCCAATTTTGAATATCTTGTTACTACTTATTTGTGTCTTCTTAAACATCTATTTTTTTTATCTTTCTTCTATATTCCTGGCTTCCTCAGGTTATTTTCATTGCTTCTTGCTGGGACCATCTGGTTCAGTTTATACTAAGTTACTAGTTGGAAAACAGGTAAAAACTTTTTCTTCTGCAGTTCAGTAGTAAATGTCTTGCAGTGAATCCTGAGGTTATCAGTATAAGTCACTGGACCAAGTGCCTCGATCCAGGTTTCTGCCTCTGTCTACCTTATTTTCGGCTCACCCCATAACTGGTATCAGCTGTCTCAGTTCTCCCTTCCCTGCCAGGGCAGTGATCTTCAAATTGTTTGTGTGAAAAAACCACATAGGAGAGTTTGTTAAAAATGCTTATCCCTTAGCCCTACTCTGGACTTTCTGAGTCTGAACATAGGTGGGTAAGGGTGAAAACTTTGATGGCAGCTGGTCCTCAGACCCTGCTCAGAGAAGTCATGTGAATCTTAGAAAGAGCCCTAAAGCAACCCTCTAGTTTATAATTTTCTCACTTAAATCCTTTCTATTCTCTGAAGGGTAATATAGGTTGAAAAGTCCCTTATTACTTTAGCTCAATTTGAAATAGAAGATGAGTTTAAATAGTTAAACAACTTGCTTCACATGTTATCTCTATACTATGATTAATTAGAGAACATCCCTTTCTTGTCAATTCAGTGTCTCAAGACAGAGAAACTGCCTTGACAAAGTAGTTTGCAATTTGGAGGTGGAGGTGGGCGTTGGTGGGGGGTGGTGGTGGTGGCAATTATAAAACCAACTATAGTGATAATTATAGCTTACTTCAGAAGAGATCCTTCAAATGAATATAACCTTGTTGTCAGCTCAAGGATTTCATACATATTCTAAGAGTTAAAGAGATGATTTTTCTAGTGTTAATGAATTTTTTAAGTTGATTTGTTGTATGTTAAATGATAGTGCCTACAAGAAGCAACAAGAATCCCTTACTATTTTTACAGCTAATGATCCACTAAATAAAACCAACTAATGTTTTGGAGCCATTGTGAGTGGTAAATAACTAGATATAATCAGTCATCTTATATTTTTAGCATATTCAGTTGTGTTTCCCAGCAAGCAGAATTAGGAAAAAGATAATATCATATAATGAGAAGCAGGTGCAATTTTCACTAGAAAACCTAGAAACCAGATGAAAAGTCTCAATGCTGAAAGGTTGGAACTGAATTTCTTTGGCTTTCTCAACTCATGGATACATGTTTAAAATGAACTCTTGGAAACCATGGAAGAAAGTCACTGAACTACTTACAATGCCCATTCTGTAAGTCCTTTCTTCTCTTCTCTTCTGACTTCATTTTGGCCTTTATGTACCATTGACACCTTTATAAGAGGTAAACAGAGTCTTATTTAGGAATTATGCTGGATAAGAACCAACATCAATTAAAATACTCCTCACTCAAAATTCTTATCATAAAGATAGCTTTTAAGAACATCTTTATAGAAAATACTCCATAGAAGTTTCTTTTTAATATATCAATATTAGCTCCAGAGAAAAATAAAATACTCTCAAGTAGATTGATTGATCCAAATGATGGGAGGCCTAGAAAATATTTAATAACAAGCAGTGACAATCATGTCTTTCCTTATATGGCCTCTAATAGCTATAGTTGATGAATAGCTTTAAAAGTCACAATGGAAACATTGTTCTTGATTCAGAAACTCAGAAATTTAGACAACTGTATTCCAGTTTCAGTGGTGAACAGCGTGTTTCTTTTTTTTTTTTTTAATTGGAAGTGGTAGAAGTGTGTTCTGTTTTCTCTCTCAGAAAAATCATGTCCTGAAGAATGGAGTCAGGAACTTATCTCCTATGACTTCTTTAACATGAAAAATTCATCAACGTCCATATTATCTGACAGTTCATCAAACTGCTAATTCTAAACGGTTAAACAAAATACACCTGTGGTGCACAATCCAATCTTTCAATGTGAATTTGGCTTCAGATCCTATAACAAATTGCATTAAAATTTTCATAGAATAATTTCCAGTGAATGCTTCCCTAGCAAAGTGCTTAAGTCATGCTTCAGAATAAATGTTTTATCTTATGTAACTGAACTTTTTTTTTAAATATAGAAAGTTAAGGAAGTTTCTGATGTCATATAAATTGGCAAACATGGAAACTACTAAATTATTTTCAACTTTCAATTTTTGTCATTATTAAATCTTTTTCTTTAAATGGTATTCAAATTCTGTTTCAGGAATCCCAAATAAATATAAGTCATGCCTATCTCTCAGGTTTACTAGGCCAATATTATTTAGTCTACAATGACTGTAAGATCTTTTTAGTTTGTCATATTTACGTATCAAGGCAGTACTTTCTGATCTTTTTAATGAAATACTTTTCTACGTGTATATTTAAATCATTTGCTGAAATACTCTGTGGCAATAAGGCTTTTAACTCATATTCTACAAATACATAAAATATAACTTAAAATTAAACTAATTATGCTACATCTTGAATAACTGTAAATAAAATATGATTTGAGTGAACTTCCATAATGGATTTAGAAGCATTCTTTAAAACTGATGATAACTGTGACACTGCTGTTTAAATGAAGTCTGAGACACTATTAGCTGCAAGAGTGATGATTTATCATAACAAACTGTGTAAAAATATAAATTAAGGTTTAGGTGGAAGAAGCACTTTGACCAGCTGGTTGGGATTCAAGTCTAGGTCTTTTGCTACATTAAATTTATTGTCATTTAAAATTCTCATCCATATTACACTTACACAGGAAAATATTTTAACTTGATTATACAACCAAATTAATGCAATTCTAATATCAATATGTTCAGTATTCAATGGATAAAACTTTTTCTATAATATTAAGTTTAAAAAGCACTTTTATATAAATTGTTCAGTTTCTCTGTTGAACTACTTTTTTCCCAAGCAAAATCCATTTAATGATATAATTTGATTGCAGTAAAGGAAAAACTCAGAAGTCACTTATTGAACTGGATTTTATCATTCATTGTTTCAAAGTGTTTTGCTCAGGTCTTCAGTTGCTTTCAGGTTCAGGGACCTGTTGCCTCATAAAGGTGCACTTGTCAAGAGTGGAACCTGCCCTGACTTCTTATTCTCACAGGTACATTTCTTTAAGCTTAAAAGCCTTTGAACACACAGTGTATAAGAATGGCTCTCCACAAATCCTGGAAATATTCTGGTATAATTCAGTTACCTGCCAGTGATTAAGAAGAAGAGAGTAAGAATGACAAGAAGAGTGAATCCTCCCACTGCCGCTGTGGCTATCACAAGAATCTGCCCTTGTTCCGCCGCCATGTCAGAAGCTGAAACACAGATAAGGTATTAACATTTCCCTGGGTGACCTTTCACTACCAAATGTTTTACAACTTACAATATTCCTGAAAATACAATAATGAATAGGGCTTCCCTGGTAGCTCAGATGGTAAAGCTTCTGCCTGCAATGCAGGAGACCTGGGTTCAAACCCTGGGTTGGGAAGATCTTCTGGAGCAGGAAATGGCAACCCACTCCAGTACTCTTGTCTGGAAAATTCCATGGACGGAAGAGCCTGGTAGGCTACAGTGCATGGGGTCATAAAGAGTCGGACACTGAAAATACAATAATGAATACCAAAAAATCCCACCAAATTTGCCCTGTATTTGACATGTAAGATGCAGATCCAAAATGAGGGCTGAAGATTGAAACTTAATCTACCCATAACCCTTTCCTTTTTTTACAAAAATACTAAGAAAGCAGATGGGTTCCTAGTACCCCTCATTTTAAGATTAAGTAGATTTTGCATAATTAAATAAGCAGATGAACTAAAGGATTTTGCTTATGTAATTGCTATTTCCTTGAACACGTTTGCCAACTGTTGGGCACAGGCTTGCAAACCCTGTAGTTGCCCACCTGAGAGAAAGGAAAGCCAGCAGCCGGTGAAAGAAACAACAACAGTTTAGTACTTAGGGAATCTTACAAGTCTGAAAGTCCTGGAGCAACACCCCATCACAGATAGCAGACAGCAGCCAGGACAGAGTAGTGGTCCTCACAATGGGGGTGGAGGTGGGGTAACCGTTTATAGGGGGGATTGGCTTCAGGTTGGCTCATTAGTCATCAGGGTAACCAGAAGCTGGGGCAAGAATGTAGGCAGTTACTGATTAAACCCTATAATTAAGAGGATTGGATAGTCATGTGAGTAGGGTGTAAGTGAACCATGGGCTGGTTGAGCAGAAGTCGTATGACTTAGTATTGGACCTTCAGAGGTTGATACATGGTAGTAGCTCAATAAATGTTTGTTTATGTGAATGTATTAGATGATTCTGGTATAAAACAGGTTAGATTAACCCAGGATTATCCATGTTCTCAACTTTCACTAATATGTAGAGATTTACCCTGAAGGTAGCAACAATATATATGTAAAGTCAGTCTATCTAACACTATTTTAATCAGTAGAATCCAATTATTCTGTATTCTTGGAGATAATGCTTCCTGGGAGGCAGTGCCTACTGGAAGTATAGACTTTTACATTGAATCAAATTGAGTAGATTAAGCTTTTAAATTCGAATCCAAGTTTAAGAATGATTGACAGCATAGAGGTGCTAGTAGACTCTATATTACTGAGCACCTATTATATGGCAGGCACTGAGACATACTGGAGATATAGTGGTAAACAATAAACCCTGTCCTCCTGGATTTATAGTTCAGTGGGGAAGATAAACAACAAAGTAATTACAAGTCTAAGAATTGTTACAAAAGAGAAACTGCAAGGTGCTCTGGAAGAGAATAAACAGCCTTTGGTGATGAATCAGCAGAGTAGGGGGTTTCCCAGGTTGGTGCTATTGGTAAAGAATCTGCCTGCCAGTGCAGGAGGTGCCAGAGATGCTGGTTGGATCCCTGAGTCTGGAATATACTCTGGAGTAGGAAATGGCAACCCACTCCAGTATTCTTGTCTGGAAAATTCCATGGACAGAGGAATCTGGTGGACTACAGTCCATGGGGTCACAAAGAGTCAGACATGACTGAACCCACACCACACTGTATCTTACTGCAGCAGAGGAGGAGTTTGGAAATGTGATATATTGGGAGAAGGAGGAGCGGAAGCAGGGGGGGAGAAGTAGGAGGAGGGGGAGGAGGGGGAAGGACGAGGAGGAAGACAAGTTTTTCCTGGGTTAGAGGTTAATGTAAACAGACACTAAGGGACTTCCCTGCTGGTCCAGTGGTTAAAAATCTGCCTTTTAAAGCAGGGGATGTAGGTTAGCTACCTGGTCTGAGAACTAAAATCCCACATGCCTTGGGGCAACTAAGACCACACGCCACAACTAGAGAGAAACCTGCCTGCCGCAATTGGAGATCCAGCATGCCACAAGGAAGGTCCTGTGTGCTGACACAGCCAAAAATAAATATATTAAAAAATAAACAGATACTTAGACAAATAAACCATAAAATCATCTACAAAATGAATGTCATAAAATTCCATAAAATACAGTAAAGATACAAATTCCTCTGTGGTGAAAACTTATCTATATTTCTACTTATTCATTTTTTTAATCCTGAGAAGATATTTCTAATTAGTTTTGTAGGAGAAATGTGTATATAAACATAAGATTTACTCATGTAAGTAACACCAATGAGAGCAAACCTGTCCTTAAGAAGAAACACAATAAAATCCATGGTAAGAAATAAAATATGTTTGTAACTAGGTGATAGGAATTGTTCCTTTGCTTAATCGAACGAGGCTGTATTTTTAGAAAAAGATAAGTATATTAAAATGACATATTTCATTCTATGGTTTGGAAAGATGCATACTTCCTTAAGAGGAAGCAATTATCTGAAAAGAGTTGTAAAACTGTTACTGAGCAAGGACTTAGCACCTACCCAATGTTTGGCATAAGTCAGGATGACATTAAGTGAGGTTTGCTGTATTATTTAAAGAGAAAAAAAGAGAAGCTATTTAAAGGGAAAAAAAGTGAAGCTATTTACTTGGTGTCCAAAAAAAAAAAAAGGAAAATATGAGGGAAAAGCAATTTGGCTATTTTAAACCAAAGAATTTTCTTCTATGGAGGCATGATTTTGTCTTTCTGTAATCAAGATTATTCTAGTTTATATTTACATTTCAAAGTGAAATCTGTTATTTGTATTCTGTGTCATTTTCTATGCAATACTTTTTAAAGTTAACCCTTTTCTGTTTGAACAACTTTTTTAAAGCTGTGGGTGACAGCACTGATATGATTTTTTTGAATGAAGCATTTCTCAAAATTCTGCCCAGTGAAATGTATTTGTTTCATGTTCATATGTTTTATTTATGACTCCCAATTTTAAATGAAATGTCAAAATTTCAAATGATATTATCTCATCACTTCCCCAAAATAGTTTTTTAAACAAAGAGATCTCTACAAAGTAATGGATGGAGAGCACCCAGTAAGTTAATTGTAAGCTTTGTTGATAGTCAATACAGGAAATCATTACCATTTTTTTTTTCAGGGAAAAAAAATAATCCCCTCTCAGTGAATATATAGCAATCAATATTTTAATATTATGAAATTATATATATATAAAGATGTAGCAGTATACAATGGACACTCATCAATCTGTAAAATCACCACTAAATGGTCATGTAGATATAAGAGTGAGACAGAAGTGAAAACTGAAGCAATAGTTCTCCTAGATGAAGAGAATTTTGTGATTTTGTAATGATGCTATTCTCTTGGTCACCTAGAACTGAGACATGAGGTCATCTCTGAGTTTGTCATTCCCTATAACTCCTGCTCCAGAGTCAAATCATTATTCTGTTGATATCATCTTGTATTTATTACCACTGGTAATCCAAAACTTCAACCTTACAGATTAGGCTAGTTCTATATTTTTTTATTAGATTGCATTCCCACAGTGTCTCTTCCTAATCCACCCTACATTATGTGACTAGAAAATTATACTTTAAAAAATATTTTAAAATATTCAGACTTTCCTATAGCCTAAGAGCATAAAATCACAGTAAGTACACCACTGTTAGAAATACTCAAGCCTAAAACTTTGAACTCAGCCTTCACATAGTGCAGGCAGATCATCAGTCCTGTCATTACTACATTTTAAAATTATTTAATTCATTCCCATTCTCTCCTATCCCCACAGCTATTTTCTTAGTTCAGATACTCATCACATGCATTTGAACTCAGCTAGACGGCAACTTCAATTATGTGGAATAGAGTGGAGTAGTGGCAAACGAGATAGACATAAAGAGCCTCTGAAGAAACATCTGACAGATGGTCATACACTAAGAATACAGAGTCTACTCATAAAACAGCTTCAGTGCCTCACACTTTCACTTCAGATATGTTTGTTGATTTCTGAATTCATATAGCAGTATAGCAGGTGTAAATTAAGTGTTAAGACCAGACATGAGATACCTAAAGAGAGGGACTTGAATGGAAGTACACACTACTAGGCTGACTGAAAGAACAACTGGGAAATTTGAAAATTTGACATAAAATTCCAAAATATATACTACTCTGGAGGCAGGAGTTTAGGATCAAACAGCTCTATAAAATTCATGGAGAACAACCTAGATGTCGATCAGCAGATGAATGGATAAGAAAGCTGTGGAGTATTATTCAGCCATTAAAAAGAATACATTTGAATCAGTTCTAATGAGATAGATGAAACTGGAGCTGATTATACAGAGTGAAGTAAGCCAGAAAGGAAAACACCAATACAGTATACTAATGCATATATATGGAATTTAGAAATATGGTAATGATAACCCTGTATGTGAGACAGCAAAAGAGACACAGATGTATAGAATGGACTTTTGGACTCTGAGGGAGAGGGAGAGGGTGGGAGGATTTGGGAGAATGGCACTGAAACATGTATACTATCATGTAAGAAACGAATCGCCAGTCTATGTTCGATACAGGATACAGGATGCTTGGGGCTGGTGCATGGGGATGATCCAGAGAGATGATATGGGGTGGGAGGGGGGAGGGGGGTTCAGGAATGGGAACTCATGTACACCCGTGGCAGATTCATGTCAATGTATGGCAAAACCAATACAGTATTGAAAAGTAAAATAAAGTAAAAATAAAAATTAAAAAAAAAAATTCAAGGAGCACCAATGGACTCACTATGTCAGAACTCAATACATTACTATGGTCAGCCAAGGTCAACTAAAACATACTGAGACATGTCTAAGATAGCTTATATAGAAGGACAGGAGTTTGTGGATGCATGATTAGAAAAAAAAATTTCCCTTCAATATATTTAAAAATTATAAAAAAATAATTTAAAGACCAAACCTGTGTCTGAAAACTTCAACAATCAAAAATGATTCATTTTCTGAAGATTTCTGGGGTTTTTTGGGCCCATTTCAAATATATCATAAGCTTCTTGAGGGCAGAAACGATATCATTTGCCTTTCTGTATCACATGGAATTAGCATAGTGCCTTACAGAGCATAGGGATTAATAGATGTATGTTTTCATAAACAAGAGATAAAGAACACATTCTAGATGTTAGCCTCTGACAAAAAGAAAATTTTCATATGTGATTTGCTTGGTAATGTTAATGCCTAAAATGTTCTAGTGACACAAGAATTCCCTTATACCTTTGTATTTTGGCATTTAATATGTTCTGAAATAAATGAAAATAGTGTGAGTAAATGTCTTCATTCAAATATCCCAGCCTAGGATTTAAAGGAAGTAGCTATTTAGCAGAAGAGGTTTGGCCTGACATTGTATTAACATGTTTGTTTTATATTCATTCAACATTTGATCCCATCTACCAACAAGAAAAATATCCCTAAGATTGACTTACGAGAGAGAGAGAATAGTAAGAGTCTCTGATCCAGTCTAGTGAGCCAGTTGCTGAATTCTCTTCCCAGCTGAATGGAAACAAACCTCATGAAACATTTCTGTTGACATAAAGACCCTTAGCTGGGATTATACTTTTTCAGAAAATGATTTCACATACGTGCTTTCCTCCACTGTTCTGTCATTTCTCCAGAAACAATGCAATTCAGTTCTGCAAACTGTGGCTACATTGGGACACAAAAGATTTCAAGATTCATTCTTTTTGATGACCTTAATTTACTTGTCAGATAAAAATGCCAAATGATACAGGGGTAATTGGAAAATGTGAGTTTGGTACAACTTGATGGAGAGGCAGAAGCAGAAGCAGGCAGTGCAGCATGATGAAACACTTTCTGTCTTCTTTTAAAGGGATTTTTGTCTGCATTAATAAATGGTCAGCGTGCCTTGCTACAGGTAGGCTTCATGTGATAAGTATCAAAGAACAGTGAAAAGAGATCGAGGCATTTAAACACCTGGTACTATTGTTAACATTCTAAATGTCAAGAATTTAATTTGTAATTGTCTATATTTCATATAGTTATTGGAAGCTGTGATAGGTCTTTGATAACATTTCTTTGCAATTGAAATACTCATGTTCCCAAAATACATATTTTATCATTAAAAAAAAAAACCCATCAAATGTCGAATAGAATTTCCTTATAAATTTCACAAATTCCCTGGATTACTGACCTGGAATCTATTATGTTAAAATACTGTTCAACAAGTATCATAATAATAATAGTATTTGCATTACGGTAGGTAGATATATATACAGGGATCTAACCCAGGTCTCCCATATTAGAGGCAGATGCTTTAATCTCTGAGCCAGGTGGCTTAGATGGTAAAGAATCTGCCTGCAATGCAGGAGACATGGGTTTGATCCCTGGCTTGGGAAGATCCCCTGGAGGAGGGCATGGCAACCCACTCCAGTATTCTTGCCTGGAGAATCCCCATGGACAGAGGAGCCTGGTGGGCTACAGTTCACGGGATTGAAAACAATTGGACATGACTGAGCGATTAAGCGCAGCACACAGCACAGTACAGGCATATATATGCATCTGAGGTTATAGCTTTTTAATATAAAGGTTAGTGTGATTTGAGGTAAGTAAGCAGATTTGTAATTAAATGTATAGAGATCACAAGTTTCACAAAGCTTATAAAAGATTTATTTAGAAACTTTGTTTTAGAAAAAATATTTAAAGAAAAAATTCTGAGTAAAAACACACATTGATTATTTTAAAAATGTTCCATAGGATTTCTTGAGGAAATTCTCACTCACTGACTCATTATCCATTCAAAAATGACAAAAATAATTACCATTTTGAATGTGTTAGACACTATGACATAAGCATTTGGGAAACAAACAAACAAAAACAAACACTAAAGTATATTTTCCTGTTTTCATAGTAGTTTCTCTTTAGTGAAGGGGTTAGAGATGTAAGCCTTAATTGTGGTATAGCAAAATTGTTGCTAAAATGGAGGTATGTAGGAAGGTCATGTGATAAGACTATGCAAGTAAAGAAGTGAAAGAGGGTTTATAAAAGTGAGTCTCACTGGAATGATTAAATATGCAGTCACCAAGGTGATGAATAGATATTGGGACATTCTAGTTTGAAGAAATGTTATCACAAATCTGGAGACACAAAATGGCTCAACATCTTGAGGAGTTGTTGTGTGTACTTTGGGATGTCTGAGACATAAATCAAGAGGCTGAACTGGAGGTTGGAAAGAAAGAGGCAAAGGGTGGATCATGAAAATTTAAACTGACATCAGTTGGTGTGCTTATGTTTTTCTCAAGTTACCATTCACACTCAGGTTCAGAAGTAGAGGTATTGGAGATATGAGTTTCATCAAAATTGCCTTACTGGAGATATAAACTCTTGCAAATATATGGGAAGGATCTGCCTGAAGATAAATCCAACAGAGAAGAAAGCAGAAGTGAGAGAGAGAAAGTACTGAGAACATAGTTGGAGAGCCTGGATTCAGCCTGAATCTCACTTTTCATTAAGCCAGTCAGGGTTTTGTTACTTGGAATTGATAGTCCTATTTAATATAATAAACCAAAGAGGGAGGACTTTGGTTGTATTTATCAACATACATATCATAATATGGGCTTTCCTGGTGGCTCAGTGGTAAAGAATCCGCCCGCCAATGCAGGAGACACAGGTTCGATCCCTGGGTCAGGAAAATCTCCCAAAGGAGGAAATGGCTGCCCACTCCAGTATTCTTGCCTAAGAAATCCCATGGACAGAGGAGCCTGGTGGGCTGAAGTTCATGGGGTTGCAAAGAGTTGGACATGACTGAGCAACTACTTAACAATATCCTAATACACAGGGAAGGGAAAGTAAGTGGGTCTTTATAGTTCCAAAAAAAGTGGGTTTTTATATTTCCAAGAAAAAATTTCTCATTGCTTATTATGTTGCATGAGCTGGATATTTCCTATCTTCATTTACTTTTTTAAAAAATTGATGTTGAATACAGCCTCCTGAGTATGTTTTTGCCCACAACTAGATGGATAGGACTGGAAGGATAAGGTAAAATGGGATGGGGGAGGGTTACTTTTATAAAATAACTTTTTGTTAAACAAAGAATATAAAATTCTCTGCCTGAAGATTCCTTTTCTATTTAACAGACAGATTAGATTCAGGGGAAAATCAGTCCTGTTTAGCATATATTTAATAGATCTTATGCACTGACTTAATAAAAATTGCATGGATGTAAACACAAACCAAAAATAAAAACAAATGAACTGACATTTCTGGCAAGTTGAGCATGACAGGATATTAAAATCAGATTGTGGAAAAATCTGCTCAATTTAAACCCATCTAATTATAAACTCATTACCACCAAATCTGGATCTAAACAAATTCCTGTGGAAGACTTTTACTTCATTTTCTCATTAATGATAAAGCAGATCTGAGACTACAGTTGTCCCATGTACAGCTTCAGTAGAAGTATCTTATGAAAGCACAGAAACCAGCAATGTTGGGGGTGTGACTGTAATTTCTCTCAGTTTTATGGACCCAAGCACTCTGTCCTAAGCAACTTAGATCCCAGGCATCTAATAGGAACCTGCTACTTCTTATGTCAGGACTCATTTGATGATCCCCTGAAAGTGAATAAGTTGTATGGTAAGTTTTTGTTCATTGCTTGAAATTGTTTGAAGCCTGTTCTGAGTAATACCAAACCATTTACCTCAACCTTTAACCAGTCACTATCACTGGTTCTGAAAGATTTAAGGAGAATCAATCCTTTTTTATTTATTTTTTAAAAATTTATTTTTAATTGAAGGATAATTGTTTTACAATATTGTGTTGTTTCTGCCATACATCAACATGAATCAGCCATAGATATACACATGTCCCCTCCCTCTTAAGCCTCTCTCCCACCTCCTTCCCCATCCTACCCTTCTAGGTTGTCACAGGGCACTAGTTTGAGGTCCCTGAGTCATACAGTGAATTCCCACTGGCTATCTATTTTACATCAGAGAAGGCAATGGCACCCCACTGCAGTACTCTTGCCTGGAAAATCCCATGGACGGAGGAGCCTGGTGGGCTACAGTCCCTGGGGTCGCTAGAAGTCGGACACGACTGAGTGACTTCACTTTCACTTTTCACTTTCATGCACTGGAGAAGGAAATGGCAACCCACTCCAGTGTTCTTGCCTGGAGAATCCCAGGGATGGGGGAGCCTGCTGGGCTGCCATCTATGGGGTCGCACAGAGTCGGACACGACTGAAGTGACTTAGCAGCAGCAGCATCTATTTTACATATAGTAGTGTTCCCATGCAACCCTATTTTTAAAAAGGCCATAGTCCTACAAAACTATGGCTCTATTCAATTTTCTGAGTGTCCCTCAAGTATTATGCTTCCCCAGAGACCACAAGCGAGGTTTCCAAGTTAAATATTCTGCATTGGAAGCAAGAAGCTAGGCACAGTATTACTCTACTAGTTACTGCCATTATTTTCAAGAAAATAACACTCTTTGCTTTGCATATTGACCTCTCACTAAATTTTTACTTCTTTGCCTAGAGAATCAAGTTAACTTAAAACTGAGCTTAGTATGATTCTGAAAACATGACAGTAAATAGTACTCTAAAAGAATGGCAAACTGGGGCTTCCCTGGTGGTCCAGTGATTAAGAATCTGCCTCGCAATGCAAGGGACATAAGTTTGATCCCTGGTCTCGGAAGATTTCACATGTTGCGGACTAACCCGATGTGCCACAACTACTGAGCAAGCACTTTGGAGCTCCTGCTCTGCAACAAGAGAGACCTCTGCAATGAAGAGTCGCCACAGCTAGAGAAAGCCCGCGAGCAGCAATGGAGACCCACTACAGCCAAAAAATTAAATAAATAAATAAAGCTTTTAAAAACGTCAGAAAATAAAAGAATGGTGAACTAAAGGGAAAAGTTTTCTGACATAGCCATGAGTACTGTGTTTTATTTATTCATCTTTTAAATCAGTATCTTCACAATTTGATACTGATTGTAGACAAACTGCATATATGCCATCTTGGTAGACATCTGTAGAATAATACATCTGTTGCAATATGTTGATGCCCTGGGTTTCATTTTCAAAAACTAGAATTGATTTCTGGATATAAATAACTCTGCTAATTTACTACTGGCATAAACAATTATATAATCATCAACTTTATCAAAACTAAAATCATTTTCTTTGGTAGACAAAAGGTAATTGACCAAAAGTCTACAAACTAGCTACTTATTCTATTTTGTACAACATACTTTTCCCATGGCTTATCCTAGAAAGTGTGCACAACTATGCAATTCAATATATACGGGGGTGGTTCTCAGGCTTCTTTTTGATGACTTGGAACACCTGCTTTGAAGACTTGAAACACCTGTTTTCCAGGCCAGAATCATCTTCTTTCCACAGTACCCTGTGGTGTGAAACTCTAGGCTTTCAGTCTACAGAATGTTTAACTCTGGGAGCACATCCAAATCTGCTTCCTAAGGACAGTCTTTGCTTTGCCTGCAGCCCATTTCAGTGCAAATGTGGGGAGATTTTATTTTCACATGAGCAAAAATATTGGTTGGATATCTTGGCCTTAATAGTGGAAACATTTCTGCATCTTCTTCATCTTATTTTTAAAGCACCTGCATCATCCCTCAATACTAGAATAGGGATTCTAAGCACTCATTAAAGACTTGCCTTAAAATTTTAGTAAGGGTTCCCTTGTTGCTCAGCTGGTAAAGAATCTGCCTGCAATGTGGGAGACCTGGGTACGATCCCTGGGTTGGGAAGATCCCCTGGAGAAGGAAAAGACTGTCACTCCAGTATTCTGTCTTGGAGAATTCCATGGACTGTATAGTCCATGGGGTCGCAAAGAATGGGACATGAGTGAGTGACTTTCACTTTCACACTTTTCAAGCATCTCTTAGGATATCTCCTCAGTCCTGTCTCTGAAAACTGCCTCCACCCCAGGGTAGGGTCTTAGAAGACTGTTCTCTCTGGCTCAGGCTCCCAGGCATGAATTGGATTAGGGATGGAGATCTGATTCAAACTGAGTTACTCATGGCCTCTCTTCCAGGAATTTGGGATAGGATTCACAGTATTTGCCAATTTTAATCCATGATTGATATGAAAGGGAAATGTGAATTTGCAAGCCATGGGGCAGCTAGATATCCTTTCCTAAATGAACACAGACAGGTAAAACTAGTCTTTAGAGAGAGAAACAGAGATGCGTGGCTGTGTAGACCAATGGAAAGACTGACTGCCTTTCATTTCAAGAGTTTTCTGATTTCTTGTTGCAGCCCTTTTTGAAGCCTAGGTTTACTCCCCACATTTCCACTCTAGTCCTACCTGGCATATTTTTGTATCTCTTTTTTGTTAATTTAGCTCGGACACGACTGAACGACTGAACTGATTGACTAAGTGATACCAATGGAAAAGCCATCTTCAAGCAGTGGTGCTTTACCTCGGTCAGGCCTGCTTTTATTAAAAGTTGTAATCAGAAAACATCACATGAAAAAACTTCTGCATTTGGTGAAAAAAACTCTGCTTGAGGCCACTAATCTCAATTCCCTCCTTATATATTTCCTACAGCATTTGGGCTTAATATTAAGAGTCTGACCACTTCTTTAGTCTCTGCTGCTGCCAGAAGTCTCAGACGTAGAGATGGCACACACATAACACTGTTAGTAATAACTGTCAAGAAAAGTCTTGTTCCTTCTTGTTTTTATGGAACTAATCTTTTACTTCTAGTACAACTTTACAAAACATTTTTTTACATGTGTTTTAAACTGCCTTGAATAGTTCTTAGTGGGGAGAGAAAAGCAAGTGAAAAAACCAACAATCCTCTGTTTAGTTAATCAAAGTTTCTAAGAAAGCATTCTTATAAAAATTAAGGGCAATTTAGATACATTAGTATATATGTGGGAAAAGTCATGCTACTTACAGCTGCAAGCATTCAGCTTTATTCCTAAAACATGAAATGTAACTTTAACTGTAATTCTCTCTTAAGTCTAATGAATGATATTAATGATTTTACATCAGTTATTTATATGTCTGGGTGCATTCTGTTAAACAATATTTTAAGTAATTCTAGATAATTAGCAAAAAGTGTAACAGAGGTCACTTCTATTCTCCTTTAAAACCCATGAGAAGAATTTCTAAATTCCATATGTTTACTGGATTGATTCATGTGTTAAGTACCACCCCTTACCCCTAGCAATGGAGGTGCATATAATCTAGGTAGTTTCCAGTGAGTTTTTCTGTATTGCTTCTCTTTTGAAGATTGACAGAAAGTATCTGCTGAATTGCTTTTATTTTCCGTACTGAGTATTGACATTCTTCACTTGTCCTAATCCCCTGATTTCCAGAGTATAAGCTACTGGAAGTCTTAAGCTAAGGTTGCATAGAAGACTCTCTCAACTATCTTCCCAGTCATGGCCCAAGTAAGATGCTCCTTCTCTTCTTATGTATACAAATTCTAAGGCCTTAGCAGTCTCTGGATGTCACTGATCAAGGTAAGAATAGAATTACCCTATCAACCTTTTATTTACTTACTTTTGACTTTCATTTTCTGTAAAGTATTTCTCTATCTTAGGCCGTAAGAACACTAGGGGAAATGGTGACAGAGACAGTTTCATATGCAAAAGTATGTTTTAAATAAAAGCTCATTAAATTTATATTGCCTGCTTCTATTAATAATCTCAAGGTAGGATAATTATGAATAATCTCAAGGTAGAGTCTAATTATGAATGAGATACTTTTAAAATCCTTAAAAGTAAATAGCAATTGTTACCGTGCATAACTTAGAAAATGACCATGGGTGTTAGTTGCATATCTTAATTACATGTTTATGTTTAATATCATTTGAAATCTATCATCTCAGTGGACAGTTAAGCAAGAAGAGAGAGAGAAAATGACAAAAAGACAGATAGCTGGTTATAAAAAGATGCAGCTCCTAAGATGGATAAATACAAACAGTGAGAAGTAGGTCTCTAATGGACAGAAATTAGCTGTCAACAATTGAAAAGGATTCAAAAGGCATTTTGAGTTGCAGTACAGAACATGACAGAAAAAAGAAGAATGTGCTAACGGTAATTAGATAACCCAAATCTCCTTGGTATGTTTTCACTTGGTGCTCTGTTTTGCCAGGCAACTTAGGTTAATTTGGAAAAGAATGGAGCAGGCTTCCTTCTAGTCATTTTACAAGCAAAAATGTGACTTTATAAAAGTTAAAAATTCTCAACCTGCAATTATTCCATAATTTGAAAAAGTAAAAATCTTTCATCAAATAAGATATTGTATGGTTATTACTTACAGAAGTCATAGCATAACTGATACCTATTCTGAGTCAAAAGCATAGGTTTCAATATATAGGTACATATGATTTTCTGTGGGTTGCATATTCTTTTGCAAGGAAATCACTTGTTCAGTTATTTATTTAATTTTTAAATATTTAAGTGGGGTAGGTGGTTATGGGTGCATAAATCATGTCATTTCTACTTGAAAACTGAAGAGGATTCCACAGAGAGTACCGTAAGCGAGCGTTCTCAGCAAAATTACATTCTTTTTCTTTCTTCTTATTTTCCTTTCTTTTTCTATCACAGGTTCACTCGAAAATTTATATTGCACTCAGTGAAGGAGTCTCCCTCAGAAGAAGGATAGCAATTACTATAACAAACACTGTTTAAAGTGCTTTCATATGTCATTCACAGTTTTAAGCACTTCACAGGTACTGACCCATTTAATCTTCACAACAATCATATGATATAGTAGTATTTTTAGCTTCACTTTATCGTTGGAGAAATTAAGGCACAGAATTTAAGTAACCTGCCCATAGTCATGTAGGTATAAATGGCAGAACCAGATAAGCAAACAGTCTGTTTTTGAGTATGAGCTTCTAACCCTTATGTAACACTGCCTGTTGACACTTGACTTTTTGTAATTTAAATATTTAAAAGAAAGGTAGCCTGACCCATAAATAATTTGATTACATTGAAACAGGAGAGACAGTGGTTTTGGGTCCACAAGATAATATTGCTGCAATGAGACTGATATCTCACAAGTTGAAGTGTGGGGCTTTCTTGGCTGAATCTTCAATGCTTAAGCCTTGGAAGTTCAGCTCATCTTGGGTAATCTCACCCATCTTTATATGTTACCTGTAAAAATTAAGCAAACACCAACACTAAAACTAGCCAACTAATCTCAAACTAAGCTAAAAATGGGCGTGAAAAATAAATGCCAGAGGGAAGAATCAGAGAATGACTTGGTTGCTATTGTAGAATGTCTACATTCTACAAGAAGATAATGAAGAATATTGTTTTGTTTAGTTTTTTTAAGTATAGTACTGAATTTGCTGAAACAGAATGTCAGAGTTGAAAATTAATACCAATAAAGTCAGTATTGAGCTTCCCCGGTGGCTCACACAGTAAAGAGTATGTGTGCAAGGCAGGAGACTAGGGTTCAATCCCTGGGTCAGGAAAATCTCCTGGAGAAGGAAATGGCTACCCACTCCAGTATTCTTGCCTAGGAAATCCCACGGACAGAAGAGCCTGGGGAGCCCCAGTCCATGGGGTCACAAAGGGTCGGACATGACTGAGAGACTTAACACTTCAGTTCAAAGTCAGTATTAATAAGCAATACTTAGTGAGCGCTGACCACATAAGGCTGGATAATCTGCTAAGAATTTTACGCTGCATACTCAGAAGAACACAAGAAAGTAGGTGGCATTGTTCTCCCCATTTTTCAAACGTAGAAACTGAGACATAGGGTGGCTAACTGACCTACTCAAATCTGATATCTAGGAAGCAGTATAAAACAGAGAACCCTGATCAATATTATGCAATAACCTAAATGCGAAAAGAATTGGAAAAAGAATAGATACATGTATACAGATAACTAAACTCCAATACAGGGCTTCCTGGCGACTCAAAGGTAAAGAATCTGCCTGACAATGAGGGAAAAGTGGGTTTGATCCCTGGGTCAGGAAGATCCTCTGGAGAAGGAAATGGCAACCCCCTCCAATATCCTTGCCTGAGAAATCCCATGGACAGAGGAGCCTGGTGGGCTATAGTCCATGGGGTTGCAAAGAGTCAGACACAACAGAGAATAAACAACAACAACAAACACTCTCCAATAAAAAAATAAAAAGTTTTTTAAAAAAAGATTTAAATCTAGGATTCAGTGCAAAGCTTGAGCTTTTAACCAAAATTCTTCTTCACTGCTACTCTTTAGTTGTCTATTTATCTGTGAACTATCGGACAAATGGAATTGCTCTAATCAGTTGCTATCATAAAAATGTCCTTCTTCTGTATGCCTTCCTTTACATCTCTCCTTTTCTTCATGACCAAGGGCAAGGCCCTTTTCTATGACATTTTTGCCAGCTGCCAAGTTCAGTGATAATTAAGGTTCTAATGAGAGTTAATATTTCATAACCACAACAGGAGGGAGTCACTCCCAAACCTCCCTTCAGCTTTACTCTTCTCCAGAGCACTTCCCATCATCTTTCCTAGATGAGAGTTTCCTGGGACACAGACTCTTCTATGGGGCTCTGCATGCTGTAGGTTTATTGAAGAGTGACCTCAGCATGGACATGTAGGAGAGTGAGAGAAGCAGAAATGGGAAAATGGAGTAGTTGAACTGAAATGTGGTGGGCTAGAAAGACCTCAGCTAATCTTAAGTAGTTCTGGAACTGAACTGGCCCTTCAGAGTTGTCCTGAATTGAAGTGATGAGACTAATCTTTGTGCCTCTCATTAAGCAAGTTTTCAACTCTGGCTACCCTTGGAGAAAGAGGGGTTGTCTCTGGGGCATTTAACTTCTTTTGAACAGAGGCAGTACCCAGTAAGGAATTCAACTGTTGAGTCTTCAGCAAGCAGTGCTCCCATGAGCTGAAAGAAAAAGCAGAGTGCTCTCCTAAAGGAGAGATTGAGGTAACACACCTTTAGCTCTGCATCACCTGACATTCTAAATATTATACTTACTGCTTGTGTATTGTCTTTCTCCTCTGTTTCTCTCCTTCCATAAGCTATGGAAGAGCAGGAATCTTTGTTTTTGCTTTATTTCTAGCATGTAGAGTGTGTGCGTGCCAAGTCATTTCAGTCGTGTCCAACTCTTCACAACCTCATGGGCTGTAGCCTGCCAGACTCCTCTGACCATGGGATTCTCCAGGCAAGAACACTGGAGTGGGTTGTCATGCCTTCTTCCAGAGGATCTTTCCAACCCTGGGATCGAACCCACGTCTCTTACGTCTTCTGCATTAGCAGGTGGATTCTTTACCACTAGTGCCTCTTGGGAAAGTGCATGTAGAATAGCACTTAGTAAAGATGCAGAAGGGGTTCTCACAGATACTTGTTGAATGAATCAGTGTACAAACGAATGAATACATTTTTCGTGTCCTGATGAGAAAATTAAAACTTAAACAAATGAATTGCCTTCCTCAGGGTCTAATACCTAGAGAGTAGCAGAGCTTGGATGCAGACTGGTCTGGCCCAAGTGTTAAATCACTTCACTTCACTTCAAAGTTTCTCATTTTTATAGCAAGGGAAGATAATTTGGCACATTACCTTTATATAATTGATGAGGAATTAAAGTCTATAGTGGAGAATCCTCATGAGCCAAGATACCAAGTCCTGTATTTTCTACCTTAATATACCATTTTCCTTTAGCAATTAGAACATACAACTGAGTAACCTAGCCTGGGCCCATTCAGTGACACAGTCGTGTGGGACATTTATCTTGGTGTCTAAGTTTGCTTTGCTAACATAGCACCTTTACTTCTATGATATCGAGATTCATGAAGTGTTCCACATAACTTAATTTCCAGGACTTCTTCAACTGACCAACTTTCATTTGAAGGTTTGGCATAGGATGGCTCAGTTCCAGTTTTCTCAGGAGGCTCTGGTGAGCAGGTCATAATTCACTGTGTCTTGAAAGTCCAGAAACCAAATATGAACTGTCAAGGAGAAATACACAGACTCACACGCTGGCAGATAGTAAGCATGTGTTAGAATTTAAATGGATGATTCCAAAGGTTCCAGCACATTCTGTAAGGGTGAATTTTTAAGACCTAAATCGTCTCTAGGGAATTTGGAAGTTATGACAGCTATAGTTATGAAAATGAATATATATTTGGAAGGATTTATTTTTAGGGTGGATGAAGTAAAGATGATGAAATAATTAGATGTATTAGCAATGGTTTCAGAAAAGTCAGTTATGGAAAGCTTGCTCAGACAGGCTCCTCTGTCTCCAAAACAACAGATAACTGGAAGAAAAATAAAAACTCAAGAAGGTTTTAGCTTCATTGGCAAGATAATAAATAGATGCCATGATATGGCTCCTGCCTATGAATCCAGCCCCTTATCCTATATTTCCTATACCAGGATCATCAGCCTGTCATTCCTTACCCCTGGCCTTTGCACCCTCTGATGAAGTTGCTGGTTTTCTTAGTAAAGCATGCATCGGAATTACTTGGAAGGCTTGTTAAAACAGAGTGCTCGGTTGACCCCTGGGCCCCAGCGTTTCTGATTCACTAAGTGTGAGTTAGGGTCTGAAAAGGAGCATTTCTAACATGTTCCCAGGTGTTGCTGGGTGGTTCTGCTGCAGCATTCACACTTTGAAGACCACAGTCCTAAGCATATTGAATTTTTTTTTTTCTGTTGCTAGAAAGTCTGATACAATTTCATCTCTACCTGCACACACGAGAGTCCCCAACCCTGTCATCCCACCCTCCATCCCCGTAATTTCTACAGTGAAGTTTTATTTAACTTTAAAGTCTCCTTCAAGGTATTTTTTTATTTTGGAAACTTTCCTTGACATATTTGGGTTTTTCTCTGTGTGCTCCTTGAAGCATCACATGTAACCTTGTATTATAACCTTGTGTAATTTTCTAAACCTCTCAATTAGCTTTTGTGAAAGCCAGGAACAAGTTTATTCTTCTCATCTTTGAATCCCCAGTGCTTGCCTCTATATCTGGCCCTTATTAATATTTTTTGATTGAGTGAAGGAGTGAAGAAATAAATTGAACAACTGAACATTCTTCTGTGTGCTTTACCGTTTGCTGCTTCCTTTCAAGAGCGCTTTACTTTCCTTCTCATTATATCAAATTTAGGAACAAACTTTGTATCAAAGTTAGAAATAAACTCTTTTACTTCTAAGGATAAAAACTCATGCAACAACATTGGAAACATTGCCAATATTATTCCTTCATCTCAGAATAAGGATAGGAAGTGTGTATAAAGGTAGGACATACTTATATCATATATGAATATATTATATATGTATATATGGGACTGCAAGGAGATCAAACCAGTCAATCCTAAAAGAAATTAGTCTTGAATAGTCATTAGAAGGACTGGTGCTGAAGCTGAAACTCCAATACTTTGGCCAGCTGATGTGAAGAACTGACTCAGAAAAACACCTGATGCTGGGAAAGATTGAAGGCAGGAGGAGAAGGGAATGACAGAAGATGAGATGGTTGGATGGTATCACTGACTCAATGGATGTGAGTTTGAGCAAGCTCCGGGAGTTGGTGATGGACAGGGAAGCCTGGCGTGTTGCAGTCCATGGAGTCACAAAGAGTCGGACATGACTTAACAACTGAACAGATACACATATATAGGGCTTCCCTGGTAGCTCTGCTGGTAAAGAATCTGCCTGCAATGCAGGAGACCCCAATTCGGTTCCTGGGTTGGGAACATCCGCTTGAGAAGGGATAGACTACCCACTCTATTCTTGGACTTCCCTGGTGGCTTTGACAGTAAAGAATCCAGCAATGCGGGAGAACTGGGTTTGATCCCTGGGTTGGGAAGATCTCCTGGAGGAAGGCATGGCAACCCACTCCAGTATTTTTGCTTGGAGAATCCCCATGGACAGAGAACCCTGGTAGGCTACAGTCCATGGCGTCGCAAAGAGTTGGACATCACTGAACCACCAAGCACAGCACAGCATACACATATATGGACTTGCCAGGTGGCACTAGTGGTAAAGAAGCTGCCTAACAATGCGGGGGACATAAGAAACGAGTTCTATCCCTGAGTGGGAAGATCTCCTGGAAGTGGGCATGGCAACTCACTCCAGTATTCTTGCCTGGAGAATGTCATGGACAGAGGAGCCTGGTGGGCTACAGTCCCTGAGGTCACAAAGAGTTGGACACGACTGAAGTGACTGAGCATGCATGCACACATACACATATATAAAAATATATACATATACATATGTATGGTAACTTCAGTAAGTTATATTACAATGTTTATTGTTTACAGAAAAGTTGAAACTGATTGTTGAAAAAAATCATTCAATCTGCTTTCCTGTTTTGTATACAGCGCATATAAAATAACTGTTTAATTTTAAAATACTTATAGTCCAAAAGTATTTTCAAAGGACGCTCAGTGTTCCAAACACTTAAGAGAATATGGAATTCAGTTTGTTGTGAATCAGCTCTTTTATATCTGGTGGCAAGGTTGCCACACTTTGCTCCTTTGCCTGTGGCATAGTCAGTAACACACTCATGCATGTCTCGCTCAGGTTTGTGCCTACACAGCTAAATCTTTTAAATGGCTCCTGTTTTTTTTTTTTTTTTTTGCCAAGAATACCTGCTACTCAATTTAAATTCATTAAACTACTGTTTCCCTTGAAAAAGTCACATGTAACACAAATACTTAAACTGCTTCTTAATTCTTCACAGTGGCCATGGTAGAGCTGGCTGGGTTTATTTTATAAATATCTGTCCATTCAGTATTGTGACTTTACCATAAGATAAAGGCAAAAACAGATAGATGTCTTATGTTGGGTTAATATACAGTTAAAAGATGTTGCATTAGATTTACTTAAAATTATTTTTTACTGCATATTGGTACTGTGGCAAGTAAAATTCAAACTATGTTTATCTTTATGTTTTGACATTGGCAGATAATGTTTAGTATTTATATATTTTACATAAAGTACTTTTCACCTGACTTGGACATTTTGACAACTCTTTCATTCAACTCACATTTTTTTTTTTTTTTGGCTCTGAAAATGACAGATTACCAGGTGGATAGAATTCAAGTGAGAAATAGGAAATAAAGTTATGAAAAGAACCAAGGCTCTGGGCTGCAAAACCTTTGCAGTCCATGGCTTCTAAAGGACACTTTGATCCCAACATCACGTGTTTCTAACTTTGCTGTAAGAACCACACCTATGTATTGCCATTGGACATCACCCTACGCTAGCCAGAATTACCCTAAATGCATTATAGAAGCAATAACTGAACATCACAATTCAACCCTGCCTTGAGAATAATTCATGATCATGCACCAGATGAGGGTGAGAGGTCAACCATAATTAAGAATCATACCAGTAGTTCTGGATAGGTTCCATATGGTTATATTAAGAGATGAGGTTTTCTTCACTTTGCCCTTGATGCTTTTCCAACAACTAAAATATGACATTAAAAAAAAAGGCCACTTCACAACATAAGTCAATAAAGCTGATTTGTGTAGCTGAAAGAATGACTCTAAATCTTCAAGTATTACATGCAGAATATATTTTTCACTAAATTTAGAGCAATTTGAACTGTCTTAAGAACACTTTTTGCTCTGTTAAAGAACTCAAGTTTGTAAAGTTGAATAACTTGACAGAAAAATTTAGGCAATTTATATGATATCTGATAGAAAAAATCCATCTTATCTCAGATCAAGTCAAATTAAAATTAGACTTTAGAAATGACATAAATAAGGAACTCTGTTATGAGAGCTTCTAGTGAGGTTAGTTGTGAGCTGAAAGACAGAGAATGTATATTATTTATCTTTGTCTTTCTTTTTTGTATTTCCAGGCTCATGCAAAGCAATACATAAGGTACAAAAATGAATAGGAAATGGCTCTTGATTAAAAAAAAAAAAATCCGGTCAAGGAATGACAGCTTATATCCCAAAGAAATCATATTTTTGTTTATGTTTCTACAGGTTATTGCCTTAAAAACTATATTCTAAGAAATAGATCCATCGCTGATTGTTCATTCCCCTTTAGATTTGATCCAAATTGTAACATTGTACATTGATATACACATTTTACAACTTCTAAGTACCTGTTAATAGTTAATGATTTTCTTTCCAGCCCATTTAGCAAACTTATAATCTTTAATATTTTTCATATTAAGGCTTTCAATCTGTTTTATGGTACATAAGCCAGGTTCTCATCATTTAAAATCTTTATTGGATCCATGCAAAACTGAAACAAAATGTCTTTTTTTGTCAATGCAAGCTTCTTAAAAAGAGACTTCTATTTTCTATGCAAATAGTTACTCTTCATCAAGTCTCTGCACATTTAAGGTAATCAAACTGACTGCATCATTTTGACCTTGTATAGTGCCACATTAGGTCTACCATATGTGCATTAATTGATAAATCTATTTTAAAACACCCATAACCCTCTGAAGTTAATGCATAATGATTTGTCAATAATTATAGTCTTCTGAAAATCAATCACATATTATTTTAAGGAGGAATATCATTAGTTAAAGGAGGGTGGAAAATTGGAGGTAAGAATAAAAAATAATCATGTAGAAAATTAGAAGTAGTGACCAACCTGAATAAGAAAAGTAAAAACACTGAATGGGTAGAAAGGGAACTCAGTCCAAATTCTTAGCATGAAAGGGACCTGATGCCATAAAATATCCCCATTTCAACACTTACTAGTTGTGGGGACCTGGTAAGTTACTAAACTTTATATTTCAGTTTTCTAATCCATAGAATAGGCCTGATAATAGCACCCCCTTCAAAGGTTGTAAGTATATTAGTAGCCATAAATAATTAAGTAGTATTTGAACCTAATTATAACTTAATAAATATGATCCATTGTTATAAAATATGAACGTTAGAAGTTACCTTAAACTTCTGTCACCAAAGTATGGATTTCTTTTATGACATGCTGAAAAAGCATCTAGCTAGCTTAAGCAAAAAGTCTTATGAGAGATCTTCATTGTGTCATAAGGGAAGACAATTTATATTCAGACAACCTAACTGCTAGAAAATTTTCCTTTCCTACTGATGTTTGCATTTAGATAGCTATGGCTGCCAACATTGAAAGTGTGCTATTGATTGAAAATTATTTCAAATTAAAGTCTCATATACTGGAATTCATCCTCCTCTGAGCAGACTCATAAATATGAAATCTGCCTCCTGCCTGATTAATTAACTTTTTATTACTCCACCAGGGTCAGCTGGTCCTCCTTCTGCTTCATGCTTTAACATTAATAATCACCCCCAAATTTCTAGTGCCTGTTAATAATGATGTAGCTAATTTCATCCTTGGTAATTAAAGTAGTCCAGGTTGGGTTTCAACAAATAGACTGAATCAAACATAATAGAGATTTTTTTTAAAAGGTGTTTAAAGAGGAAAATCTATTTAAGAACAAAAAAGTCATTTTACTCTACTTCAAATGCCTCCAAACTTTAGAACTAACAATTAATTTGTAACTAAAAAGGCATACATCATATTTCTACACCATTCAAATCAGTTACAGCTTATTATCCAAAATATAGCAAGCAGTGTTGCTTACTGTGGGAAAGAAAAATATTTGATTCTTTTCTTTTTGACTGGCAGACAACATGCTGTTCTTTCATATTTTGAAATTACACATTCTTCATATATTTAATTAAATGTGTATTAGAAATTATGTATAAGACATTTTATGAGACTCAAAGATACACAGGTTACAGTTCTTGACTTCAAGGAGGTAACAGCTTAGTGAAGAATTAAGCCCTCACACAATAAAATATCATAGAAAGTCTGAGGAAAGTGATTATTTCTCACTGGACTGATCAAAAACACTTTAGGTGAGGTAGTATGTGAGTGGACTGACCATTTTGAATGTGATAGGTTTCTGAATATTCCAGTTGGAACTCACAGATGTAGCTTAGATATGATGAATAGTCAGAAAATTTCATGTATGAAGAATTTATATATTTTCCCAGGGTGTATGTGAACTAGAGGGAGATAGGACAGAAACGATGTCAATTTGGATTATATGAAAAAAAGACTTGAATATTTGTTGAGAAATTCACATATTGCTCAGTAGAATATATCTAATGATTTGTAGTTTTTAAGTGTATAGAAAGTTGACTACAAAAATTAGTCAAATGAGGGCATGAAAAATAGATTAAGGAAGAAATCAGAAACACAATCTTGCACCTTAATTTTCAGGATCATTTCCTATCCATAAATTGTTAAAGCTAATCAAATTCCTTAAATATGAAAACATCATAAAATAGCTAAATTTTATGGATGTTTTCAAAATAACTAAGCTATTAAATTTATTCATTTGTATCTATGTAACACTTTTTGTATAAACATGTAAGACAGAAGGTTCTAATTTGAAACCCCATGATTCAATAATTTATACTTGGGTTAGTTAATGCTGATCATAATGATTTTTATGTGGTTATTTAAGTGATATAAATCTAGTCCATCATTACTACTTTTGGTAAATAATAGTGTAAAATATTGACAGATATGGCTTTTGTGCTATAAAAGTGCTTCAGGTAGCTTACAGTGGAAAACCTAAATTTACATTTTGTTAAAATTTAATGTATAATTAATCTTTTAGGGGAAAAGAATTGAATTGTTTATATGCTGACTGTGTATTAAGTCTCCTGGATCATCTGAATAACCATTAAGGCAATGGAAGAGGTAAATTACATGTCAAGTCTCAGTATTCTTTCAAAAATTGGCTCCAAGCTATGGGTTCTCCTACCTTTTGACAGCTTCACAAGCTCTCTTATAGTATATATAAGTAAAATGTTTAATTTGACTGCAATATAGCAGGATATATCTTATTTTGGTTTCAAAAATGAACCTAAAAAAGTACTTTCTGTGTCTGTAAAATACATTTGAATATCAGATAAATATTGGTGGTGTTTTAAATAAAAACAAATGCTTTATTTCCTTATCATTAAATTATTTATTTTTAACAATGTAGGTATGGTTTTCACAGATTTTATAATATCAAATCAAATATGGTTTGTCAAGCAATTTGTAAGAATTTGGATAACATTATTGGCTATGTAAATAACTTTTCAATTTTATTTTCTTTGTTGTTTCTTCTCTTTCAATTTTATTTTCTTTGTTGAGAGAAGCACATTTTTCTCTAGAAAAATAAGCTCAGAAATAAAAACTAATATAAGGCAGATAAAATTTTCTGTTGTTTTATCCCTAAAAGCCAAAAAGGCCTGTACGTGACTACTGTGTAGGGTATGCGTGTGTGTATTTGATACTTCGGAGCATAATATGGATTTTATATTAACTTTGAGAAAATTCTTTTATTAGAGAGCTTGTAACTAACACCTATCTATCCTTCACCTATCTTTCAAAAAGATCCTCATGGAATATTGATATGCTCTTATTTCTTACTACCGATTCTGTATTTTATCATAATTTGTTAAATCTTTTTCCAAAAAGATGGAGGGAGTTCAATTACAGTGCCTAATAAAAAGACCTGTACATAATAACCATTCAATAAATGTTCTTAGTGAAAATATTATTTAAAATATTTAGCTATATGTTATTAGTCCTGAGACCGGCAGACATATGGAATGTTAGTATCCAAACATAAAAGGCTTTCCTTTGTAACTAAATATGACTGACTTTCTACCTACTTATTCATAGATCTATCAATCAATTCTCTCTCTCTTCCTATACCACATATATACTGAGGTTGCTCTATAGACTTAGGAAAAGGGGATCCCAATAGCTATAGTTCAGGGAGGCTCTTTTTATAGTGCCACCAGTCATAAAATTTCAACATGCTGGTCAGTTTTCACTTGTATATTCTAACTCCAGAAAAAAATCCAACCACTGGTCTAAAACAGCAAGAGGAATCATGGTGATAGCTCTAGTACTGTGTTTGTAGAGCACAAGTAATTAATTCAGAACATTATGATTTTGCAAGGAATTATTTCTTATTTTATATTACTGTCTCATTAGTTTTTAGTAAACTAAATGTTGAACAAAGTAAAATAGATATGGCTAAAGAGGATTACATTGTAAACTACTTTATTTTACTTACTTTAAAAAATGTGAACCTGTGTCAAATGAGAGAGTAACTAATTTCACCTCCCCACTTCACACCCCATATCTAAGCACTATGAAGTCAGTTAAACAGAATACACAAGAGAGAACTTAAAAAGAAAGTTGACATTACAATAGTTCAGAGAGTACTAAAGAAAAACCAAAGCTATAAAGATTTAAAGGTGCCCTAGGAGAGTGTATAGAGGAAAAGACTGATGCTGTCAGTTGGGATTCATATCATTATATTCCTAAATTTATAGTAAACCTACCCATCCCCTACTATGACATAATTCACTGAAACTTTCTTCTAGATATAAACAGCATGCTTTGAAAATGCAATTTAAAGCTAACCAGATAAAAAATGATCCTTTAAATGATTTTCCTTCAGGCTGTAAATTGACTTGGGAGTCACTCTATATGCACCCAAAATCCAGGTTTACACGAACATATTTTTCCAGACTCGTCTCAAACACTATGTCTCTTCAAGGGTAGAAAAAAGTCACTTTCGTGACATGTACAAGTCAGTAATTCAGAACATGACTTTTGCTATCTGCAGCTGTTGGGTGCATCTAAGGGTTTAATCCTGCACCTCCACTTATTGATTATCAGCTTTGGATAAAGCTACTTTAGTTTCTAAAATGAGTTATAATCTTGTCAGAATTAAAAAGATAATTTGTGTAAAGTACTCACTTTTTGGGAGTGATAAACTGGGGGAACTGTGATCTAATTAGTGGTCTTACCATTAGCATTTTATGATCAAACAAAAGGACTTGGCAGGATGCTGGAGTAGAAGAGTACAGGCCTTGGAAGAAGATATCCTTCAGTTTCTAATTCTAGCTTAGCTTTCTTACCAGCCATGTGAATCTGGGCAAACTGCTCAATTACTCTAGGCTTCTGACTTCCCATAAGTAAAGTTAGGAAAATAATACTGGACTTATTGGATGTTGAAATGTTTAAATAAGATAACACATGTAAAATACTGCACATCATTTTTGGCACTTATGAGAGGCTCAAAAAATGGTAGCTATTATTATCATTATAGAATTTTTATAAATCTTATATAAGAATTTTTATAATAAATTTGCTATTATTGAATTCTTATACAAATATAAGTATTTTAACAATGTTTTTATTGTAATTAAATAGATATTTTTCCACTGAAAAGTGAAGTCGCTCAGTCGTGTCCGACTCTCTGCAACCCCATGGACTGTAGCCTATCAGGTTCCTCCGTCCATGGGATTTTCCAGGCAAGAGTGCTGGAGTGGATTGCCATTTCCTTCTCCAGGGGATCTTCTCGACCCAGGAATCGAACCCAGGTCTCCCACATTGCAGGCAGACGCTTTACCATCTGAGCCACCTCTGCTGCCTAAG
Source organism: Oryx dammah (assembly GCF_014754425.2). Lineage (NCBI taxonomy): Eukaryota > Metazoa > Chordata > Mammalia > Artiodactyla > Bovidae > Oryx > Oryx dammah. The sequence continues at coordinate 114,820,955 of NW_024070186.1, forward strand.
TACATAGCAAAAACCATGTATATCATCCTTACAAAGATAGCAATGTGATGGATTTCTAAAATAAAAAAATCAATGGTGGAGCTGGGTTTAGAATGAACATGATATTTAATGTCATGTGTCATGACATTTAATGTCGTGTTACATGACTTTGGAACACCTTACTCTCCTTATCTCTCATTTTGGTTTTTAATATATTGAGGCTATGAAATTGAGTTTCTAATCAAGCCCATGCACCTATATTTGAACTTAAGTGCATTTCAGTGGAGTTTGTCTCTTGACCACTGTTTTTATTGATCTGATATAAGGGAGTTGGTGATGGACAGGGAGGCCTGGCATCTGCGGTCCATGAGGTTGTAAAGAGTCAGACACAACTGAGTGACTGAACTGAACTGAAATGAACAAGCCAAAGCTGCAGAATTTTGAACTAACTGCTAAAATCATTTGCTCATGGCTTTACTCTCTTCCAAGTATTCATTAGTATCATGTTATGATGCCGAGATTGGCGAACAGTTAGGCAAACACCATCCATTGAGACTCACTATGTTATGGTCTGCATGATGAATTCTGCATAAAGAGACATATTTGGGCTACATTACAATTGTGATAGAGCAAGGCATTTCATAGAAATATTTAACGATAGCCCCGACACATTAACTGAAATGACTATGAGTATTTACATGAATAGAATTCTGCTTAATGAGACTATTCAAAATTTGGGACACTAGATTTTCAGCTACCAGGACAGACTGAAACCACACTTAAATTAACAACTTACTTTACACTTTTGTATGAAACTTACTTTCATCTCCTGTTTCAAATTCAAACTTCTGACTGTAGCCACTGTATCCTGCTGCAGTCCTTACTCTGATATGAAAAATGTACTTGGTGGCTGGCTTGAGACCCGTGATGATGACACTGGGGGCCTTGGACCTCGTGGAGGAATAGGTGAGTTGCTCATGCTCCTGGGAACAAGGAAAAGAAGAGAAAGGGAATGAAGCAGTTATTCTACTTTCACCTGGAGACACTGTAAAACTAAGCTGAGGAATTATGCTCTATCAAAAATATTGATCAAAAAGTGGTACAAGCATGGTTTTCCATAATTTGGCATTTAGTTATTTATCAATTATGATGCATATGATATGGTCTTGATTTGCAAATTTATTGAGAATGATGGTTATCTTATATAAACTGCATTTGTATTTTTGGCGATTTGGATTTCTGACCCAACTCTAAGGAATGGTGGTGACGTGAAAGCACGTGTACACAGATGGCAACTGCATCTTAAACAAATGGGCACATTAGGTCAGGCCACACCAGCAGAGTGCAAGGAGCAAGGGTGGGAGAATTCAAGTACCCGCTACTCACTTCTACCCGCAGGTAGTGCCAAAATGCCGGCGCTATCCGTGGGTAGACCTGTGGGTGAAAGGAAAAATAAATTAATTGTTTTTTAAAGTTTGAAATCTTTTATACCAAATCAAATGCACTGTTCTGAAACTCAGTGATTCCCCAGTAGTAACACTGAATTAATGCAACTTAAGACATAAAATGATGAAAATTTTCTTTTGAGGGAGAATATACTCTTCTGAAAAAGTACCACAGTTTATTTTGTAAAGATGTACAAGATACATAATGATTGTGAGGTAGATTTTACACAATCTATCTGTCCACGAGGGAGCATCAAAGACAGAGAACAGTACAAAAGACAGCACAGCTGAGAAATCAGGCAGGGCTGGAGGCTTGGCTCCTGGTCACCCGCAGGAACTGACTCTCTCTCCTCACCACCAGGACCCACACCTAACGGAACGCCCTAGTCACTCAGGGTCTCGTCAGTGGTTTATCTTGTCTACAACCTGAGAACAATTTACTTGTGTCTTTAAGAGACTGTCCATGATATGCTGGTGCTGGGGACACATTAAACTCAATTCTACTTTTGTATAGTGTTACTGTTCAATAACTTTATGGTGTTCTAACATGCTAAAGCTGAAACTCCAGTACTTTGGCCACCTCATGTGAAGAGTTGACTCATTGGAAAAGACTCTGATGCTGCGAGGGATTGGGGGCAGGAGGAGGAGGGGACGACAGAGGATGAGATGGCTGGATGGCATCACCGACTCGACGGACATGAGTTTGAGTGAACTCTGGGAGTTGGTGATGGACAGGGAGGCCTGATGTGCTGCGATTCATGGGGTCGCAGAGTCGGACACGACTGAGCGACTGAACTGAACTGAATTGAACAGGGTAGCTGAAAAAAAAAATGAACAACTCTTCTAAATTCATAGGTCAAATTAGGCCACCAGGTCCTTGAACTAATTCTCTACTATTCTCATTTTAATATATCTAGAGATTCTCAGAGATATAAATAACTTTCAAGATCATTAATTAAATCACTCATTGATGCTTATATTTGATCTGTCTTGATGTTCCATCAAGATCCCATTTAGCCTTTGCCTGAAAACATCTGTTGTCCAGGAGACCTTCCAGATTAACAAACAAAGTTATAAAAATCTGCATACAGAATGTTATCAAACTGCATTTATTGGCCAGTGATGCTACAAGATTTGTAACTATGAAAATAATTTCCCTAATGCTACTTTTGAAAAAATTCCTTATCTGAAAAGTCATTTTTAAACTTTATGGCCATATTTGTCAGAACTTACATGCTACATGGTTATTCTCTTTCTAGCTGAGGAACTGCATTTGTCATCTAACTCCAAATAGAACTGTACAAAGATAAATGAGTTAACAATAGCAACACTTTAAGTAAAAGGACAAAACAGATAAACTGCAACTTATATTTGTCCCTAGATCACTTCTAGATTAGAAAGTAAATAAATATTTGCCTGCTAAAAATCCAAGAAAATAAAATCTATAAAATCATCAATGGTAGAAATAATCTGCTAAGACCTTAAAGAAGAAGTTTTCTAAGATCAAGATCTTAATAATTATGGGGCTTAACTCCCATACTGTGGAGAAAAACAGTTTTCCCGGTGGCACAATGGTAAAGAATCTACCTGCAAATGCAGGAGATGCAAGAGATGTGGATTCAGTCCCTGGGTCAGGAAGATCTCCTGGAGCAGGAAATGGCAACCCACTCCAGTATTCCTGCCTGGGAAATCCAAGGACAGAGGAGCCTGGTGGGCTACATACAGTCCACGGGGTGGCAAAGAGTAGGACATGGCTGAACAACTGAGCATGCGCTACTGGAAGAGAAGATCCTGTTTCTGGTAGAAGTTTGGAAAAACTTTTGGATGACCATTCATTCTTAAATAGAAGAGGAGAATATCTTACCTTTCAAAGAATTTTCTGCAACATAAGAGTTACGGTGTATTCTGAGTAGCATTTCACAGTAAGTAATTATGATTGAGAGAATTTTAAATCTCTGAAAAAGGAGTTTAGTCTTATCCTTAGGGAGAGAGGATACAGATACAGATTGAAAAATTTACTTAGAATGGCCCCATAATAATACAAGAACATAGTGAATTGAAGGTCACTCAGTCATGTCCGACTCTTTGCGACCCCATGAACTACACAGTCCATGGAATTCTCCAGGCCAGGATTCTGGAGTGGGTAGCCATTCCCTTCTCCAGGAGATCTTCCCAACCCAGGGATCAAACCAGGGTCTCCTGCATTGCAGGTTGATTCTTTCAACCGGGAAGCCTCCATAAAAACATAACTTAATAGTAATTTATTACTCAGTAAAGTTACCAGGAGCAAAGGACTGCTTTTGCAAATAGGTTTTAGCATATCTACAGTTACACAGAAGTATGTCTATCACTACATCCCTGGAATAAAAATCACTAAGTAGGAAGTATGCTCACATGGATCCTCTGCCTGAATCATAGCATCACAGGGCTGCTGCCCTGCCCCACATCTTGCTTCCTCTGAGCGTGCCAAGGAAGGGAGCACAGAGAGCAGTCACAAGAGTTCCTCCTTCCAGGGCATCGCAGCCGTCTCTCCTCCTGGTGTTTCCAAGCTCTTGGGAAACCAAGTCAGCACTTATCCATGACAAGCATAGGGCATTACTGTCCCAGAGTAATTTTGCTTAATTCCCTTTCTGTGACACATCAACTCTAGTTCAAAGTGAGCAGGTAGAGACAGTGCTTTGCCACAGATCCAGGAGGGCTCAGTTCTGAACATGCCTGAATAGTGGATGTATGAGAGTTTTTCTAGAGTTTGTACAATATGGAATTGCTATTTGTATGATGCTTATGTCTTCAACTTTGCTAGCTAATATATTCTAGTGTTCATAATACTATCTTACAAGCTCTTCATCCTTGCTAAATCCATAGTAAAGTCTTCTCATCTTAATATTATTCAATTTTAGTACTTGCTGTCTTGATCAAGTTTTACAGAGGCTTGAACCAATTTTTGGCTTTATCTCTCTATCGTTCTTTGCTATTTCATTTAATATCTTATCTTAATATAAATTATTTTCTTTCTTCTTTCTTTGTATTTATTATGTTGTCTTCTAACTTCTTACATTTCATGTTTAACTCACTAGTCGTCAGTATATATTTTCAAATACAGTGTAAGTCTATGAATTTCTAAGTATTGCACTACTGTACTTTATAAGTTCTCATGATACATTATTAACCAGTTCTAAGCATTTACTATTTTCCATAAATATACTAGTTTTTAGTTTTTGTGGCCAAACCAAGGTTATTATTTGCACACTTTTAAGGGTCAAAACAGGTTGTCAGGCCATAAATAAATGACATTAAATGAAGCTCCAAAGGCATAACCCCATGGGTTGCAAAGTACACTGGACTGTGGTAAGTTAATGCTGGCAGTCTTATGTACTAATGCTTATTGGCTGAACATGAAACAGTTTTTGCTCTATTTCCCCTTGGATGAGCATGACTAATACTATCAGTTGTAGGACAAAACATTTAGTAGCAATGCACTTAATGTAATGATATGTATATCATTTCCTAAAATAAATGTGTATACAATTTCTAGTTTATATATTGTTATTCACATATACTAAAAGTAAAGTCCAGAACTAGGGCATTTACTGTCAAATAGAATACACATCTATTATTCTCTAGAGATGTAGACATTTATTTAAGGTCCTCTTCTCAAGGGCAGATCCTGCAGCTTAGACTCAAGGTTGCCCCTCTCCAGCTTCTGAGAATCTAGTTTTCCTGGGAGTCTAATCTTATTGTCACATTGAATCTTTCATTTACCTAAAATGCTCTAAGCTTTATCTATTATACAAGTCAACTTTTCATGGTCATTAACAGGGATGTTCTTACTAGAGTCTGGATCCTCTTAGCATTCAATTTGAAACCTAATTTAGTGAAAAGAAAATAGGCTCAGCTGTCTAGTCACTATGGCTGTATCTTTCTGTAACCAAAGGTAATGTGATCTGTATCAACAGAAGGCTACATGTAAATAATTCTGGGTTGGAATGGAATTCTTCTGTCCTGGGTTCAATTTGGGTTCTGCTTCTATTATGTACCTTGGTAAGTCACCTCCAGGATATTCATTTTCTCATACAGAAAATTCATTAATTCCACTGACGCTTATTGAATGCTCACTAGGGTAAGGTTCTAGGGCACTATAGTAGATTTGGCTTACATAATTATCAAAGTTCTACCTAAGCAATGATATCCTGTAATTTTTATGTCAGAAATATAAGCCTGCTCTCCTCTGCTGTGACTGCTTCTCATTATGCCTTATCTTACTCTCTTGGGTTTCCCAGTCCCACTTATGGAAGTAGATTCAATAGGCCCATAAAGTGGTCACTTTTTAACTGGTTTGCTTTCTCTTAAAGTATTTGGCTGATCACACACACACAGACACACATACACTCACACATAAAGTCTTTGGGTCTAAATGGATTTCTATAAGATTTTTATTTTTTCTTAAATTTTAAACTAATTTGATTATGCTGCTGCTGCTAAGTCGCTTCAGTCATGTCTGACTCTGTGCGACCCCATAGACAGCAGCCTACCAGGTTCCCCTGTCCCTGGGATTCTCCAGGCAAGAACACTGGAGTGGGTTGCCATTTCCTTCTCCAATGCATGAAAGTGAAAAGTCAAAGTGAAGTCGCTCAGTCGTGTCTGACTCTTCGCGACTCCCCGGACTGCAGCCTACCAGGCTCTTCCCTCCGTGGGATTTTCTAGGCAAGAGTACTGAAGTGGGGTGCCATTGCCTTCTCCAATTTGATTATACATGTGGTTAAAAGTTATGTTGTAGAGATTTTGCTGCAGACATATAGATCTACATATATACCAGCAGTCATAAGGTAACAACCATGATTTGTGCAATGCTTCACAATTTTCAAGGTATTTTCACACACATTCTTTATGTAATACTCATAATAATCTTATGGCATGAAGAACTAGTAATATTTTTGGTCTCACTTAGCATACGGTGGAACAGGTCCAGAAAGAATAAGTCACTTACTAAAGCAAGTCACGTAACTAGTCAGCAGCTTCTGTTAAAGTTGTGACTTTTTACTATCCCCAAGTCAGGCAGATACATGTAGCAAAAAAATGCTTATAAACTAGACTTTGAGCCAAGGTTATTTTTACACACTTTACGTTCTTGATTATCTAATCACTAGAAATAATTTTAGATTTATGATGGACTGTGAAAGAGGACATGAAAGAGGACACTCAAACTATGAACTCCTGGAATTGGTGATGGACAGGGAAGCCTGGCGTGCTGCAGTCCATGGGGTCCTAAAGAGCTGGACACGACTGAGTGACTGAACTGAACTGAACTGTGAAAGATAGTAATGATTTGACGGCATTAGAATACTTTTAAATAAAAGTTCCTCAGTGGCAGCAAGAATTCTCAACATTGAAAATTTCAAGTAGTAATATCAAAGATAAAGTATTAAGGTTAACACATCTAATCATTCTGCTTTTTTTTTCTATTTTGATATTATGTCATAGGGACAGATTTCATGAAATTCCAAGGGGCTTATATTAATAATTCACCCAATCTTTCAAAGCATATTATTCCTATTTGGCGCTGGGAATAGAATTTGCTTGATAACGTCCAGGAGATTCTTCTAGAATTTTTGATGTACGATGGTACCCTGCATGGCTTTATACACAGAACAGCACTAAGAGGACAGATTAAAGCACTGTAGGGTTTTTCTTTATCCTTTCAAGTCATGCCAAGTTTCAGTCATCAGGAATAGGGAAAAGTAGTATTAAAAATTAGCATTCTACTACCACATCATTATTTTTAATAGCAGTGTCCTAATTAAGCCAATGGTAAAGTTCCTGTTCTGCTGGATAGAAGACTGAAGTGATAGATTTCTAAGAAAATTAAAAAAAAAGTAGATATTAATAGCTCTGCCCGGGGTCTTCTAAGTCAGTGGTCTCCAACCACTTTGGCACCTGGGACTGGCTTCATGGAGGACAATTTTTCTTTGGACTTAGGTGTAGGGGATGGAGTGTGCAACCTAGATCCCTCACATGCGCAATTCATAGTAGAATCTGTGCTTTTATGACAATCTAATAGTCCAATAATCTAATGCCACTGCTGATCTTCAGGCAGTAATGTGAGTGGTGGAGAGTGGCTGCAAATGTAGGTGAAGCTTTGCTTGCTAGCCCACTGCTCACTTCCTGCTGTGTGACCTGCTTTCTAACAGGTCAGGGACCAGCAGCAGTTCTTGGCTTGAGGGTTGGGGACCCCTAGCTTAATTATTTTTTGTCATTTGTCTCTTCTCATTTTTGTGTCTTTTTCACTCTGAATCTCTGTCTCTCTGTCTTTCTCTCTCTCTCTCTTTCACACACACACGATCTATCAACAAAGTCATGATAGAAGACTGTTGAAGTGTCTCCACAATAATCTCAAAACTAAACAAATCAAAACCACATTTAGAACATGATCTGCAATAGAATATTTTTCCTGACAAAGTAAGAACTGCATAGCCTAGAAACGTAAAGTTTGAAAGGTTATCAAAGAATCTTGTTGTCTAAACAATGGTATAAACAAATCTGAAAATATTTTACTTGAATTAAATGAAGTTATTTCACATGACCTCTAGTTAAAGGAAAGCTTGTGTACTAGATCCTGTCAGAGTTTAATAATTATTTTCCAAAGAAGAGGGATACTGAATTTGGTGGCTTTTAAAGGTCATTATTACAAGAATGAATCCTATGTGGAGGTAGGTACTTATTGTACCCTGGCTGAAAGATTTCTTAAGATTTTTCATATTTTTACTTTGATGTTGTAATTTCCTGATTACTAATGTGGATTCCCACATGCTGTTGAAGTTGAAACAAAGATATTAGTTTCTGGAAAGGATAGCTTCCCTAAAATTAATACATGGGCATTGTGCTTGGTTCTTTAGTTTGTTTTTGAATTTAATGAGAATGAGATCTTCTAATGTTCTTTGAGAGTCACCAACTCCCAGTGCACACCAATCACAGGATTTATAAAATAGAGCATCAGAATGAGCTGTGTGAGTCCAGGAACTGAAGTTATATTGTGTCTGTAAGATAGACATAATTATAAAAGAGCATATAGTTCCAAAAAGTCATCCATTTCCATTCTTGTATCAGTTTATTTGATTCATTCCAAAGAAGTATTAATCTATTTCTTTTTTAAGAGTTCTTTAGAGAGAGAATCTTATTCTACTCTAGGTAAACCATATGGTACACAGGCTCTTCCTAAAGTCTAAGTTAATTGTCTTACTAAACTTTAAAAACAATATTTCTTTTTAATATGTGGAAAATGACCCTCCTAATGACTGAGCTGTAATAAGCCATTATTTTCTCCCTGCTAATTATGACTGTCTACCTAGAAATCCATAGAAGATTAACTGAAAACATTTAGAACTAATAAGTCAATTAGTTAGCCAACATACAATTATCAGTTACTTTCTTATACACTAGCAATGCCCAGTAAAGTTGTATTTTAAAATATTCCATTTACCATAGCAATAAAAACCTTATAGTTTATGACAAGAAATATGCAAGACCTATATGAGTAAATCTATAAGTGCTTGCTGTATAAAAAAGCAAGTCCTTTATTTATCTTGTCTTATTGCAATGCAGAGATCTTTTGTAGAATACCACATAGCAGCAGTAAAAGCAGCCTGAAAAAGTGAGAACTTTTCTTTTTTTCTTACACTATAATTTTGTTTGTATTATGCTTTTAAAATGTGAAATGAGTATTAAATATTATAAAACAATTTATCTGTATTTGCAAAAGTAATTATACATTTTTCATCTTAATGTAGTATATACTTATGAATAACTATCTTTGCATTCCTAAGATAATCCCTACTTGTTAGCATCAGATTATAATATAATTCTAAAATTTTTATTGCAGTCTTTGATTCAATTTGAAAATATTTCAAACAGAATATTTATACCTCTCTTTAAATGATCTAGGCCTACAGTTTTCTTATTTTTTCCTTTTTATTATCAATATTTGGTTATACTATTTGAGTTAGGTTATATTTAAGAGAATATATTATGAAACTTTTTCATTTTTTAATGTTTTAGAATAATTGATATAACATGGTAATTATCTGTTCCTTGAAACCTCAATTGAGATAGATCATTTCAGGGACAGATATTTGACCATGTTTTAAAATTATTTTATCCTATATTCAGATATTCTTCCTATTCATTTTTATTAATCAACAGAAAATTATCCATTATATTTATAGATCTAAATTTACAATTAGGCTTGACTTATCATTGAAAATCTCTTTCATAAATATCATTTTCCTCCTTCCTGTCAAGCTTGCTTACTTTATCAGTCTTCAAAAACACTGGATTCTTATTTTATAAATTAAATACACTTTTCTTGATTCAGTTTCATTAAGTTTTTATTTTACACTTATTCATCTCTTCTTTCTCATCTTTTTCTGCATGGGTCATATACAAAGATTGGATGTATATGTATCTTAATATCATTCATTTAAAATAGTTTGTAATTTAAGTCTATTAATCTTTCGTGGCTCAGACAGAAGAGAATCAGCCTGTAATGAGGGAAGCCTGGATTTGATCCCTGGGTTGGGAAGATCTCCTGGAGAAGGAAATAGCAATGAAATCCTTATTCTTGCCTGGAGAATTCCGTGGATAGAGGAGCCTGGTAGGCTATAGTCCATGGGGGTCACAAAGAGTCAAACATGACTGAGCAACTTTCACTTTCACTTTCACTTTACTCTTTAATATATATTATTTGAGATAATATTCTCAGTTTTCAAACAAACAGATCACGGGGTGGCATTGGGGAATTAAACTTTTTTTTTCTTTTGCTACATAATTTTCAAGAAATGATCAAAAGAATGACAGAATAATTTTATACTATCTGGTTCCTTCCTCTCGTTATTTCAATGTTTATCAATATATACCCCTAAGTAGGTGGCAATAGCCTCAAAAGCATGATATCAGTTCCTTCAAAGAACAAAATAAAATAAAAAAGCAAAGGAGTGTTGGCTGCATAGATAGTGTTTAATATTAATGCATATCTACTGATTGATATCTGCAAAGGAATACTTAGCCATCATTTAATGTGTGGTGCAGCTCTGGTTACATGTCATTGGGAACTGGACTACTAGAATTGTGCTCCAATGTGGAACTGCAAATTGGGGTGGCTTCCAGCTCACACTGATTATCTGAAGACTAGATCTAAGTTAGCCCCACAATCAGGGGAAAATAGGGCTGGTGCCCAACAAAGATGATTGCCTCAGATATAAAAGAAACCATAAATGCTTATGGATTTCTTTTCCAATGATATTTAATTCATAATGAGAAGAAATATATAGAGAGAATTATATTGAATAACCTCAGTTTTTCTGATTGCTGCACTCCTGAGTCTAGAACATTCTACTCTGCTTTGGATTAGACATTTTGACATCCTTAACTAATCATCAGAGTTGGGTATTTTTGCTGGTAACCAAAAGAGTTGTTTTCTCTTACATTCATTTAAGTATACAAGATGGAATTCTTAACTTGGAAGGAAAAAGAGTTAACAAGCTTGTTGGTAGGGTGTACTAAGTTAGTGGGTAAGGTGTATTTCTTTTTTAATTTTTAAGTAAAAATTGGCAACTGCTATGACAAAATTACAAATTAAGTGTGAGTAAAAAAAATATAGAAGTAGATATTCTAAGTATACAATTAGTTTCTGACTGCACTTTTGGAGAAGTATCATTTAGTATACCACAGCTATAATTTACTATAATCAACTCTTGATTATTCCAGTAATCCAAAACAGGATATAACTCTAAATCACTTTTAAAACCATTCATGACTTTTTTCTTATATTCCGTCTAATGTTCACCTAAAATGAAAATTAAAATGCATTCCTTGAACATTAAATGTTGAGCAATAGTAGAGACAGTACCAAAGTACACCTGACGGGAGAAGTATATTGATCAGGAGTTAAGCAGTCAAGCTGATTTTCAGAAAACAGTTAACTTATAAGCAGATAATTAATTGTTTGAAATAGTGCTTAAATTTACTTTTAGGGAAAAATGGCTAAGTTATTACAATGTGACCTTTACAAAATACTGGTGCTAGAATGAGACCAATGGAGTCCTAATTGTAGTTAGCCTATGAGAACTGAGATGATTATACCATCTCAAAGGGTTAAGCTTATTGTAAGAAAAAATATAAAAAATATTTATATATAAATATATATTTATATATATTATAATATATAATATAAAACCCTTTTACAGGTCCAGCAGATGTGTTTAGCAGTATTTCTTTCTTTTAGGAACTATTATAAATAGGTAGTTCATTTAAAATAGGGCAATGATAGGCTTATGCCTTGAAGTAATTCTGCAGATGCTGTGAGAGTTCTTTTTAAAAATTCTGTATGTGTTTTACTTGTCTGTTCTCATTGCTTAAAATATAATGTTTCTAGTATATTGTAAGCTTTCATAATACATTGGCCAAATATATTGAACAAGTAAAGTGATGAATTAATTGCTCTATATGTATAGCTTTTAAATTATACATATTGTTACAGCAATTTAAAATTAGTTTGCATAAATTAATGATATTTTAAATGTGAGATGAGAAACAGTTGTTTTACTGGCTTATGGTACTTCCATAACCAAAACACAATAATATTGCATCAGTATAGCTGACTTGTTTTCTTCATAACTTTGTGGAGAAGAGCTGATATTTTACTTGTCAAAAAATGTTTTGCAAAACAATATGCTTGAAAACCTGAGATCTGTGCTGAAATATATTTTAATACTTATGTATATATTAATATTTCTTCAGTTTTAACTTTCCCATCTGTATTCATGTAGCCTACCCTTGTACAGATGGGTTATAGTTTTTCCTTCTGTGCTCTGTTGTGTGTGTGTTAATCGCTCAGTCATATCCAACTCTTTGTGACTACACGGACCGTAGTCCATCAGGTTCCTCTGTCCATGGGAGTCTCCAGGCAAGAATGCTGGAGTGGGTTGCCAGTTCCTTCTCCAGGTGATTCTGTGCTCTGTTACTTTATAAATATAATGGCTTTTAAGTATAAATTTAGAAATTTAATGTTTAAAGCTTGATACTGTGATTTTCTTAAAAGTATATCAGAGACAACACTTGAAATTTATCATTCTTTCTTAAGGCTTGAGTAATTTATAAAACTTTATGTGTAAATTTGGTGATAATATTAATAACATACATAGAAAAAGGAGGGAATATATATGTAGACCAAAACGTTTTTAAAAATTCATATATTTACTGAAGTATTGAGGATGGATAAAATTATTTTATCTAAAAGGCTAGAAATTGAAAGGAAATTATACCCACTATAAGAATATTCAACAATTATGCTTAGTTTAGACATACGGATTCATGTTGATATATGGCAAAACCAATACAATATTGTAATTAGCCTCCAATTAAATAAATTTATATTAAAAAATAAATACAAGAAAAAAAGAAAAGTTTTCCAATATCTGCTGATATCAATAGTTATCAGTAATATCAGTGATACTAAGGTAGCTATATAAAAGTTCATTATGAAGCAATTTTATCATAAAATTAAGATATCAATAAATGCCACTGAGAAGAAGAAACCACAGTAAGAGACTTTGGAAGCATTACTACACATATGTTGACTTCTTCAAATATAAACAGTATTTCAAATGTCAAACTGAATGTTTTCAACGTTAAACTATTGGAAGAACAAGGCTGAATGGAGTGACACAAAATGAGAAAAGCAACATATTCATGCTGCTTTGATTAATTCTTCCCAGTTGTGAAATGTGGATTAAAAAAATAAAGCTAGATACAATAACATGGTTTTTAGAGAAGAAAAATATAGAGTACACAGAATGTACATGGTTAATTTTTTTTTACAATAGTGTTAACTGGATTATATGATAGATGAAAAGTACAAAGGCAAGTAGAGAACAAGTCTTTGAAAATGAAATAACTGGACAGTAAACACAGGTGACAGGACTCCAAAACTATCACTTCATTGCTAGTTATTTTGCCAGAATTAAAGTGAATAATAAGGAAGGTAAAAATTATAGATAAGAATAAAAAAGAAGATAAAATTCCACTAGGTTGAAATTTCCTGTAGAATACAAAGAAAGAAAAAAATGCTCTGTGGAAAAGTCTCCGTGGAAAAACATCTTCTCTGAATATCATGTAAAGTCTTAACATTTGTCCAAAGCAGCTGCATAACATGGTGACATAAGAGCTGCTTTTTGCATTGAAAAGGAGGCAGAAATTCATTTAAATGCACAAGCATGAGAATGCCTTAGGCTCACCTAGAATAGGAAGAAAACAGTTTCCTATTTATTTTTCATTTTTATTTTGAAAAGATTTATTTTTCATTTTTATCTTTCCATTTAAATGTACATTGTTGCTATGATGAGACTTTAATTGTTTTGCTATATTTGCTGATGGGTCTTAATTGTGATCTGATGACAGATATATTTGTCTTGTTCAAAACTGAAACAAAGATATCTGTTAAGATTAATGCACAAAGCTACAAAGCATAATTTAGGTTTCAAGGAATATAGTCCCCCTCCGTCAAAGAGAGATTTTAAACCTTCTTGGTAAGTGACATCATCGTGACTTGAAAATCATCCCATTATGCTCTAAATAACTCAATATTTTCAGTTAGTGATCTAAGGCAGTCATTGTCTTTAAATTTCCTTAGAGGACCAGTAGTATTAAGATGTGTATCAAATGAATGCTTCAAGGTTTATACTCAAACACAACAAAGTATAGGTTTAGTAAGATATTGTGACTGGAAACTGAGTAATATCCCATGATTATCATTAATGACAGAAAATTAGCAATATAATATTAATAAACAGATTGCAGTCATTTGTAGCTTCCCACAGATCACACATACACACACAAAAGCACACACAGTTCTTTTTTTTTTTTTTTTTTCACACACAGTTCTTTTAGTTCCAGTGCTGGTATTTGAATCCAAAGAAACATATTGAGATAATGTGGAGATAACTACAGACGGTGTTAAAGGCAAGAAAGGGAATTCAAGGCAAAGCAAGCTCATTTTCCAGAAATATTATTTTAAGATGCCTCATTATCAAACAATGGATATATTTAATTTATTTACTCCACATATAAACTAGTTTTGAAATCAAATCAGAGGAAATTGTCTCTGATGAATCAATAAGTTAAATTTAGGGTAAATTAAAATATAATCTGGGTCAATTGAAGAAGTCTTTCTTCTTTGGTCACGGTCACAAATATTGCCCATTTTAAGTACTCATCAGTTGGTATTTGGGTTGGTGGTACTAGTAATGGATTCTTTTTTATCGCACCTGCATAAATTGCCTTACTTTCAAGACTGGATAATCTGGTTCTATAATTGTTTTATTTGCAGCGACCACATTGGCACAACCCAATGTAAAGCCCAGATTCAAAGAACTGAAAGACTTTTTTGTGATGGTTTTCTGGTTTTCTTTCTTTTTGCTTTACTTTTATAAATTAACTAGTTGGGTTTTTTTTAACCATACAATATCTCCATATGCAATTATTAAAATAGTTCTAAACTTCTAGAATTTCATACACATTCAACATTAATAATTGCTTTGCCCATACTGAAAAATATTCATTTTTAAGTTAGTACAAACTAGAAACAAAGCATGTAATATTATATAGGTATAAAATAAAGTAGCACAGCAAATTAAAGAGGGTGTCAACATCTTTTACACTCCTTTCATTGAAAAGTCAGATTTTTGCCCTCACTCCTTGAATCTTGTCTAGCCTGTGACTGATTTGACCAATAAAATAGTGTAAGAGTGAGAAATTTCAGTTACTTGCCCAGTCTCTAAGAAAACTGGCAATTTTCACTTTTGGCTTGGAGCTCTGCATTGCAATCTAAGAAGTATGACTAGCCTGGGACTGTCCAGCTGTGGAGAATTCCAGAACAGCCACTTGAGGGAACTCTGGAGAGAGCTGGTGAGGTGGGGGAGGACAGAGGGAGGTGGTGGGAGAGGGGATGGTGATGAGACCCTAAGCATGGCCATTCTTCAGGTGTTCCAGCCCCTAACCTATTTTCTATCATCCCAGCTGAGGTCCCAGAAATTGTGGAGCAGCTCCTGCTATGTCCTGTTCAAATTATACGGTCAGTAGAGTCATGAGATGCTATACTTATTTTTAAGCCACTATATTTTTGGGGTAGTGTTGTTATGCAGTAATAGGTAACTGGAACAAGCAGATTGACCATTAAATGTATCTCATAGATCTCAATCAAATATGGAATTCTCAATCTAACATGGGATTCTATTTTTTTTTTTTTTTGTCACTAGATTGGGTGACGGTATTTTGAAGATCCTCTTTTAACACATGAAACTTAGTCAACTTAAACATCAAATTATCGGATTCTTTTGAGCTGAAATTTGGAGATACAGTGCTGTCTTTGTGTGACTCAGAGACAGGTGAATGTAAATATGTCATAATATTACTGATCCACAGCACATTCAGATAAAAAATAAACCAAAACCTCAGCTTCATTCACCTCACAATATTGCTGTGATGCATCAACTAAGAATGCATATGAAAGTATATTCTGAACTGCAATGCCCTCTTCAAATACAAGATAGACTGGTTATCTTGCTATTGATATTATTAAATAGATGTATAGGTAGTTGGTAGAAACATCTGTCACTTACAGTAAGACATATTTTAATAATAATTATATTCTGAGTTTATCGATGGGAACTGCATTGGTTATTTAGTAGGTCAGTTAGAACTACAGAAAGTTTCCTCTTTTAGTTCCATGTCAATAGAGTTAGTAGGGTAAATCAGCTGAATGCCCAGGAGTCAGATGCCTTATGTGATTAGCAGTGCAGTTGCGATCTATGTGTGAGAATAACACCAATGTTTAGAAATTTCTTCAGATGACAGATCCTCCTTTAGAGTTAGTTACTTGGGCCTCAAGTCAGTTACTTGCATCTGTGGGCATGATCAGTTGACTAGTTGTTAATATAGCTCTCACTGATACAACAGCACCATTTTGAGATTAAAAATAGTGATTTGTAATAATCCTTAATGTGACATGTTTCAGGAGGTATAAGGCACTATGTGTCTGTCACACATATTTGCCATGTTACGGATAGAAGAGAGCAATAAAAAACCTTAGCCACTGTACTAACCAACAACTAAACTAAGTCTTCAGAAGGACTATATGGTGGTCTTTTAAAAATATGTAGCTGTTAAATATGCTAAGGTAAAAATGTTATGATGCATAATTTACTAAATATTAAGAAAATTACCACGGGGTTGTTGGTAGCAGCAGTCCTAGTGGTTATACCTATCAGGGCAAATTAGAAAGATTTCATCCATCTACCTGCTGTGATTTACCCCACAAAATCACAAGAATCAAGGGACATATGGAAATAATGAATGCATGGATTGCCTTCTTTAAATGTCCTTGTGTTATATAGAAGGATGGAACATAGGTTCTGGGAATAATTTGCCTTTGC
This sequence comes from Oryx dammah, assembly GCF_014754425.2. NCBI lineage: Eukaryota > Metazoa > Chordata > Mammalia > Artiodactyla > Bovidae > Oryx > Oryx dammah. The sequence goes on from NW_024070186.1 coordinate 114,837,861, forward strand.
CAACTGAAACTTAGCCAAAAACAATTTATATTGCATTCAACCATGAAGGACTCCAGAATACTTCCTCAGCTCAAGCTTGTGCTAAGTCACTTCACCCAGTCTGACTCTTTGCGACCTAAAGCTTAACATTTTCTAATTACAGACTTAATGATTTCCTATTACTAAAGGCTTAAGGAGTATCTAAATTAACTCCAATATCCTCACTCACATTTTCAATCATTTTGTGGAAATAATGGTGTTTCTAATAGCATTTAAGTCATTAAGTCATTGTATGTATGTGTGTGTGTGTGTGCGTGTGTTTATCCCAGGTGGCACTAGTGATAAAGAACCTGCCAGCTAATGCAGGAGACGTAAGAGTCTCAGGTTCAATTCCTGGGTTGGGAAGATACCCTGTAGAAGAAAATGGAAATTCACTCCAAGATGCTTGCCTGGAGAATCCCATAGACAGAGGAGCCTGGTGGGCATGGGGTCGCAAAAAGCTGGACATGACTGGAGAGACAGCTTCAATGACACACACACATGCACACACACACACATAAATATACATATATATCATAGATATATGAACATAAACTTGTCTTTTTCAACATACATAAATTGAGACAAAGTTTCAAGGTAAAATAGCTAAACAAACCCATAGTGTCCACCAAGAAAGTAAAAAACATTAAAGACAACCAACTTTTCCTATATTAGAACTTGAATGATAATGAAATTTTCTAATTTTCCAGTGATCTTCTCAAGTAAATGGGCAGATATCAATTTTTATTTATTTTCCTCTGAAAATATTAGATCAGTGTGGATTCTACAAGGTCATTGGAAATACATGATTTTAAAACACAGCCAAATTCTGTAGCTACATAAATGTTTTTTATGAGCAGCAGGTGTATTCTTTGAAAGACTGTAAAGCTACTAACAGCCCAGTAAGGAGTACATAATAATAGGCTGTTAACTCAATCTCCCTTACAAGAGAATTGAGGAAGGACATTTTAAACCATTAAGAAAAAGGCATTTTCAAAAGTAGCCAATATGAATGCCTTAGGAAGAGAGGTTCATTTAAACTTTAACTCATTAAAACAATGAATTTAGTCTTCTTGATTTGAAAATACCCATCCAAAAGAATTAATTACTCTGAGTAAAAATAAAACAGCAATTTTGAAACCAAATATGTTTTAGTCATGATAGGTACTTGGAAATGAATTCCAAGATAATTTACTTTTTGCAAGTTTCAGAATTTGAGGCTTATTCTAACAAATCTATAATACCTAGCACAGTTCAGTTCAGTTAAATTCAGTTGCTCAGTCATGTCCAACTCTTTGCAACCCCATGAACTGCAGCACTCCAGCCCTCCTTGTCCATCACCAACTCCCAGAGTTTACTCAAACTCATGTCCATTGAGTCAGTGATGCATCCAACAATCTCATCCTCTGTCGTCCCCTTCTCCTCCCGCCTTCATCTTTCACAGCATCTTTTCAAATGAGTCAGCTCTTCACATCAGGTGGCCAAAGTATTGGAGTTTCAGCTTCAGCATCAATCTTTCCAATGAATATTCAGGACTGATTTCCTTTAGGATGGACTAGTTGGATCTCCTTGCAGTCCAAGGGACTCAAGAGTCTTCTCCAACACCACAGTTCAAAAGCATAGATGCTTCTGCGCTCAGCTTTCTTTATAGTCCAACTCTCACATCCATACATGTCTACTGAAAAAACCATAGCTTTGACTAAATGGACCTTTGTTGGCAAAGTAATGTCTCTGCTTTTTAATATGTTGTCTAGGTTGGTCATAACTTTTCTTTCAAAGAGCAAGCTTCTTTAATTTCATGGCTCCAGTCATGAGCTGCACAGGTATCTGCTATCTAAAAATTTGGTAAGCCTATTTCAATGAATGAATGAGTCATGTAGTAAGACAGTTTATATATTGTTGACATTTCAATTGCTCATTTTTGAAAAATTATGATGACACCCAGGAGGACATCTCTAGGTATTGGTTTCAAAGTCAGATCGACTTTGGTTTTATTAGTTTATTGTAGCTATTTTCTCCAGTAGTTGCCTACTTATTAAATCATTTAAAATTTTCTTTAAATCTAAGAAGAATAAGGCTCTCAAAAATTTTCTCATTACAGATTATCGAGGAGTAGAATATTTTACAACGCTCAATAAACTATATCTACTTTTTTGGATTTTTTCATGCTTGAATAAGAATTTTATAATGAATTATTTAATTTGATTTAGATATACAACTCTGCAATATTAAAAATTAATAAAAACAGAACAAAACATATTAACTCTTTTTCTTCCTTGTACTTCTTGCTTTGAATTCATGCTTCAGTGAAATAAAACTACACTTAGAAGGGCAAAATTACCTAATGAAAATATCAGATTGATTTACTTTGGCAGTGAGGATTATTTTTTTCATACCCTTTATTCTAAAATCAAAAAAAAACACAAAGGATAAAGAGGAAAAAAGGATATACATATATATTTTTAAAATAATATTTTCCTACTACAAAAGTATGAATGGTTTAAAACAAAGGTTTTTGTACAATTTCCTGGCAGCAAGAGTTTGGCTTAAAACAGCAGTTCCCAAAAAGTTTTCTCTGGATCCTTATTTCCAAGGAACATTGCTATGGTTCAAGAACAAAACATCTTATGATCATGTAAGTTTGAGTCTTCTGGGGAGCAGATTCCAAAATGACGCTGAAAGTAAAGGTATTGAAGAGGGAAATACCTGTGCAGGTAAAACCTGTGCAAGGAAAGGGATCAAGCAGACAAGGAGAGCTTTCAGACCACAGTGGAAGTCTGATTCCTATGAAAAGAGAGAGGTGGATAAATGCAGTGGTGTTGAAAATGCCTTGGATGACAGTGCAATTGTGAGAGTCTCCTGGCCAGATAAATGAGCGCCCCAAACAGGTTCTGCATCTGTCAAGAGAGGCCTGGTTCTATTCCTAGGGGCTAGGGAAGAACAGTGGATCCCACAGCAGCTGGAGGCACTCTTGTAGCAGGTTCTCTCTTGAAGGAAGATCTAAGTATGCACATCTATATCTACCACCAGGATCAAATAAATTTGGAAAGCATTAGGTTAAATAAAATTAAGTAGATTACTTTTCTTTAGGTATCTCCCAAGCATTTAATTATGCTCATGTGCTTCATTAAATTCCAGAGACAGGAAATATATGCTACATTTTCCAAACTGATTTGACCATACAACCTTATGGTGATTAGAAAAAAATACATGTATTAAGACTAGCTCTACATTACATACTTTGAGAAACGTTAGTTTAAGATATACTATATTAATACACTCTTACTCTCTTGAGAGTCCCTTGGACTGCAAGGAGATCCAACCAGTCCATCCTGAAGGAAATCAGTCCTGAATATTCATTGGAAGGACTGATGCTGAAGCTGAAACTCCAATACTTTAGCCACCTGATGTGAAGAACTTACTCATTTGAAAATACTTTGACGCTGGGAAAGATTGAAGGTGGGAGGAGGAGGGGATGACAGAGGATGAGATGGTTGGATGGCATCACTGACTCAATGAACATGAGTTTGAGCAAGCTCCAGGAGACGGTGAAGGACAAGGAAGCCTGGCATGGTGTAGTCCATGGGGTCACAAACAGTTGGACACGACTTCGTGACTGAACAACAAAAACAATATGCATGTTTACTGTTTAATTTATTCATTTCTGGCTTCTTATACTAGCCTTTTGTCATCATTTTCCTTCTTACTGAAGCCCATCATTTAGAATTTCCTTTATGGTAGGTCTTTTGGTGATGAGCTCTTTATCTCTGAAGGCCTTTATTTCACCTTTGTTCCTAGATGATTTGAGGTTGTTAAATGTTTTCTATCATAACTCTGGCTTTCCCTGGTGGCTCAGATGGTAAAGCATCTGCCTACAGCGCGGGAGACTGGGGTTCAACCCCTGGGTCAGGAAGATCTCCTGGAGAAGGGAATGGTAACTCTAAGGGTAATATTCTTAACTTTTCTGTTTTCTCCTGTGCTAATAAATCTGCTTTAATTTTAATTGTTCCTTTCTCAGTGGTCTCATATATAATTTTAAAATGGCCACCTTTATCTATATCCTGTAGATTCTGCAATTCTACTATAGATTTTGTGCATTCTACATATCTAGAAACACGAGTTCTTATTTTTCCTATATTGGATATGCTATACTCCATGGATTCATTGGTTATAGACAACTTACAGCCAGATTCATGTAGGTATTACATGACGTCCATTCCTTTTTCTTAAAATCCAGCTCAGTGTATGTTCAATTTTGTTATCCTATCTTCTAGATCTTTTTGTACTTCTTTTTGTAGTTTCCTTTTACTTGTCTCTTTTCTAAGTTTCTCATTTTATTATTCTTTATCATATATATATATATATATAGCCATGGTTCATGTAGGTATTACATGATGTCCATTCTTTTTTCTTAAAATGCAGCTCATTGTATGTTCAATTTTGTTATCCTATCTTCCATATCTTTTATTCTTCTTATATTTTCCTTTTACTTGTCTATTTGCTAAATTTCTCTTTTTATTATTGTTTACCATGTATATGTGTGTGTGTGTATATATATATACACACATGTATATATAAATATAAAATGTATGGTATTTTAACCCATTGGTTCCATATTTCTTACAATACTGATTTTTTTTTTTAATTTTGGAAGTTCCATTTCACCCCCACAATCTGCCTGTTCTTATCTTTTTCTCACCTTCCTGATTTCATTTCTTATTTCTTTTTAACATTCCATATATAGCTGTTCTATGTCTGATTCTTTAATATATATAGTCCTTGGGATTCTAAATTTGTCACTGATTGTTTCTGCTGGTTCATTCATGTCTTACTTTTTCCTGTGTTTCCTGTTCTTTGATTGTGATATTATTGACTAATCACAGTCTTCGGTGTCTTTGAGTCCTAAATTTTGAAAGCTTTTCTCCAGAAATGATTTATATGTACATCTGCAAGTAACCAGAGGCTGCTGCTGAAATGGTACCACTTCAGTTTTCCTTGAGCTATTTGGCTTAAGACAGGAGACCTAGGATCAGGTCTACTTTTTAGATGATGGTACAATATGCTGATTCTGACACTGATGTTTTCAGAGCACTGAGAAATCTACTCTCAAAGAGTGTCCACTTTACCAGAATTACAGCTGTGTTTCTCCTCCATCCTCATTTTTGATTTTTTGATAGAGAAGGAGAGTCCTTAAAATTTAATTTCAGCTATCAACAGTATGTTTTACCCTTACCTACTTATTGTGCAAAGAAAGAAACTCAGAGTACCTATTCTGGCATAGTTCTAAAAGCCAATAAACCACTTTCTGGGTTAATCACATGCTCAGACACAGAACTCTTTTTTCAATTATAATAAACATAGGAAAAAATAAGGTGGAAGTTTGAGTGACAAATCAGTCATTCATCTAATCACTTATTTCTCAATTTGTATTGAATTATTGCACTATGTCCAGCAAAGAAATAGTTGCTGGAGACACAAGATGCACCAGATACGCTCCCAAGAGGACTCACACCAAGCATGGGAAGATAAACATGGCCACAAAAAGGTCTGCAGTACCTTGTAATTCCTATTGTCTCTGCAAAATCTTCCTCACATAGCAATAGACATATATGTTTAAAATAAAATTGTAATGAAAGATGCATGTGGACTATAATTGTTTTAAATATATATTTGATCATGGCATACATTTCCTGAGATATTATCTCTTTTGAATAGTGTAATATTTTGTTTTGGATTCATTCCAAACTAAATATCTTGGGAAATTAAATTTATGAATCAAATGTACTATTATTATGATTGTAACCATTTTAAAGAAAGACATTTGTAAACACCTGCCTTGATTTGAGCATTTCAAAAGGAAAATAAGTGAATGAGAGATATAAAATTGATTCAATTCCTAAGGACTGAATTGGATAAAAATCATTGAAAGTTAAAATGGTATTAATGAATAATATGAAGATATTCTATAATCACAAAAGCAAAACATTTTTAGTGAGAATTAATTATATCTAAGGCATATCTAACCAAATATGATAAAGTACTATTTAAAATTTTATATATCATCCTTAACATGAATCTGTTGTGCTAAACATCATGCTTGTTGTCATTCAACAGGTTTCCAATGAGTCAGGGAAGTAAAGAAAAATGAGGGAAGAAAGGAAAGATGCTTGAAGAAAAGAAGGGAAAAAGGGTGGCAGGGAGGAGGAAGGAAGGGTGTCCTTGGGTTTCTCGAGATTCATTTAATGCTAAATTCTAATGTAACTTTAGATTGCAGAAGAGTTTGTAGTTTTCAGGAAACGTGTGTGTGCTCAGTCGCATCTGACTCTGTGCAACCCCATGAACTGTAGCCCTCCAGGCTCCTCTCTCCATGGGATTTTCCTGGCAAGAATACTGAAGTTGGTTGCCATTTCCTGCTCAAGGGTATCTTCCCCACTCAGATATCAAACCCATGCCTTCTGCATCTCCTGCATTAGCAGATAGATTCTTTAGCACTGAGCCACCTGGAAAGCCTCATTTTAAGGGGCCTCCATAGTGTAAAGAAAAGCATTCTGAATTTGCTATCAGATAGGTAGCTCAGAACCTGCTAAAATATAGTTATTTAATATATTTTAGTTTCTTCTTTCCCTTCCTGTCTTTGTTCTTCACATTTTCATATTAAAGTAGCATATATATAATAATAATAATACAATATAATATTGAACAAAGGTGTCTCACATTGCAGGCAGATTCTTTAATGTCTGAGCCACCAGGGAAGCCTGTAATATATAATAAGACAAGGTAAAGTGTTCATTTGTAAGAATAAAAAGGAGTAGGTATTTTAGATTTCTGTCTTCCATGGATTACAGTGCTAGATCAAAAACTGGCTTCAGAATAACTGGTAATTAAGTACAGTTGAGAAATATATTTTATTTTTACAATAAACTATTGGGGGCAGGAGGAGAAGGGGACGACCGAGGATGAGATGGCTGGATGGCATCACGGACTTGATGGATGTGAGTCTGAGTGAACTCCGGGAGATGGTGATGAACAGGGAGGCCTGGCGTGCTGCGATTCATGGGATCGCAGAGTCGGACACGACTGAGCGACTGAACTGAACTGAACTGAACTGATTCAATGATAAAGTTAGAAAATTAGCTTTTTTCACAAACACTACTCAGGAAAACACAAGTAGGAAAACACAAGAGATTTTTAAAATAAATGCTACTGCATAAATCAGTAGTGAACAACTTCAACTAATGTTTTTGAAGGCAGAAGACCTGTCTCTTGAGAAACCTATATGCAGGTCAGGAAGCAACAGTTAGAACTGGACATGGAACAACAGACTCGTTCCAAATAGGAAAAGGAGTATGTCAAGGCTGTTTATTGTCACCTGCTTATTTAACTTCTATGCAGAGTACATCATGAGAAATGCTGGACTGGAAGAAGCACAAGCTGAAATCAAGATTGCCGGGAGAAATAACAACCTCAGATATGCAGATGACACCACCCTTATGGCAGAAAGCGAAGAGGAACTAAAAAGCCTCTTATGAAAGTGAAAGAGGAGAGTGAAAAAGTTGGCTTATGGCTCAACATTCAGAAAATGAAGATCATGGCATCTGGTCCCATCATTTCATGGGACATAGCTGGGGAAACAGTGGAAACAGTGTCAGACTTTATTTTTGGGGGCTCCAAAATCACTGCAGATGGTGACTGCAGCCATGGAATTAAAAGACGCAACGAGTTGACTTCATTGGAAAAGACTCTGATGCTGGGAGGGATTGGGGGCAGGAGGAGAAGGGGACGACTGAGGATGAGATGGCTGGATGGCCTCACTGACTCAATGGACGTGAGTCTGAGTGAACTCTGGGAGTTGGTGATGGACAGGGAGGCCTGGTGTGCTGCGATTCACGGGATTGCAAAGAGTCGGACACGACTGAGTGATTGAACTGAACTGATTGAATTTCAACTGATTGGAGTAATTTTTTCTTCAAGGGGCTTAGATAATGTACTGCAGACACATTTTTCTGATCATCAAATTTAACAAAGGGACAGAAATCAGAAACTGCATTTGAATGTGTTTGTTATATTCATTTTGTGGTTTGCTCCAAATAAATCCTCAAATGAACTTCTGTCAAACCCTAATTTCATTCAATTCAAAAACTGTTTCCTTAATAAGTTCCTCTAATAAAATCAAGAAAAATTTTCCTGTCTACAGTTCAGTTCAGTTCAGTTCAGTCGCTCAGTCTTGTCCGACTCTTTGCAAGCCCATGAACTGCAGCATGCCAGGACTCCCTGTCCATCACCAACCCCTGGGGTTCACCCAAACTTATGTCTACCGAGTCAGTGATGCCATCCAGCCATCTCATCCTCTGTTGTCACTTTCTCCTCCTGCCCCCAATCCCCCCCAGCATCAGAGTCTTTTCCAATGAGTCAACTCATCGTATGAAGTGGCCAAAGTATTGGAGTTTCAGCTTTAGCATCAGTCCTTCCACTGAACACCCAGGACTGGTCTCCTTTAGAATGGACTGGTTGGATCTCCTTACAGTCCAAGGGACTCTCAGAGTCTTCACCAACACCACAGTTCAAAAGCATCAGTTCTTCAGTGCTCAGCTTTCTTCACAGTCCACCTCTCACACCCATACATGACCACAGGAAAAACCATAGCCTTGACTAGACAGACCTTTGTTGACAAAGTAATGTCTCTGCTTTTGAATATGCTATCTAGGTTGGTCATAACTTTCCTTCCAAGGAGTAAGCGTCTTTTAATTTCATTGCTGTAATCACCATCTGCAGTGATTTTGGAGCCCCCAAAAATAAAGTCTAACACTGTTTCCACTGTTTCCCCATCTATTTGCCATGAAGTAATGGGACCAGATGCCGTGATCTTCGTTTTCTGAATGTTGAGCTTTAAGCCAACTTTTTCACTCTCTTTCACTTTCATAAGAGGCTTTTTAGTTCCTCTTCACTTCCTACTGTAAGGGTGGGGTCATCTGCATATCTGAGGTTATTGATATTTCTCCCAGCAATCTTGATTCCAGCTTGTCCTTCTTCCAGCCTAGCATTTCTCATGATGTACTCTGCATGTAAGTTAAATAAGCAGGGTGACAGTATGCAGCCTTGATGTACTCCTTTTCCTATTTGGAACGAGTCTGTTGTTCCATGTCCAGTTCTAACTGTTGCTTCCTGACCTGCATATAGGTTTCTCAAGAGGCAGGTCAGGTGGTCTGGTATTCCTATCTCTTTCAGAATTTTCCAGTTTTTGTTGTGATCCACACAGTCAAAGGCTTTTCGTCAAAAACCCAGTTCAATTCAGTTCAGTTTAGTCACTCAGTCATGTGAGACTCCTTGCAACCTCTATGGACTATAGCACGCCAGGCCTCTCTGTCCATTAGCAACTCCCAGCGTTTACTAAACTCATGTCCATTGAGTCAGTGATGCCATCCAACCATCTCATTCTGTCATCCCCTTCTCCTCCTACCTTCAATCTTTCCCAGCATCATGGTCTTTTCCAATGAGTCAGTTCTTCACATCAGATAGCCAAAGTATTGGAGTTTCAGCTTCAGCATCAGTCCTTCCAATGAATATTTGGTACTGATTTCGTTTAGGATGTACTGGTTGGATCTTCTTGCTGTCCAAGGGACTCTCAAGAGGCTTCTCCAATAACACAGTTCTAAAGCATCATTTCTTAGGTGCTTAGCTTTCTTTATGGTCCAACTCTCACATCTATACATGACTACAAGAAAAAAATATAGTTTTGACTAGACAGATCTTTGTTGGCAAAGTAATATCTCGACTTTTTAATATGCTGTCCAGGTTTGTCATAGCATTCCTTCCAAGGAGGAAGTGTGTTTTAATTTCATGGCTGCAGTCACCATCTGCAGTGATTTTGGAGCCCAGGAAAATAAAGTCTCTCGCTGTTTCCATTATCTCCCCATCTATTTGCCTTTAAGTGATGGGACCAGATGATCCATGATCTTAGTCTTTTGAATGCTGAATTTTAACTTTTTGAGCTTTTGACTCTCCTCTTCCACTTTCATCAAGAAGCTCTTTAGTTCCTTTTCATTTTCTGCCATAAGGGTGGCTTCATCTGCATATCTCAGGTTATTGTATTTCTCCCTGCAGTCTTGATTTCAGCTTGTGCTTCATCCAGCCTGGCATTTCACATGATATACTCTGCATATAAGTTAAATAAGCAGGGTGAAAATATAGAACTTTGCTGTACTCCTTTCCCAATTTGGAACCAGTCCATTGTCCCATGTCTGGTTCTAACTGTTGCTTCTTGACCTGCATACAGATTTCTCAGGAGGCAGGTAAGGTGGTTTGGTATTCCCATTTCTTGAAGAATTTTCCACAGTTTGTTGTGATCTACACAAAGGCTTTAGTGTAGTCAATGAAGCAGAAGTAGATGTTTTTCTGAAATGCTCTTGCTTTTTCTATGAGCCAACAGATGTTGGCAATTTGATCGCTGGTTCCTCTGCTTTTTCTAAATCTAGCTTGAACATCTGGAAGTTCTTGGTTCATGTACTTTTGAAGCCTAGCTTAGAGAATTTTGAGCATTACTTTGCTAGCATGTGAGATGAGGGCCATTACTGTTTGTTTAATTTTATGAGAATCAGTGTTTCCAAGGCAAACAGTGCTAACTGGAGATGATTCTGAGTTACCTTTTTAGAACAAAACCACATGAACTACTCCGTCTTTCCCCAATAACCCTTCAGCTCTGCAAGAAATACAATCCAGGACCTTCTCTCCAGTCCATTTTAATATGAAATACAAAAGCTTAGAAATCCCCTCTAAATAATTGAAGGAAACCATTAGGAGTATAGCCAGTCAGTCTCTTAATGGAGAGGTCATGAGAGACAATAAGTACAGAACCACTCTGAAAAGCCCAAGGAACATTTGATGGTTTATAATTGATTTTTCTGGGCAGATTTCCTTTTATTTTTCCCAAATAGTAATTATCAGTGTTATTAATAATGGCTGTTGCAAGAGGTCTTGCTTTAGTCTCCAAGGTAAAAATTATATCTGGTCAGAAAAGCCTCATAATTATTTCTACTTATTTGAAGAGCATACAGACTCAGGTTTTTTTTCCTCCTCATTTAAGAATCTAAGACATTTAAGTCTTCCCCCAAGGAATCAGGATAATAATAGCAGAGTCGGGAAATGAAGCAGCTTACTACACATCACTTACTATGCGGGATATGCCAAAAGATTTGTGCTGTAATAGTTTAACTCCCAGAGCACTTTGGTAGTAGTTTTTTTTTTTTCTAAATTTTAAAAGTCTGATGATGTATTTCTTGAAGATGTTAAGTATCTTTCTAAATTAAGAAAGTATGGCATTTTGTCAACAAATTTTGTTTTAAAGTGATGTATGGAGTAACAATCAGAAAAGAGGAGCAGAGTTTAGAGGATTGGTTAAGCAGCAAAATGCCTCAATTTCTAACCATGTTTTTATTAAGATATTTATTTGATTATATTAGATAATACAAATCGAGATACAAACTTCTTTGGAAATCATCTTTCTTGATTTTATTATTTACTATTTACACTCAAACATATAGACACACATACACATGCAAAATATAGTTTTATGCAACTCTTTTGGCTTTTTCTATACCATGAGTTAACTTATTAAATGTTTCCATGGCTCTTGATATAACTGCATTTAACTTGTTTTTGCTACTTCAACTAATACTGATTTGGGAAAAAGTTCAAATATTATACTTTACTTTTTAATTACCTGAGAAGTTCTATGTTGGTTCATATAATCAAGTTTATACAATATTAACTACTTTCCTATAGTTCAGTTCAGTTGCTCAGTCGTGTCCAACTCTTTGCCACCCCATGAATTGCAGCATGCCAGGCCTCCCTGTCCATCACCAACTCCCAGAATTCACTCAGACTCACGTCCGTCGAGTCCATGATGCCATCCAGCCATCTCATCCTCGGTTGTCCCCTTCTCCTCCTGCCCCCAATCCCTCCCAGCATCAGAGTCTTTTCCAATGAGTCAACTCTTCGCATGAGGTGGCCGAAGTACTGGAGCTTCAGCCTCAGCATCATTCCTTCCAAAGAAATCCCAGGGCTGATCTCCTTCAGAATGGACTGGTTGGATCTCCTTGCAGTCCAAGAGACTCTCAAGAGTCTTCTCCAACACCACAGTTCAAAAGCATCAATTCTTCGGTGCTCAGCTTTCTTCACAGTCCAACTCTCACATCCCTACATGACCACAGGAAAAACCATAGCCTTGACTAGACAGACTTTCCTATAAGTATTTACTATATCAGAGTGATTATATAGAGAGGAGACTTCTGTTATTTCTAAGTATGGCTTTATCCTTTTGCAAAACCACAGAATTGGGCTTTGGTGGGATCTGGTCCACTTTGAAAGCGGAAGTGTTTGTTGCTCAGTCGTGTTTAAATCTTTGCAACTCCATGGGCTATAGCCTTTCGTGGAATTCTCCAGGCCAAGAATACTAGAATGTGTTGCCATTTCCTTCCCCAGGGGATCTTCCCAACCCAAGGATTGAACCTGGGTCTCCTGCATTGCAGGCAGATTCTTTATTGCCTGAACCAAAGTAGCTATCAAAAATTGCTACTTTAAAAATGGTCTACTTTAGCTATCCAAAATTGTTAAGATCATGCAAGAGTCAAAACAACATGTATTGTTAGTTATAGCTGAATATAAGTCCAAAACTTTGTGTAAGTTTTTCTGTTTAATCTTCACCATAAGGAGTATGCATGGGATTGCTTACTTGGCAGTGTAGTTAGATTGTTTATGTTACTTTTATTTTAGAGAAAGAAAAACAACTACAGGAAGCTTTTATATGATAAGACTGAGTTATGTGGGAAAAAAAGAGATCTGCTAAGTGTATGAAATTAAGCTTTGTATGTTGAATTTTGGACAGCATAGTCTAACAAAATTCTAGAAACTGAAATGGTCATATCACTAAATTGTCTTCAGTTCAGTTGTTCAGTCATGTCTAACTTTTTGCAAATCCATGGACTGCAGCACGCAAGGCCTCCATGTCCATCACCAGCTACCACAGTTTACCCAAACACATGTCCATTGAGTTGGTGATGGCAACCAACTATCTCATCTTCTGTCATCCCCTTCTCCTAATGCCTTCAATCTTTCCCAGCATCAGGGTCTTTTCAAATGAGTCAGCTCTTCACATCAGGTGGCCAAAGTATTGGAGTTTCAGCTTAAATATCAGTCTTTCCAAAGAACATTCAGGACTGATTTCATTTAGGATGGACTGGATGGATCTCCTTGCAGTCCAAGGGACTCTCAAGAGTCTACTCCAACACCACAGTTCAAAAGCATCAATGCTTTGGTGCTCAGCTCTCTTTATAATCCAACTCTCACATCCATACATGACTACTGGAAATAGCCTAGACTAAATGGACCTTTGCTGGCAAAGTAATGTCTCTGCTTTTTAATATGCTCTCTAGGTTGGTCACATCTTTCCTTCCAAGGAGTAAGCCTCTTTTTATTTCATGGCTACAGTCACCATCTGCAGTGATTTTGGAGCCCCCAAAATAAACTCAGCCACTGTTTCCACTGTTTCTCCATCTATTTGCCATGAAATGATGGGACAGGATGCCATGATCTTTGTTTTCTGAATGTTGAGCTTGAAGCCAACTTTTTCATTCTCCTCTTTCACTTTCATCAAGAGGTTCTTTAGTTCTTCTTCACTTTCTGCCATAAAGGTAGTGTCATCTGCATATCTGAAGTTATTGCTATTTCTCCCTGCATTCTTGATTCCAGCTTTTGCTTCATCCAGCCCAGCGTTTCTCATGATGTACTCTGTGTATAAGTTTTTTTTTTTTTTTTTTTGCGTATAAGTTAAATAAGCTTGGTGACAATATACAGCCTTGTTGTAATCCTTTTCCTATTTGGAACCAGTCTGTTGTTCCATGTCCAGTTCTAACTGTTGCATCCTGACCTGCATACTGATTTCCCAAGAGGCAGTTCCCATGGTCTGGTATTGCATTCTCTTTCAGAATTTTCCACAGTTTATTGTGATCCATGCGGTCAAAGGCTTTGGCATAGTCAATAAAGCAGAAATAGATGTTTTTCTGGAACTGTCTTGCTTTTTCGATGACCCAGAGGATGTTGGCAATTTGATCTCTGGTCCTCTGCCTTTTCTGAAACCAGCTTGAACATCTGGAATTTCATGGTTCATATATTGCTGAAGCCTGGCTTAGAGAATTTTGAGCATTACTTTACTAGCGTGTGAGATGAGTGAAACTGTGCAGTAGTTTGAGCACTCTTTGGTACTGCCTTTCTTAGGGATTGGAATGAAGACTGATCTTTTCTACTCCTGTGGCCACTGCTGAGTTTCCCAAATTTGCTGGGTTATTGAGTACAGCACTTTCACAGCATCATCTTTTAGGATTTGAAATATGTCAACTGGAATTCCTTCACCTCAACTAGCTTTGTTCGAAGTGATGCTTCCTAAGGCCCACTTGACTTCACATTTCAGGATGTCTGGCTCTAGGTGAGTGATCACACCATTGTGATTATCTGGTTAGTGAAGATTTTTTTTTTTTTTTTGTATAGTTCTTCTGTGTATTCTTGCCACTTCTTCTGAACATCTTCTGCTTCTGTTAGGTCCCTACCATTTCTGTCCTTTATTGAGCCTATCTTTGCATGAAATGTTCCCTTGGTATCTCTGAGTTTCTTTAAGAAATCTCTAGTCTTTCCCAATGTATTGTTTTCCTCTATTTCATTGCACTGATGGCTGAGGAAGGCTTTCTTATCTCTCCTTGCTGTTCTTTGGACCTCTACATTCAAATGGGTATATCTTTCCTTTTCTCTTTTGCCTTTCACCTCTTTTCTTTTCACAGCTATTTGCAAGGCCTCCTCAGGCAACCATTTTGCCTTTCTTTTTCTTGGGGTTGTTCTCAATCCCTGCCTCCTGCACAATGTCAGGAACCTCCACCCATAGTTTTTCAGGCACTCTGTTTATCAGATCTAATCTGTTGAATCTATTTGTCACTTACTCTCTATAATCATAAGGGATTTGATTTAGGTAATACTTGGACGGTCTTTTGGTTTTCCCTACTTTCTTCAATTTAAGTCTGAATTTGGCAATAAGGAGTTCATGATCTGAGCCACAATCAGTTCCCAGTCTTGTTTTTGCTGACTGTATAAAGCTTCTCCATCTTTGGCTGAACAGAATATAATCAGTCTGATTTGGTGTTGGCCATCTGGTGATGTCCATGTGTAGAGTCTTCTCTTATGTTGTTGGAAGAGGGTATTTGCTTTGAACAGTGTGTTCTCTTGGCCTTTGCCTGCTTCATTCTGTACTCTAAGGCCAAATTTGCCTGTTAATCCAGGTGTTTCTTGACTTCCTACTTTTACATTCCAGTCCCCTATAATGAAAAGGACATCTTTTTTGGGTGTTAATTCTAGAAGGTCTTGTAGGTATTCATAGAACCATTCAACTTCAGCTTCTTCAACATTACTGGTCAAGGCATAGACTTGGATTACCGTGATATTGAATGGTTTGCCTTGGAAATGAATAGAGATCATTCTGTCATTTTTGAGATTGCATTCAAGTTCTATATTTTGGACTCTTTTGTTGACTATGATGGCTACTCCATTTCTTCTAAGGGATTCTTGTCCACATTAGTAGATATAATGGTAATGTGAGTTAAATTCACTCATTCCAGTCCACTTTAGTTTGCTGATTTTTAAAATGTCGACATTCACTCTTGCCATCTCCTGTTTGACCACTTCCAATTTGCCTTGATTCATGGACCTAACATTCCAGGTTCCTATGAAATATTACTCTTTACAGCATTGGACCTTTCTTCCATCACCAGTCACATCCAGAACTGTTAAGGAACTGTCTAGAATATGTTTTAAGGACCACAAGCACTTAAGAAGAGGTACAATGCATTTTCTGATATAATATTTCTATTGAAAGCAAGTTGAAACACCATAGATTCTTCCAAGTGCAATATGGTGGCCAGCTTTCAAAATTGACCCTATGATCCTCCCTCCTAGTGTTTACACTATTATGCAATTCCTTTCTCTAAAAGTGGGTTGATCTGCATGTCCAAAAGAATATGACAAAAGTAAGAGTAATTGCTAAGATTAGATTATAAAATACACTGCTTCGTTGGTGTTAAATGTGTACTCTCTTTTAGATGCGATCAGTAGCTGAAGTTTTCTGCCCTAGTCACATGAGTGAGCTTGAAAAAAGGTTGCCCAGCCTTAGCTTTCAGCTGACTGTAGCCCACAACAGCTTGTCTGCAATCCTATGTGAGACCCTGAGCCAGGACCATCAGCTAAGTCACACTTGGATTGCTGATTCTCAGGCAATTTGTGAGATCATTCACTGCTTAAAACTGCTAAGTTTGGGCTAATTTGTTATGTAGCAATAGGAAACTAATAATTTGATCTGTAGATGAGGTTAATGTTCAGTGTCTTTTCCTATAAGGGAAGTAGCTTCTAAATGGTGGTGCCTTGGTGGCTCCATGGTAAAGAATCCACCTGCAGTACAGGAGCTGCAGGAAATGCAGGTTCAATCCCTGGGTTGGGAAGATCCCCTGGAGGAGGGTATGTCAACCCACTCCAGTATTCTCGCCTAGAGAATCTCAGACAGATTACAGTCCATAGGGTCATAGAGTCAGATACAACTGAAGCAACTTAGCATGGCACTCAATGATCATTCATATTTTTAAATTCTATAATTCTAAGAGGGCTTTCATGCCCTCAGTTTGGGAATCTCTTTGTAAATGAAATCTTTAACTATTTACCACAACATTGCCAACATGCTGATATATTAATATCTTTACTTTCATATGAATAATTAATAATTACAGAGAAAAGGTTGCTATTGCAAAGATGGTAAATGAGAGAAAGAGAATGTTTGACTGCTGTGTGTCCTCTGTATAATCTACTTTGGCCTTTAAAGAGCATGAAGAAAGACATGGAAGAAATAAAACCTTGATGGGAGACATGAAAAGGTGGATCCATTAGAGTAATTTACCCTACCTAGCAAGTAATGAAATAACAAAATTTGCCAAAATAAATAGAACCACACTTCATGAATTATGCTTATATATAAAATATTTGTCTTAAACAGAAGAGAATCTTGTATCAAAGCCAAATATAACTTGTATTGTCATCAATATATCTAACAGGTGCTTGGAAAGTACAATACAAATGAAACTATTTTCTGTGTTTATGTCCATACTACTGTACAATTAAGTCTAATTTGAAAGAAAAAAATTCTGTATATTAATGTCAATGTTTTATAGTTCATAAACTGTAAATGCATAATTAAGGTATCAATTTTGTATTTTCAAAATTAGAATATTACCACATGCTTATATTAAAACTTAAGTGATAATAAGATAATATGGCATGGTATCAGATGTTAATACTGATGTAGATGGTACTTTAAGAGTCAAAACTGGTTTTGTGCTGTAGTTCACACATTAATTACTGTCTTTACCCTGGTCTTATTTATTACCATATGATCCATGCAATAGAATAATCCTTTGACAGTCATGCTTGCAGTTTGGGTAAGTTGCATTCTGTCTGTGTGACAAGAATTTGAAGGATCTGTTGTGCAAAGGACTAGAACCATATTAAAATAAAAACTGGTACCGATATTAAAACTAATACTAATTTTAGTAGGTTCTACATATTGAATGCTTAATCTTTTCAAGTAACAAATGGAATTATTTACATTTAAGAAGTCCCATTTTATATATTCCTCATAATAGCTTATATGGTTGTTACCATTTCTCTGCCAACAGTTTCAGAAATTAAGTCCTAGGGAAGTATAACTAGTTGCCTAGGGTCACACAGTTGATTGTATCAAGGCCTGAATTCTAACCCAGATCTTTCCAAATCCACTATGACTAGATATTTATTATTGTGTAAAATATTTTGCTTCATAAATATTGATATAAAATGGCTAAAAATCCACCACCAAAAGTTAAAAAAACCAACAGGATAAAAATGAAATAAGCAATAGTCCAGGCACTTTTAATGTTTCATCAATATCTAAACATACTTTCATTATAGTTTTTTATTAAGTTTCTAGTTGGAGGTTAAAACCTTAGAGATTATCATGAAGTAGGTAGGTGTCTCTCAATTAGCTAGCAGCTAATTAATCTGTCTTAAAATTAATTAATACAAGTAAAGTGTACTCATTAAGCTACTAGTTGTTAATATTATTTTTTATTTTTTCATAATCAAATTTAAGTATTAACATCAATTTACTGTTCTCTACCTTCATTCAAGACTGGAAAAGTAGTTTTAAGGATTAAAAATGTAAAAATATTTTGACTTCTAACTCATTTTTTTTTCTAATTTATCCAATAAAATTAAATCTTGGCCTCACAGTAAACAAGGGTTGCCTAGCTCCAGAAGAACATGTTTCCTAACTGTGGATACACTACAAACCTTGCATATTAGACATTTCCTCCAGCAGCAAAAAATCTGCAAATCAAGTCAGGCAGCAGAGGCACATAGAAGCTTTTATATTTCTTAAATAGAAAGTTGCATTCTCTTTATAATATTGAAAAATTTTGAAAACTATGGAGTCCAATAAAAACTGTGCCTAAAAATGCACAGCTTAAAAGTCACAGGATACAAAAGCAATACACATAAATCACTTGCATTTCTATATACTAACAATGAAATATCAGAAAGAGAAATTAAGGAATCAATCCCATTCACCATTGCAACAAAAAAATAAAATATCTAGGAATAAGCCTACCTAAGGAGACAAAAGAACTGTATACAGAAAGTTATAAGACACTGACGAAAGAAATCAAAGAGACATAAACAGACAGAGAGATATTTCACGTTTCTGGGTTGGAAGAATCAATATTGTGAAAATTACTACACTACCAAATGCAATCTACAGATTTATTGTGATCCCTATCAAATTACCAATGTCATTTTTCATAGAACTAGAACAAAAAATTTCACAATTCATATGGAAACACAAAAGACTCTGAATAGCCAAAGCAGTCTTGAGAAAGAAGAATGGAGATGGAGGAATCAACCTTCCTGACAGTACCACAAAGCTACAGTCATCAAGACACTATGGTACTGGCACAAAACAGAAATATAGACCAATGGAATAAGATAGAAATCCCAGAGATAAACCCACACACCTATGAGTACCTTACTTTTGACAAAGGAAGCAAGAATATACAATGGGACAAAGATAGTCTCTTCAGGAAGTTATGCAGGGAAAACTGGACAGCTATGTGCAAAGGAATGAAATCAGAACTCTTCCTAACACCATACACAAAGGTATATTCAAAATGGATTAGAGACCTAAATATAAGACCAGGAACTATAAAACTCTTAGAGGAAAATATAGACAGAACACATGATGACATAAATCAAAGCAAGCTCCTCTGTGACCACCTCCTAGAGTGACAGAAATAAAAACAAAAAGAAACAAGTGGGACCTGATTAAACTTAAAAGCGTTTGCACTGCAAAATAAACTATAAACAAGGTGAAAAGACAACCTTCAGAATGGGAGAAAATAAGCAAAGCAAATGAAACAACAGACAAAGGTTTAAGTTCCAAAATATATAAGCAGCTCATAAAACTCGATATCAGAAAAACATACAACCCAATCAAAAAATGGGGAAAAGACCTAAACAGACCTTTCTCCAAAAAAGACATATAGATAGCTAACAAACACATGAAAAGATGCTCAACATTGCTCATTATTAGAGAAATGCAAATCAAAACTTGAGATTTCACCTCACACCAGTCATAATGGTCATCATCAAAAAGCCTACAAACAATAAATGCTAGAGAGGGTATGGAGCAAAAGGAACCGTCTTGCACTTTGGTGAGAATGTAACATTCTTGATACAGCCACTATCTAAGATGGTATGGCAATTCCTTAAAAAGCTAGGAATAAAACCACCATATGACCCAGCAATCCCACTACTAGGCATATACCCTGAGGAAACCAAAACAGAAAAATCCACATGTACCTCAATGTTCATTGCATATTCTAGCTCTTTACAATAGCTAGAACATGGAAGGAATCCAGATGTCCATCAACAGATAAGTCAATAAAGAAGCTGTGGTACATATATACAGTGGAATATTAACCATAAAAAGGAACACATCTGAGTTAGTTCTAATGAGATGGATGAAACTAGAGCCTGCTATACAGAACGAAGTAAGTCAGAAATAAAGATAAGCATCATATACTAATGCATATATGTGGAATCTAGAAAGATGGCAATGATGAATTTATTTGCAGGGCAGAAATGGAGAAACAGACGCAGAGAACAGACTTATGGACATGGTGGGGGGAGCAAGGAGAGGGTAGGATGTACGGAGAGAGTAACATGGAAACTTACATTACCATATGTAAAATAGATACCAATGGGAATTAGATGTATGGTTCAGGGAACTCAAACAGGGGCCCTGCAACAACCTAGAGAGGTAGGAAGGGGAGAGAGATGGAAGAAAGCTTCAGAGGGAGGGGACATATGTATATCTATATCTGATTCATGTTGATATTTGGCAGAAAACAACAAAATTTTGTAAAGCAATTATCCTTCAATTAAAAAAATTTTTTTCAAGGACTTCCCTTTCAGTTCAGTAATTAAAATTTTGCCTTCCAGTATAAGGAATGCAGGTTTGATTCCTGGTTGGGGAGCTAAGATCCCATATGCCTCTCAGCCAAAAGACAAAACAACACATAAGACAGAAACAATATTGTAAATTCAATAAATTCAATAAAGACTTAAAAAATGATCCACGTCAAAAAAGAAAAAAGAAAAACAACAAAAAATACATACACACCTTTCACAAAAGCATTTACTGGAGTGAACTATCCATGGTGGAAACACCACCTAATTCTCAACTGACTACCAAGAAAAGTTGCTGCTGCTGCTGCTGCTGCTAAGTCGCTTCAGTCGTGTCCGACTCTGTGCGACCCCATAGACAGCAGCCCACCAGGCTCCGCTGTCCCTGGGATTCTCCAGGCAAGAACACTGGAGCGGGTTGCCATTTCCTTCTCCAAGAAAAGTTGCTAACTCTCCCTTAGTCATATTTTCTCTATTAGCATTTCCTATTAAATCCCTGAAGGAAAATGCTCTCTGTACCTTGTGTCGTACAGAAAGTCTCTCAAAAACTTCATGTGATTTTTCATAAATTACAGGCTTCAAAATCCTTAGAAGAAATAAATGCATCTCTGTTCAATTTATAGATTATCTCATTAAGTGCCAGATGAAAAAGTAGAAGTACAATATCAGAAAAGAGAAGGTAAATTTATAAACTGGTAATTATACTTGTACTTCTAGCTCCAAATTGTATTTGTTTTAAAAATAGGCAGAAAATATGGTTGCATTTTTAACTGCATTTGAAATGAGCAAATCTTACTTTACTCCCCAGGGAGTTAACACTTTAATAAGGACAGTGATCAGTGAAAACTTGCTAAGGGTTAGATAACATAACCTAACCAGAGCTGCAATTCTTAGCTTGAAATTTATATTAGAAATTCTGGCAAGATTTACCTACAGTAGTATATATAATTACTATATATATATATATAATAGTATTTACCCTTTCATCATTTTAGGATAGAGTGTTAGATATCTGACTTATATGTTAGGCTTTCTAAAGTAAAAACATTATATTTATATTTTCCATTAAATGGAATAGCAACTCTTTGAAGGCTGACTGTATGTAGTCTGAATTCATGGCAATGTCACACTCAAATAATTGATGGCTGTCTATGGGATTTTGTTTGTCTGATTTTCCGGGATTTCTTTGGAAGGAATGATGCTGAAGCTGAAACTCCAGTATTTTGGCCACCTCATGAGAAGAGTTGACTCATTGGAAAAGACTTTGATGCTGGGAGGGATTGGGGGCAGGAGGAGAAAGGGACAACCGAGGATGAGATGGCTGGATGGCATCACGGACTCGATGGACATGAGTCTGAGTGAACTCCGGGAGATGGTGATGAACAGGGAGGCCTGGTGTGCTGTGATTCATGGGGTCGCAAAGAGTCGGACACGACTGAGCGACTGAACTGAACTGAACTGAACTGAGATCAGCAATTTAGAGGAAATTTGAATTTGTGTCCTTGTTACTCCTCAGAAAAAAATTTCTGAAGGAATGAAACTATAAAGGAAAAATGCTAATTTTGCATACTCCAAGGCTATCCTGATTCCTGTGAGCATTAATCTAGATACTTTCTAGTATTCTATGCTTAAAGGGATATTTGTGATTAGCTTACAATTTGACTTCCCTGGTGGCTGAGACAGTAAAGCGTCTGCCTACAATGCGGGAGACCTGGGTTCAATCCCTGGGTCAGGAAGATCCCCTGGAGAAGGAAATGGCAAAATACTCCCATATTCTTGCCTGGAAAATCCAATGGAAGGATGAGCCTGGTAGCCTACAGTCCATAGGGACACGATTGAGCGACTTCACTTTCTTCCTTTTATAATTTGATATTGTGGGTTATGTAACCTCTACTCCAAGCTATATGTCACATTGCATTATTTTCCCCCTCCAAACAATAATATTTAAGAGGAGGTGGAAATTTATAAGAGCTGTAATTAATCTTTTAAAAATAACC
Source organism: Oryx dammah (assembly GCF_014754425.2). Lineage (NCBI taxonomy): Eukaryota > Metazoa > Chordata > Mammalia > Artiodactyla > Bovidae > Oryx > Oryx dammah. The sequence continues at coordinate 114,860,450 of NW_024070186.1, forward strand.
TTATATTTTTCTCTTTTCTTAGAAATATAAAACTTGGTTGTAAAATATGTAGATTTTTAGGTTGTTGAAGAAACTGAGTTAGTTTTTCACCCTTTGAGACCTTAATGTACTTCCCCATAATTTTTTAAATATTTTATACCCTCATTGAAAAATGAATTATCTCATTGATTTATTACTCTTGTTTGATAGTTTTCTATCCCTTTGTATAGCAAAGCAAGAAACAATAAAATAATAAGCAGCTTACACAATCACAGAATTTCAGAATTGGAAAGTAACCTAGTTTAACCTAACTTCATAAAAAATGAGATGAAGACATGGAATTCATTAAAGTGATGAGGTAGCAATTTAAGAAAACTCTGACCAGGAATATCAAAGGAACTGATTATGACTTTAGGATGTGAAGCTGAATTAAAATGCTATGAAATTTAGAACTGATTGAAATACAGCAAGTTGGCAGCAGTATGATTAATGAGCAGCCTTATCTGGTATTATAACATCAGCACTAAGACTGTACTCCCAGTAACTACATACACCAAAAGAATCCAGGCTGTCTGAGCACAGTGAAGAGGGTATTGTTTTATTGTCCTTGGAAATCAAAATATAAACTTTGATACTCATTATGCTTATAATCTCCATTTCACTCTATAAATTTAGATATAGTCTAAAGTTTTCAATGAGGAATATTTACTTAGTTATTTACTTAACTTTAATTTTTCCTCTATTAGATATATAAAATCTTTGGCATGCTAACTCTAGCTTCTATCATTTTGTATAAATCTATTTTTCAAATCAAACAAAAGGCAGTATAATTCTTATGAAATCAAAGACAGTTTAAAGGTAGAGGAGTCAGTAGACAGTTATAATTTTCATGTGCATACAAACCCTATACTAAATGCAATAGTGAGAATCTCTCTTACTTTCTTTCTATTTAGATACATTCAGACCATACAGATGCTGCTGTTGGCGCAGTGCTGGCCCAGTACCAGTTTTGTGACCGAGAGAATCTTTGCTCCAGGCACTGTGGGGACCCCCTGGGCTCACTAAACCCGACAGGCTTCTACCTAGTGTGGTGTTTGCTACACAACATGGAAATTGGCTGTGATATCTCCATAATGAGTGTTTGTATCAGTAAATTCCCTTGCCATCCATTTTTTATCAGGTAATGGTGTTTTAATTAGTACCAAATGCTCATATCCAATTTCTCTGTGGTGGACATGACAACGAATAAAAATTATGAAAAGAGAGGAAAAAACAAAGCAAAACTTTTATTCACCAGCTCATGACTTTGCTGATTCCATTAGAAACACTGTTACCTCTGAAATTACTTAGTCCTTTATTTATTACATTTTGATTCATTTCAATATATTAGGTTCAAATATCACACAGATATGTAACATCTACAGAGGTTCTAACTAGTTATAAAGATGGTGTAACATTAAATTCACATCTATGTTTATAGTGTTATGGTTATTTTCCTTCTATCCACATTTATTTTTTAAAGATTATTTTTATGTTGACCATTTAAAAAATCTTTATTGAATTTGTTACATTATTGCTTCTGTTTTATGTTTTGGATTTTTGACCACGAGGCATGTGGGATCCCCAACCAGGGATCAAACCTGCACCCACTGCAGTGGAAGGCGAAGTTCTAATGACTGGACCACCAGAGAAGTCCCTATCCACACTTTCAATGTGAGGTAATGGAGAAGCAGGGCGTTTAGCGACTTAACCTTGGAGCTGCAGCACAAGCATTCCCTGTGAGATGTTCCAAATGTAAAGTCTCATCTCACCCTCTCTTAACCCAGCTCCAGTCAGCTGAATCAGGACCTCCATTTCAACAAGTTCCTCCTGTAACTCAGGGAATCCTTATGTCCTTTCATCAACCATACTTTTATTAGTTCCCATATAATAAACCTGTTTCCATTTACATGCAAGTTTACATTTAGATAACAAAATGGACCAGTGTAGGTGGTCACTGGGGAAGGAGGATGCAGAGAATGAATGAGCTGTTTCTGTACCTAAACAGTGAGTGAAGGTTAAAATAGCATTTGTGGAAGTGAAGAGAAAACGTCCTTCAGCAAACACTTAAGTGAAGGAAGTACAACAAACGAGAATAAGAAAAGTATACTTATTATTTTATAAGGAAGGAAAGAAGGATTTTTTCTTTTGTAGCTTATTATTTCTATAATAATTGCTTCATATATTTTTAATCAAACATGCAGATTTACTGGTTATATATTTTAGGAAAAAAAGGAATTTATTGAATTGTTTTCTTGGGGAAGAAAACTATTTTGAGAAAGAGGGCAAAGAAGGAAGAAAGAATTGGTTATTGAGAAGCCTGTGACTTTCAGGGCTTCTCAGGGGGGCACTAGTGGTAAAGAACCCGCCTGCCAATGCAGAAGAAAGAGATGTGGTTTGATCCCTGAGCCAGGAAAGTCCCTTGGAGGAGGGCACAGCAACCCACTCCAGTATCCTTGCCTGGAGAATCCCCTGGACAGAAGAGCCTGGCAGGCTAGGGTACAAAGAGTCGAATAGAGTCGGACATGACGGAGTGACTAACACTTTCACTTCCACCAAGAATTCAACCTCCTATGAAAAGAAACTTTAAATCATCCCTGAGTGATGAAAATATTTCCCACAATGAAGAGCTTCAAACAAATTTCCTTACCTTTTAAAGAAAACAGTTCAGACATGAAATTATGTATTTTTATATAAATCTCATAAGTACTTAATTCTATAATTGGTAGAGTAGGTGAAACAATGGCAAGTTAAATTCAGTATTTTATATAGATAATTACTGACCATCTGTTTACAAGAAATGTTTCCTTTCTTATGATGAAATTTCTTAAATAAAATCTAAAAACTGCTGACTGTGATAAAAAAATAAATAATGAGAGAATTATAAAGAAACGACTACCAGTCACAGGTCTTTAAATATTGGATGTAAGAATAATGAACTATTATGGGGGATGCATGTTTGCAAAATGAGATACCAGTTGGTAATTAGTGGAGCTGTACAATACCCTGGTGAGGTAGGCATGTTTTATTGTTGCCATTTTATAGATGCAAAACAGGCAGCAGAGAGAAATGAAGTGTCTGCCTCAGGGAACCTAGAAAATCAGCATCAGCAGAAAGCACTTTTCTGAGACATCCAATTGTGATGCAACTATGTATTAAGAACCACTTAATTGCCTGGGTTATTTTGGTGAAGTTACTTAGCTTTTCTGTACCTTAGTTTCTCCATCTGTAAAATGGGAAGAGTAATAGTATTTATCTCAAATGGTTGTTATTGGAATTGAATTACTACATAAAAAACACTTTAAAAAATACCTGCTTTTTTGAAGAAATTTCCATAGTGGCTGTATCAATTTACATCCCACCAACAATGCAAGAGTGTTCCCTTTTCTCCACACCCTCTCCAGCATTTATTGTTTGTAGATTTTTTGATGATGGCCATTTTGACTGGTGTGAGGTGATACCTCATTGCAGTTATGATTTCAATTTTTCTAATAATACTTTGGTCACATGATGCAATAGCTGACTCACTGGAAAAGATCTTGATGCTGGAAAAGATGGCAGGGAGAAGGAGAAGAGGGTGACAGAGGATAAGCTGGTTGGATGGCATCATCCATTCACAGGGCATGAATTTTGGCAAACTCTGGGAGATGGTAAGGGAGAGGGAAGCCTGGCATGCTGCAGTCCATGGGGTCATAAGTTGTCAGACATGACTTGGCAGCTGAAGAACAACAACGTCTTCTTTGGAGAAATGTCTGTTTAGGTCTTCAGCCTATTGTTTGATTGCATATTTTGTTTTTCTGATATTGAGTTACATGAACCACTTTTTTTAAAAATTTAAACTTATTTATTTCAATTGGAGGCTAATTACTTTACAATATTGTATTGGTTTTGCCATATATCAACATGAATCTGCCACAAGTGTACACGTGTTCCCAATCCTGAACCTCTCTCCCACCTCCCTCCCCATACCACCCCTCTGGGTACCACTTTTATATTTTGGAAATTAATCCTCTGTCAGTTGTTCCATTTGCAATTATTTTCTCCCATTCTGAGGGTTGTCTTTTCATCTTGCCATGGTGGAGAACAGTATGGAGATGTCTTTAAAACCTAGGAATAAAACTACTGTAGGACCGAGCAATCCCACTATGGGGTATATACCCTAAGAAAATCACAATTGTAAAAGACATACATTCATTGCAGCACTATTTACAATAGTCAGTACATGGAAGCACCCAAGAGGCCCATCAACAGATCAACGGATAAAGAACTTGTGGTATATATATGTATACGTATCAGTTCAGTTCAGTTCAGTTGCTCAGTCGTGTCTGACTCTTTGCGACCCCATGAATCGCAGCACACCAGGCTTCCCTGTCCATCACCAACTCCCGGAGTTCACTCAGATTCACATCCATCGAGTCAGTGATGCCATCCAGCCATCTCATCCTCGGTCGTCCCCTTCTCCTCCTGCCCCCAATCCCTCCCAGCATCAAAGTCTTTTCCAATGAGTCAACTCTTCACATGAGGTGGCCAAAGTACTGGAGTTTCAGCTTTAGCATCTTTCCTTCCAAAGAACACCCAGGGCTGATCTCCTTCAGAATGGACTGGTCAGATCTCCTTGCAATCCAAGGGACTCTCAAGAGTCTTCTCCAACGCCACAGTTCAAAAGCATCAATTCTTCGGTGCTCTGCCTTCTTCACAGTCCAACTCTCACATCCATATATGACTACTGGAAAAACCATAGCCTTGACTAGATGGACCTTAGTTGGCAAAGTAATGTCTCTGCTTTTGAATATGCTATCTAGGTTGGTCATAACTTTTCTTCCAAGGAGTAAGTGTCTTTTAATTTCATGGCTGCAGTCACCATCTGCAGTGTATATGTATATGTATATATATATATGATAGAATATTACCCTGCCTTAAAAATGAACAAATTTGAGTCAATTCTAGTGAGGTGGATGAACCTAGGGCCTGTTATACAGAGTGAATAAATCAGAAAGAGAAAAATAAATATCATATATTAACACACACATATGGAACCTAGAAAATTGGTACTGATGAATCTATTCGCAGGGGAGGAATAGAGGCACAGACATAGATAAGAGACATGTGGACACGGTGAGGGAAGGGGAGGGTGGGACAAACTGAGAGAGTAACATTGAAACGTATACAGTTATCATTTGTAAAATAGTTAGCCAGTGGGAGTTTTCTGTATGACGCAGGGAGTTCAACCCAGTGCTCTGTGACAGCCTAAAGGGGTGGGGTCAGAGGCGGGAGGGAGGTTCAAGAGGTGGGGACATACGTATACCTATAGCTGATTCATGTTGATGTATGAGAACTTCCAGAAATTCAAACTGGATAACACAACATTGTAAAGCAGTTATTCTTGATTTTAAAATAAATAAGTTTTAAAAATACCTGGCCTAAAATTGGCCAACTACCATCATTTATGAATGATCATTTATGTCTCTTTCTGATTGCTAAGGATATGAATATGGACAAAAGAAATCCCTGCCTCATGAGTTTCAGTTCAGTTCAGTCACCCAGTCATGTGCGACTCTTTGAGATGCCATGAACTGCAGCATGTCAGGCTTCCCTGCCTATCACCAACTCCCAGAGCTTGCTCAAAGTCATGTCCATTGAGTTGGTGATGCCATCCAACTATCTCATCCTCTGTCATTCCCTTCTCCTCCTGCCTTCAATCTTTCCCAGCATCAGGGTCTTTTCCAGTGAATCAGTTCTTTGCATCATGTGGCCAAAGTATTGGAGTTTCAGCTTCAGCATCAGTCCTTCCAATGAATATTCAGGATTGATTTCCTTTAGGATGGACTGGTTTGATCTCCCTGCTGTCCACAGGACTCTTAAGAATCTTTTCCAACCCCCCAGTTCAAAAGCATCATTTCTTCTCCACTCAGAGCTTTCTTTATGGTCCAACTCTCACATCCATACATGACTATTGGAAAAACCATAGCTTTGACTATATGGACCTTTGTCGGTAAAGTAATGTCTCTACTTTTTAATATGCTGTCCAGGTTTGTCATGCTTCTCTTCCAAGGAGCAAGCATCTTTTAATTTCATGGCTGGAGTCACCATCCACAGTGATTTTGGAGCCCAAGAAAGTAAAGTCTCTCACTCTTTCTATTGTCTCCCCATCTATTTGCCATGAAGTGATGGGACCGGCTGCCATGATCTTAGTTTTTTGAATGTTGAGTTTTAAGCCTGCTTTTTCACTCTACTCTCACTTTTATAAAGTGGCTTAGTTCCTCTTCACTTTCTGCCTTAAGGGTGGTGTCATTTGCATATCTGTTATTGATATTTCTCCCTGCAAGTTTGATTCAGCTGTGCTTCAGCCAGCCTGGCATTTCACATGATGTATTCTGCATTTAAGTTAAATAAGCAGGGTGACAATACTCAGCCTTGACATACTCGTTTCCCAATTTGGAACCAGGCCATTGTTCCATGTCCAGTTCTAACTGTTGCTTCTTGACCTGCATGCAGATTTCTCAGGAGGCAGGTAAGATGGTCTGAAGATTTCTTAAGAATCTTCCACAGTTTGTTGTGATCCACATAGTCAAAGACCTCAGTGTAGTCAATGAAGCAGAAGTAGAAGTTTTTCTGGAATCCCCTTGCTTTTTCTCATTCCTCTACTTTTTCTAAGTCCAGTTTGAATACCTGGAAGTTCTCGTGAACTTACATTCTATTTATTAACATAACATTTTCTCAGCTCATGGGTATCAGTGTATGTCCTTCTTGTGAACAGGTAGAAACAGGAGTCCTCAGGATTTCTTTCTTTTTTATTTTTTAATTGCTAGGGATAATTTCACAGTGGCTAGGTAATTTTTCTCAATTTCCTGTGAATGAGTTTTGAACAAAGAGAGGATTTTATTGATTACTTTAGAATCTGACTAAAAGCATTGGTGTTAGGCACTGACTGGAGGTTGGGTGACAAAGACAAACAAAAAATGATCTCCTTTCTTCAGGGGTTTAAATGGTAGTGAGGGAGTCAGATAGATCTATATATAAAACTGGCTCTAATCAAGTATGTCTTTGATAAATATAATAAAAGAACAAAGAAGCAAGATAGAGAAAAGTACTATTGATAGAGAAAAAACAAGACACTTTAAGAATGTGAACACAAAGGATAAAGGAGAAAAAAAAATAACTAAGGGAAGGGTGTTTTTGATATTCAATTAGAGTTGTGATATGTATTGGCTGCAGGAGGGTCTGCAACATGTTGAAGCTGGAGAATGAGGGGTTGGGAACAGATGATGTCTTAGCTACATGGGGATAACTTTTTTAAGCCCAAGATGGAACTGCTCTCATCTGGAGTACCAAGTCTGAAAACTAAAATGTAGGTAACTTTTGCACCTTTGTAAAAGCTCTCCTGGACCAAAAACTGAGTATATCCACAGATGGTCAATAAGCATATGAAAAGATGCTTGTAATTACTAATTATTAGAGAAATGCAAATCCCAAGTACAATAAGGTACCATTACACCAGTCAGAACAACTATCATTAAAAAGTCTACAGGACTTCCCTAGTGGTCCAGTCATTAAGAGTCTGCTTGTCAATGCAGGGGACATGGGTTCAATCCCTGGGTTAGGGAAGATTCCACATGCCACAGGGCAACTAAGCACATTTGTCAAAACTACTGAAACCCACATGCTCTAGAGCTCATGTGCCACAACTACTGACCCACACACCCTAGAACCCATGCTCCACACAAGAGAAATCACTGCAATGAGAAGCCCACGCACTGCAACTAGAGAAAAGCCCTCAACAACGAAGAGCCAGAACAGCAGAAAAAAAGAAAAAGTCTATAAATAAATGCTGGAAATGTGTTTGGAGGAATGGGAACTCTTCTACACTGTTGGCAGGAATGTAAATTGTTGTAGCCACTATGGAGAATGGTATGGAGGTTCCTTTAAACACCAAAAACAGAGCTACCATATGACCCAGCAATCCCATGCCTCAGCATACATCTGGACAAAACTATGAATAAAAAAGATACATGCTCCCTTATGTTCACAGTTGCCCTATTCAAAATAGCCAAGACATGGAAACAACCTAAATGTCCATCAACAGATGAAAGGATAAATAAGATATAGTACATGTATACAATGGAACACTACTCAGCCACAAAAAGAACAAAATTATGCCATTTGCAGCAACATAGATGCTACTACAGGTTAGCATACTAAGTGAAGTAAGTCAGAAAGAGAAAGAAAATACCATATGATGTCACTTATACATGGAATCTAAAATATTACACAAAAGGACTGATCTATGAAGCAGACTCACAGACATAGAGAATAGACTTGTGGTTGCCAAGGAAACAAAGGGGAGGGATGGACTAGGAGTTTGGGGTTAGCAGATGCAAACTACTACATATAGAACAGATGGACAGCAAAGTCCTACTGTATAGCACAGGGGATTATAGTAAATGGCCTGGGATAAACCATAATGGAGAAGAATATTAAAAACTAATCCATAAATATGTATAACTGAGTACCATGCTGTACATCAGAAATTAACACAACAGTTTAAATCAACTATACTTCACTTAAAAATAAAAATAAAAAGATGACACAGTATATCCAGTTAGTCTGTCCCCAAATTCCAGGCCAACTCTGGGCTCTATACTTCTTTCCTTATTCCTTCTCACCCTAAATGAGGTTGACTATGTGGCTACAGTAGAAAAGATATTTTCTATTTTTTCTCTCCCTTGTTCTTTATCCTTTCTCCTATAAGAGCTCTCTGCCTTCCGCCCTGTTTGGCAGTTCCTGGAAATGAGATCAGCTGCTTCATGAAGTATTATATAAAGCATGCATGTGTGTGCTCAGTCACTCAGTCATGTCCAGCTCTTCACAATCCCCTGGACGGTAGCCCACCAGGCTCCTCTGTCCATGGGATTCGCAAGGCCAGAATACTGGCGTGTGCTGCCATGCCCTTCTCCAGGGGAGCTTCCTGACACAGGAGTTGAACCCACATCTCCTTGTCCCCTGCATTGGCAAGCAGATTCTTTACCACTGAACCACCTGGGAAGGCCATTATATAAAGCGTGTATATCTAAGTTGTCATCATTTTTTTAAACAGTTTCCTCAGTATGAGTATGCTCTACTTTGAAGAAACATATTGTTAGTGAGTAAATATGAAATATAAAATTTTGGGGTGACTTATACTTGAATTTCTTCATTATTTTTAAAATATTTAAATATGAATATTTTCATATTCATAGTATATTCATGTAAGTTTAAAACACTTTTTAAGTATGAAAAGTGTGGCCAAGAATTTGGAGAGTATAATTAACTGAATAGAGAATATCTAATTAATTATAACCCACAAGCTATAGATTTTCTTCTCCATAGTCTGTTCATCTCACATACACACAGAAACACACACACACACACACACACACACACACACACATAGAAACAAAAGACAATCATAGCTAGGTTTTAATTTTTATATATAGTTATGATGTGAAGATTATTGTTTCCTGTGGTGAGTTATTTTTTAAAATGTGCCTGTATATTTAATTTTAGCACACTTAAGTTATTTGAAAGATAGTATATCTATATAACTGTATAAACACAAACATAGTAGCATTTGAAAATAGCTAAAAATGGAAGAGATTATCTTTCTGAACCCTTATTTTATAGATGACAAAACAGGAATAAGAAACTTAAGGTCTAAGTCAAACTTAAATGTCCAAACACTTAGACCAGTGCCTTTCTCTAAGTGAAGGTCACTGGTAACAATAATATGTGTTTGATCTCAGACATTTGTAGACACTTCGCATTCTAAATTGCTTAGTTCAGTTCAATTCAGTCACTCAGTTGTGTCCGACTCTTCGCGACCCCATGAACCACAGCACGCCAGGCCTCCCTATCCATCACCAACTCCCGGAGTTTTCCCAAACATGTCCATTGAGTTGGTTATGCCATTTAACCATCTTATTCTCTGTCATCCCCTTCTCCTCCTGCCTTCAGTCTTTCCCAAAACAGGCTCTTTTCAAATGAGTCAGCTCTTTGCATCAGGTGGCCAAAATACTGGAGTTTCAGCTTCAACATCAGTCCTTCCAATGAACACCCAGGACTGATTTCCTTTAGGATGGACTGGTTGGAAGTCGCTTAACTTCTCTTCTAATTTACAAAGTAATTCTCCTAACACGATAAGAACTTAAAACGGCACAGATTATTCAAAGAATGGTATAAATATTGATTATTTGTGTATTAATTAAGGTTAGAAATACAGTGTATCTTTGATTGAAAGGAAATGTAAAGTTGAAATGTCTAAATTAAAGATGGAGGCATCAATATTAAAGACTGTGGAGACTATGGATATCATGACAGGCTGAAGAGTAAAATTCTATCATAGCTCACTGAGCACTGAGGTGCCTTAGCTATTACTTGGTGTGTCAGGAGATAATACTTGGATCACCTCTACCTGTTCCTGCTCCCATCCCCAGCTGCTGCGTGTTTTGTTTTTAAAGGCTTATGCCTTCCATCTACTTTAGACACCTAAACTTGGGCTTGTGGAACCACAGTGGAGAACCAGAAGCGCCTATGACTGTTTCCTGAATACCACACCTAAAGGTCCATTCAAAACCTGTTGTCAATGATTGACTAAAGCCTGAGTATGGAAGCTCAGCTTCTTCGTTGCCATAGGATGAAGTCTGAGATGTGACTTAGACTCAAGACCTCTCCTTGCTCACTCTGAATTTGAGTCACATCTTCCTCAGAGTCCTGTTTCTCCGTTGTCTTACCAGTATTCCTAGGAGGTTTCTTAATTAATCACTTGTACACAAATTCCCATCTCAGAGTTTGTCTTTGAGCAACTGGATCTAAGACAACTACTAAAGCTATTTAGGATCTACCCATTCTTCCATCCATCCATCCATCTATCCATTTATTCATCCATATTTATCTATATTTGCTACCTTGCTCTCTCTTTCTTGCCTCCATCTATGTACTCATCCCATTCTAACAAAATAAATAACACCTAAAATGAATGCATGTTTCCATTCCATATTCTATATGTTAATATAATCATACAAAAATATAAATATATGGGGGAATATCTGTGTTCCCCAAATAGGCTCATTTTTACCCGTTCTGCTTTGTATCTTGTTCTTCTTACTGAACAATATTTAGATTCCTAATGAAGAATGATATTAGCAATTTTAACTAAGAGTTCTATTGTAAGTTACTCTACTTAAAAGCTTTATAAAAATAATTCTTGGGAGGAGAAACTTATAGTAAGAATCTGCCATCATGGTTGAGAAAAATTTTGATGCTGTCAATCATTTTACATTCTCTCTGAGAGTTTTGATATTCTAACATCTTGACTGGTTGCCAATATTTTATATATTTTTATATGAGGACATCATAATTTTTATTTAGTTTGTACATAATTCCTATGCTCTGATTCTGTATTGTATTATGTATAGGCCAAATGTTTCTCTAATGCTTCCATAAATGATATTTAGTACTGAATTCGTATACTCTCTATCCTTAGATCTGTTTATAATTAATCTTTACAACACACTAGAAAGGTTGATATCTTTATTTTCCTTTTGTAAATGTGAAGTCTGATTAGGGAGATTAATAGACTTTTTCCTGACCACAAGCATTAGAGTCAGAGTCAGAACATGAATTAGGAATCCTTGGCTTCCAACTCCACATTAAATTTATTAGCAATGGATCATTGCCATTTTCTTTTATTTATTTATTTATTTTTTATTTTACTTTACAATTCTGTATTGGTTTTGCCATATAAATTTTTCATAATATTATTTATTCTATTATTAAAATATGGATATTATGTCAGTAGCCATCTCTCAGGATATTATTATTTTCTAAAGTTCACCCATGGTGGATTCATGTCAATGTATGCCAAAACCAATACAGAATTGTAAAGTAAAAATAAATAAATAAATAAATAAATAAATAAATTTCTGAAAAAAAAAAATAAAGTTCCAATTGGATGAATATGGTTCTTTTCTTATAGAATCAGCACAATTTTTCTTGAACTGGAAATATTATAAGTTATTTTCATCTTCAGATATATGAAGCAAAAATGACTATAGAATAAAAGTCATCTTCTGTATATGAAATATTACCTTTATAATACAAGATAAATATTTTTATTATGAAAATTTCCTTAAAAATGTATACATTGCTTTTTAAATAAACTGAATTATATGAGTATATGAAGATATATTTAAATTAATGGACAGAAAAATATGTATATTCCTGTGATAGGATGCCATAGGTTGTAACATTTGGACAGATAGACCAACAGGATTTCTGAGCACAAGTTGGCCAGGCCAATGTATAGAATCTATAATCTAATTAAACTGAGTAAATTCCTCCTTTCTTAGGCTATGGATTTTTCCATGTCAGTTGATAATAATGATAGCTTTCATTGACCACATAATTCTGAAATTACTAAATATAATCATGCTACTGAGTTACTTCTCCCCTTTTCAAACTTACATTTGCTCAGAAGTAATAGAATAGAAAAATATAGACTTCTATTTCTCTTCTTTTTATACTGCCATGGGGTTCTAAAGGCAAAAATACTGAAGTGGTTTGCCATTCCCTTCTTCAGTGGACCACATTTTGTTAGAACTCTTAACCATTTCTCTTTTTGCCCTGCGTTTCTTAATAGGGAACATAAATTTATTTGTGATGTTCCTTTGATTCCAGTAAGTTATAGAAACACAACAAGTTCTTTCTTAAGATACCACTGGGAATTATATAAATTTTTACATAATATTTTTAAATGTAATGCTCACTTTATCAATATTCTAGGTTAGTATCAGCCAATGGGACATATTATCAGAATTGACTCTATGTTCTGCCCTAACATCTATAGCAATGATATCATAATGGTGAGGGATAGGGAGAAAGCATAAACAAAGAAGACATGTGACTGTCATAAAACTAAGGAAGTATATAATTTGGGAAAATATAGTAATTGAGAATTTTAATGACAGAAATGGAAATTGAAGTTAAGAGTTGATTTATTAACCAGATTTATCTTGCTACCTTATAAAACACCTGACCTGAATGGAAAGAAAATTTTAAATTCATCAGCTATTTTCATTTATACTTTTAATCATACTTTACAAATTTTAGCAGATTATAACTTTAAATTCATTGACAAGGATATGGCCCACTGAACTTGTTTTAGATTATGGTAATTCCATTTTACTATTTTTTCTGAAGTGAGTTTTAGAAATAACATTATATTCATTTAAAACTGTAAGCTGATGAATACAATCTCTCACTATATTGTAAAACTCCTTAGAGTAAGTGAAGATAGAAATGTACATCCTGTGTCTTCTACCTTAATCTGATATAAAACAAGACACATTAATTAAGAAATTATAAGCACTATAGTATACTGGAGAATATTTAAAGACATAGTAGGTAAGAAGTTAGGCCAAAAAGAACAGGTTTTAAAGCAAAATAATATTCTATAACAATATACTTAATATACATATGCATATATATGTATATGCACATTTTGAGGAAGCTCCAAATAAGACCTACTTTCTCATAGTACTTGATCTCGTAGTCCAGTATGGCTCCATTGGAAAAAGCAGGTGCTTGCCATGATAGGGCAATGCTATTTTGGGATGCCCAGTCCTTTCTTACCATACCTATCAGGGAAGGTGCTGAAAAGAAAGAAAATAACTAAGAATTAATTGGCAGGAATCATTCTCCACAATGCTTTCTTTAACATTTTGTCTCCCAAGGAAAATACAATTCTTGTTGAAGAGGACACCAATTATTGATGTCAGATTAATATGATAATCAGGATCTACTTTACTCAGTCCAAATAAAATACTAAAATTTATTTAGACACTGATGGCTCAGTGGCAAAGAATTTTGCCTGCAGTACAGGAGGTACAGGAGATGCAGGTTTGATCCCAGGGTTGGAAAGATTCCCTTTGATCCCTGGGTTGGAAAAATCCCCTTCAATCCCTGGGTTGGAAAGATCCCCTGGAGAAGGGCATGACAACTCACTCCAGCATTCTTGCCTAGAGAATGCTATGGACAGAACAGCCTTGTGGGCTACAGTCCAGAGGGTCACAAAGAGTCATATATAACTGAAGCAACTTAGCTCACACGCATGCAGAAACAAATTAGGGAACAAAGGAAAAACTCAGATAGTCCAAGAATACGGACCATAACACATTATCTCTGATTCTGTTAGAGGACAATATTTTTCCTCAAACTGGCTTTGGTTTTGAGCTATAATATGAAGTATAATAGACTTGACTTCTATATTTTCTCAAAACTAAGACTACTATAGAAAAACCTCTGCAATTACATGATCATTTATAAGCTTTCTTTCTTTCAAGAGTTAGTACTTTATCAAATTTTAGTACTTTATAGAAGTTACATCACAAACTTAACTACAGCATATTTTGGCTTATTAATGAGAGGATCATTTCTTTTGCAAGGTTTCTATGACTTTTGACTAAAGCTGAAATATTTAATTTATGAAGTATATTTTGAATCATGTCTGTCTTCTTTTTCTATATAACATTATCTTAACAATTCAATCTTAACCTAAAGTAATCTTGTATACACTGTAGACTTTTTATCCAAGAAAATACTTCTCATCTTTAAATATTTGAATTACTTACAAAAGGAATTTTTACATAGAGAACTAAAACTCAGTCTTAAAAATACAGACTAAATATACTGAGATACCATTTCTCATCTTAAATTGGCAAAAAAATCCAAAAACTTGACACCAGGCTCTGTTGGCTAGACTGTGAGGAAAAGACTTTAATACACTGTTGGTATAAATGCAAAATGGCATAATCCTTATAAAGGGAAATTTAACAATTTAAGGCAAATTATATGTTCATTTACACTTCGGCTTTTGGGAATCTACTGAAAGATACACTGCACAAATACGAAGTGACATATTTACAAGACTACTCATTGAAATTTATTTGTAAAGCCTGGAAACAATTTAAATGCCCATCAGTAAGGGACTTGTTTAAAAAACTATGCTACATTCACCAGAGAATTATGAAACTGTAAAAAGGAATTGTGACCATCTATAAATATTAGAATGAATTTATTTCAGAATTTACTTTTAAATGAAAAAAGTGAGGTGGAGAAAAATGTATGAAAAAAAATGTCTAAGGATAAATTTAAGAATAAATTTAGTAACAATGGTTACTCTTAGAGGATGGGAGGCTAGGATGGTCACTACAGGGTTAGAAGAAAATCATCTCTGAATATAAATAATAAAAAACAAATGAACACTGAAAGAGCAATCTCAAAAGATTAAAAGAAAGAAATCTGTGTATTGAGTTGAAAGAATAGGTTCTGAGAGGAACTACTTAAAATGACATTAAATGACAGTTACTTAACCTACATCCCAATGGGGCATATTCTAAGTATAAAAAAAAATATACTGCAAAAATTATTGAACTGTTTTTAGTAATGACATTTCAAGTAGTATTACTGGTATTGTAATGCTGAATGTGTGTGTGTGTGTGTGTGTGTGTGCGCACATGTGTGTGTGTGTGTATTAAAAGACAAATCAAATGAGTAATTACATTGCTGTTATTGAGAATGAGGACTTATTTTTCCTATGGGAAAATAGAGATACAGATGTCAGACCAATGAAGGTAAATAAAAACCTTATCCTAATAAACCTGAATTAGAAATATGATTATGAACTCATGTATCTTTCCAGTTCATTTTCAGAAATTTCCAGACCAACGAAGGTAAGTAAAAACCCTATACTAGTAAACTTGAATTAGTATGATTATTAACACATATATCTTTCCAGTTCATTTTCAAAAATCCATTCACATGTACTAAATGCAGTTGAAAATAGGAATTGAAGAAACTGATCCTCTATGATCAAGATGAAATTTTTTTTAGTTTCTAAGAGAGACTCAAGTATTAAATGTGGTAATTTACTTTCCAAAGTTGTCTTTGTAACTTAAGGATAAACTACTTTCTTAAATTTGTGAGAATGACAAGTTTGGTTCTCATAAGAAATTAAGTACTTTAGAAACTATATTTGAAACTCTTTCCAGCTGCTTAATGACAGTATTATTGCTGTACTAAGATATTTTCTTAAAATGAGTGATAATTACAGAAATTGCTAAGAAATAGAAGTTTGTGCCATAAGCTAAAATAGAAATATATAAAATGGTAAATAAAAAAAATGTTCTGAAAATTCATTAGGTATATATACTGAGTCATATTCACTACTAATAAACTACCATTAGTCAACTATGGTATTAATTCCTGCTGAAAATGCATTAATGTTCTTGGAATTATAGTATAATAATGAATTAAATGGTGCTTTATGGGAAAACTAAAACTTTAATGTGAATAATACAAATTAGAAGTTGACTAAAGTGTTGAGGTCCTTTAATGGACGGCAACCTGGTGGTCCAGAGTGGACCGATAAGAAAGTAAAAGAGAGAGAAAGAGGCTGATTTGTTTACACAGAAAGCCAGTAAAGCCCCTGGCACGGGCCTTGCTCTGTTCACAGAGGCCTCAGGCGCCCTCTCGATGGGGTGAAGGCGCAGAGAGAGAAAAACACAGGGACCAAAGCTCTGATGGAGCAAAGGTGCTTTAATCAACACGGTGTGGGCATATATACTGTCTTACAAGGTAGTTATTCTCAGCAAAGATAAAGATTAAAATTCCAGACTTATAAAACATAGGCGATCCATATTAAAGAGAGAGAGAGTTGTAAACAATCACTTTTACCATATGGTTCACAAGAAGGAAGAAGGTACTTATCACCCTATAGAAAAACTAATGAAGGAAATGCCTGGATTCCTCAGCCCCATGGAAAGGCTTGCCTCTCCTCTTAATTCCTGAGTTAATAAGGAACATAGAATTCCTGACAGATCCAAAATAGCACACAGGAAGCCGCCTGTTAAATGCTTCCTGACACTAAAGTATATAAAAGTATATCAATTCATTACTAATTTTGAAAACGTCCTTTTCATGTATACAATGCTATGGTTAATTTTCAGTTTAATGTACAATATCACAAAGCAGTATTACCAGTGTCTTATATTTTGTCTCATAATTATTTAGCATTCAAGTTCAAGTGATACAAAACTTATAAGAAATTCAGTTATGCCAACAGCATTTTAGAATGACTACTGGTTAAAATATAGGTACTATCTTTTCTATTTCCAGCTCTTCAATGGCTATTTAATTGTACAGACACATCACCTAAATTATATGAATCCTCTTCTATACTTTTGTAAAATAGAAAATTAAGAGAATCTATTCTCTACATAGATTATTCACTTAAAAACGGACTTCAAGGTAAGATCTATATAAAATCTAAAATCTCTTCACTTTTGCACATTCCTTAAATGGCAACCCACTTCTGTATTCTTGTCTGGAGAATCCCATGGATGGAGGAGCCTGGTAGGCTGCAGTCCATGGGGTTGCACAGTCGGACACAACTGAGCAACTTCACTTTCTTACTTTCTTTTCAAATGTAAACATCTATGTTTTAAACAGTTGCTATACATATATGCAGAGTACATCATGAGAAACGCTGGACTGGAAGAAGCACAAGCTGGAATCAAGATTGCTTGGAGAAATATCAATAACCTCAGATATGCAGATGACACCACCCTTATGGCAGAAAGTGAAGAGGAACCAAAAAGCCTCTTGATGAAAGTGAAAGAGGAGAGCGAAAATGTTGGCTTAAAGCTCAACATTCAGAAAACGAAGATCATGGCATCTGGTCCCATCACTCCATGGGAAATAGATGGGGAAACAGTGGAAACAGTGTCAGACTTTATTTTTTTGGGCTCCAAAATCACTGCAGATGGTGACTGGAGCCATGAAATTAAAAGACGCTTACTCCTTGGAAGAAAAGTTATGACCAATCTAGACAGCATATTGAAAAGCAGAGACATTACTTTGCTGACTAAGGTCCATCTAGTCAAGGCTATGGTTTTCCCAGTGGTCATGTATGGATGTGAGAGATGGACTGTGAAGAAAGCTGAGCGCCGAAGAATTGATGCTTTTGAACTGTGGTGTTGCAGAAGACTCTTGAGAGTCCCTTGGACTGCAAGGAGATCCAACCAGTTGGTCTGAAGGAGATCAGCCCTGGGATTTATTTGGAGGGAATAATGCTGAAGCTGAAACTCCAGTACTTTGGCCACCTCATGAGAAGAGTTGACTCATTGGAAAAGACTCTGATGCTGGGAGGGATTGAGGGCAGGAGGAGAAGAGGACGACAGAGGATGAGATGGCTGGATGGCATCACTGACTCAATGGACGTGACTCTGAGTGAACTCTGGGAGTTGGTGATGGACAGGGAGGCCTGGCGTGCTTCGATTCATGGGGTCGCAAAGAGTCAGACACGATTGAGCGACTGAACTGAACTGAACTGAAATATACATAATTCTAGATAATTCTATTTTAAACAAATATTCTAAATCCTACTCTATATTTTAAAAGAGTTTCCATAATTTTTACTTTAATGGCTAATATTCAATTGTGTTGCTATTTTATCAAGTCATTCCTCTAATGTTGGATTTTGAAGTTTAAAATATTGTTTTGTCAGAATTCTGACATTTTATGTAGAAACATTTTATGCATAAATTTTGATTTTGTTAAAATTATTTTAGAGAGAAAATTGTTCTATATAATTTGGATTTTGTGTCATACTGTTATTACAATAGTGCTTTTGAAAAAAGCTATATCAATATTACTAATCACACATTTTAAACACTTAATGAGTTTGAGAGCAGAGGATGTAGAAAACAATTTACAAGTGAATACACCTCAAACGCTGCATTTTATGTTTTCAGAGAAGAACATTACACAGAATTTCATTTTAAAATACGGTTTCAATACATGAAACCTAAAGCATTGCTTTGAATATATCTAATGAATTTGTCTTAATAATTCAAGTTTACATAGTATCTGAATTGGCATATTGTGAAACCTCTGCAGTATCAACTAATACAAAGCAGAAAATACATTTATTCCTCCACATGAGAAAAACTGATTTTAGGACACAAAAGGACAACTATTGATCTTTACTTCTGATTCTAAAAGGTTAGAGAAGGAAAGAAATAGTCAGGAAAATAATGTCTTCTGGAGTCTGTCAGATCAGAGGCTAACTGAAAGATGTGAAGACTCAACCAGTGCTTCTTGAGTAACAATTACCTATTCAGTGTAACCTTCAGCAGAATCATGTTTCTGATATACATCCTTTCTTAAGTCTTCAAAAATCTTAGCTTTGATCTTCAATATAAATGACTGGTGAATAGATTACCACATTCTTGAAAATGGTTTTTATACAAACCCTTTTGATTACTACATTTTTTGAATCTCAAGTAGTTTCCCAAAATCTATGTAACAAAAAATGAAAATAAAAGTACGAAGGGAGTTAGTTCTAACAAAAGAGATCTTACTCACACTTAGAAAAGTTTTGCTTTCTTATGCTTATATGGAGATACCTAAAGAAACATCACTTCATGGGAAATAGGTGGGGAAACAGTGGAAACAGTGTCAGACTTTATCTTTTTGGGCTCCAAAATCACTGCAGATGGTGACTACTGTTCAATTTTACTGTTAAAATTTACTACTGTTCAATTTTACACTGTTTTTCAGTCACTCAGTCATGTCCAACTCTTTGTGACCCCATGGACTGCAGCACATCAGGCTTCCAGATCCTTCTTTATCTCCCTGAGTTTTCACAAACTCATGTTTATTAAGTCTGTGATGCCATCCAACCACCTCATCTTCTTTTACTCCCTTCTCCTCCTGCCCTCAATCAAATTATATTGTGGATTATCACAAATATGTCTTATTTTTAGCATGTAATCAAGATTTACACCATGGGTCATGAGGTGTTTTTCTAAAGATCAAATGTTGCTAATTCTCAGTCATCTATTGAGCATGCTGGGTAAATGAAGGTTTATTTATTGGGATATGCTCACCTGCATGAGTGTGTGTGTGTGAGTTTAGATGAAAAAGAGAGATTGGGGCAGGGAACACTCCTATGAACATGTGTTTGTGACAGTGAAAATCTTAATGGTGAATGTTAAATAATAGAATCCCAATATAGGAACAGATCTTATAAGCAATTTAATACCTTTATCATCAATGCAGAAAATACTTCAATGTATTTCTGATAGCTGGGTATCCACTTCTTACTTTAGCAGTGTAGTATTTCACAAAGAGTATATAAAGAGCATGCTGCTGCTGCTGCTAAGTTGCTTCAGTCATGTCCGACTCTGTGCGACCCCATAGACGGCAGCCCACCAGGCTCTGTCGTCCCTGGGATTCTCCAGGCAAGAACACTGCAGTGGGTTGCCATTTCCTTCTCCAATGCAGGAAAGTGAAAAGTGAAAGTGAAGTCTCTCAGTCGTGTCCGACTCTTAGTGACCCCATGGATTGCAGCCTACCAGGCTCCTCTGTCCATGGGATTTTCCAGGCAAGAGTGCTGGAGTGGGGGCACTGCACTTTTTATGTAGTACTTTGTGAAGTACTATGCTCTTTATACTTCACAAAGTACTACATAAAAAATGCAGTGCCTCACAGAGTACTATATAGAGTAAGTACTTCACAAAGCTATCCATTGTCTTTTAAAAGTCTTTAATTGATAAAACATATGGAGTCATTGTTTGCTTCCTATAACTTTCACCTCGGTCCTGACGCTAATGCTGACTTTTAGTACAAATAGAACTAACTCTTTCCCTTTGCTTATCTATCAAACTTTTTTTAAAAAATTCCTTCTTTCTTATCTATATTTATGTTTCTGTGCAAGTACCATAAGCACTATTTACAGTAGCTAGAACACGGAAGCAACCCAGATGTCCATCAACAGATAAATGGATAAAGAAGTTGTGGTACATATACACAATGGAATATTACTTAGCCATAAAAAGGAACATCTTTTTATGTGTTCTAATGAGGTGGATGAACCTAGAACCTATTATACAGAGTGAAGTAAGTCAGAAAGAGAAAGATATTGTATTCTAACGCATATAAACAGAATCTAGAAAAATGTTACCGAAGACTCTATTCACAGGGCAGCAATGGAGAAATAGACATAGAGAATAGACTTATGAGAGGGGGAGAGGGGAGAAGAGGGTGAGACACATGGAAAGAGTAACATGGAAACTTACGTTACCACATGTAAAATAGATAGCCAATGGGAATTTGCCGTATGCCTCAGGAAACTCAAATAGGGCCTCTGATCAATCTAGAGGGGTGGGATGGGGCAGGAGATGGGAGAGACTTTCAAAAGGGAGGGGTTATATGTGTACCTATGGCTGATTCATGTTGAGGTTTGACAGAAAATAAGAAAATTCTGTAAAGCAATTGTCTTTCAATAAAAAATCGATTAATTTAAAAAGTCATCTATTTAATACCTAACTCATCTGATATATTACTTTTATTTATTTATTTATTTATTTTTATTTATTTATTTTTTATTTTACTTTACAATTCTGTATTGGTTTTGCCATGAAATATTACTTTTAAAAACTATTTGATCTGATCCTTTGAAAAATATTTTGGATACTCTGATCCTATAGATTTTTCTTATTTAATATACAATGTCAGTGTTTTCTTTTTTCTATGTTACTTACTAGAAAAGGATGGGATCTTCCTCTTTCTGATTGTTACCACTTTAAGTTACAGGTGATATAGGACAAATATTTTTTCTAGTTTTTCCTCAGAATTAATTTGTCTATTTTTAAAAAAAGTATCTAGCCATGAATTTCAAGAGTTTTTCCCAAGGGAAAAATTAACATTGTTCAACACAAAGCTTGCACAGTCTTTCTATTTCTTCCTGCCATGCCAATATGAAGCTTGTAGGTGGCTTAACAATATGTTAGTGAAAAATATGTGGATATATTGGCCCAAAAAACTTTCACTACCTGCAGAGGCCATAGTGAAACATCATTATTAATAATGAGTCAAAATGACAAAGCACTATCAGCTCTTAAATATACAGAATAAAATCAGAAGCATCAACTTTAAATTTATTTTCAGCATAAACTGGCCTTTTTAATTTCTATTTTATTAGCCTTGTGACTGACTGATTTAATGTGCTCACTGTTAAGTATATTGTGAGCCTGCTGTTTTCAGTAATTAACACCATATACCTCTACCAACTACTATATCATTTCAGAAGCATTTGGGAAACTGTTTATATGACAGATGCTCTAAAATGCAGTTTCTTTGTGATATAAAGGTAAAAAATATCCTCAAATTAGACCAGTCTGAGATTCTGTTGACCTTATCATTACTTGTCAAATATCAGTAAAAATACATATGTTGTATCATTATTTTTAAGGAAGTTAACATATACTATCCACCCAAATCTCAGAAAGTTCACCTTGCCCTAGAGAAAAATCAATAATTTGTCATATCTCATCTTGGTGATTTAGTCACTAAGAAGTGTCTGACTCTTGCGACCCCATGGACTGTATCCCTCCAGGAATCTCTGTCTATGGGATTCTCTAGGCAAGAATACTGGAGTGGGTTGCCATTTCCTTCTCCAGAGGATCTTCCTGACCCAGGGATCAAACTTGGGTCTCCTGCATTGCAGACAGATTCTTTACTGACTTAGTTATAAGGGAAGCCTTTCTCATCTTAACTTCACATAATCTCCCAATTTATAACATTTTGCTATATTAAAATTAAGAATTGGTTTTTAGTAATAATTCTGAGCAAAAGTAGTATCATTTAAACTGTAAACAATTAAACTTGTAAAATAAATAGATTTAAAAGATAATATCCTAGTTATATTTGAATATGATTTGTAACTTCTGGGCCTCAGTCAATTCATCAAAAATTCTGCATCATGTTCCAGGATAGGAAAAAGTCAGCCAACTTAAATATTATCATAAAAGATAAAATTTCTATTAAAATGACCAGGAAAGTCATCTATAGTAAATGACTAAAATCATTTTAACATATATTGTGGAAAGCAGCTAAATGAAAAAGCTTACAAAAATATAAATTTTAGAATAATATAATGAATAGAGTTTTATTTTCACATTTTATTGCTACACTTAAAAAAGTTCAGACTCTTAAAAGAAATCCATACAATAGATTTCTATCAAGCTGTTTAAAAATGATGTAGACATACAGGCATGGGGAAATAAATGTAATATTTAAAGCCACAAAAGCACTATGTAAAACAATATACATGGTGTGATTCAAAATATTTCTAAAATAGTAAATGCCCACAAGCTATGTAACTAAACTGTGTAACTATTGTATGTTGCTGTTGCTGTTTAGTTGCTAAGTCAGGTCTGACTCTTCCTGACCGCATGGACTGTCATCTGCCAGGCTCCTCTGTCCATAGGATTTCCCAGACAAGAATACTGGACTAGATTACCATTTCCTCCTCCAGGGGATCTCTCCAATCCAGGAGACTATTGTATAACTATTGATAAGTTATGTATCCATCAAAACTATTTTGGAAGATTTGGAATTGATCATGAATGAGATGACGGCCAGTTCCTCTCCAAATCTTAATTCAGCAATATTCTTAAAAAAAAAATTAAAAACGTCATTCAGTGGTATAAATACCCACAGGGATGACCCTCCTCCGGAGGATGATGAGAACAAAGAAAAGCAAAGGGATGTTATCCCTGTCTGGGACACATAATACCTGAACGTTTCCCAAGGAACATTTTTTAAACTTACTCTGATTGCAGACTATTTAAACATCAAAGATTTGCTTGACATTATACATGTAAGACTGTGGCCAGCATGATCAAGAGGAAAACTCATGAGGAGATTCTCAAGACTTTAATATCAAAAATGACTACTAAAGAAGCAGCAGCCCAGGAAGGCAAAGAGAACCAGTGGTGAGACAAGTGAAATGTTATGCCTGACACTGTAATACTGAAAGGGTTTTTCCAAATACTACTTGTGCTACTCTGTTTATAATTGTTAATATTAGACAAACAGGCAAATGTAGCAGTGAATCAACTGTACTTGGAGGATACTGTCCTCTTCGCACCCATTGTTTTAGTACTGATTCCAAACCTCTAGCTGAGTTTCTTCCAGTGTGATCAAAACTTTCTCTTTTCCTTGATCTGGATAAAACTGAACTGTGGGTTCTCTAAAAACACATACATATGCACACACACACATTATATATCAACTATAACAGCGTTAAGTTACTAATAGTTGTTTACCATGCTCACTTAGAAAACTAGAAGTTAACAAGAGCGAAACAGAAATAAACCTTATAATTGTCCAGTAGTTTTGGATTTTTAAATTACATTGACAAATTATTATATTAACCATAATTTTTATTTATTTATTTATTTTTTTAAATTTATTTTTTATTTTACTTTACAATTTTGTATTGGTTTTGCCATACATTGACAAATTTTTAAAAAAACTGATTTAAGAAGAATATGATCTCAAAGAGCCTAAATAATCTGTCTTAGCTTATGTGATACTCTGAAAACTTTTTCAAAAATATAATTCAAAATTTTAATAAATTCAAAAAGTTGAAGCTAAATTTGAATATATTTATAAGGTATGATTATGAAGTAACACATATAGCTTATGGAAGAGTCATTAAATTTTAGTTTTGCTATATATTTCTGTCATCCTTGAGTTTATGTGATGACACAAAATTGCAGACAAAGCTAGCTAAAAGCCACTGGCTTCAAAAGTATTTTGAACGAAGTTCTGTGAAAATTAGTCTCAAAAGTATTATGGATTTGCTTATTAGAAGTTTCAAGAAGGGAAAAGAAAAGATCCTTTTCTATGCTGTTGGACCCCTAAGGTGCATAAACAAACCAGAAAATTTCAGTCACATTTTGGCTGTGAAAAAAACCCATGGATAAACTTGGGAATTTTAGAAGAGAGATTCACATATAAGGACTTCTATTCATAAGATAAAATAGCAGCAATTACCTTTTTTTCCCTTAAGACAGAACCCAGACTTGTCTAAGACTTCTTTGATCACTGCAAATGAAATTGATTTTGATGTCTGAATTCCTAAAACATTTATTGTCTATTCCACATGACACTAGCAATTGTCTGCCTCTCTCGTAAGCTCCTGCAAGCCCTCTCTATAGAATAAATAATAATATATTGTAGTTCACTTTTCAACTTCCCATGCTTTTCACATACATTAAATCACCTTTAAAATACACTGAACCTTTGTAAGTACAGCTATTCTCAAGTTGAGAAATGCGGATCAGACTGGAAACATCTGGTACATAAGAGATAGGATGTAGACTCCAGACTAAAGACTGTACCTTAGGGACTACGTCACTGTGCCACATTTCAAAATCTAAAGCTCCCACAGGAGCTGGTACAGTGCCACACAAAGACATTAGAAACTTTGCATGTAAATATGTCCTTTATTCAGAACTTGTTTAAATCTCATTTCAAGGCTTATCGGACAGTTGCCCTGGCCTCTGAGGTTTTGTTTTATATATCCATTATGGTACCATGCAAATACCATCTAATTAATTTACATATGTCATGTGTATAACCATCATTCTATAAGAGTAGAATTAATGTAAGAAAATAATAATAACATATAAGAATAATAATGTGCTCAATCATTCAGTCATTTCCAACTCTTTGCGACCCCATGGACTATAGCCTGCCAGTCTCCTCTGATCATGGGATTCTCCAGGCAAGAATCCTGGAGTGGGCTGCCATTTCCTCTAGGCTGCCATGCCATCTCCTCCAGGGGATCTTCCCAACTTAGGGATCAAATCCATGTCTCCTGTGTCTCCTGCACTTCAGGCAGATTCTTTACCCACTGAACCACCTGGGAAGCCCATTATTTCACCATTTCAACTGAAAAATGTATATGGATTGAGGAATAAAACAAAGCCCCAAATATTCTGAGTTATTTGACTACTGATTTTGAGTACTCCCAGTGTCAATTGCCTTGTCACTAATTCTAACGCCATTTTCATCATTCCAATACCTGTTCTAACTTCTGAACTCAGCTCTCAATTTTCCTCACCACCGTTTAACAACTTTTGATCAGTAAAAGTCTGCCGGATCCCATAGATTTTTATAGGTTGCAATGTTAAGCTCTGTTATTCTATATAATCTAGCTGTGCAATGTTAAAAAAGCTGTTTTTGATTTTTTATTCTCTATTATTTTGGGGGAGTGAAAATTATATTCATAATTTTGTATAAGCATATATTTGCTGTACAGAAGCAAAATTTGCAAACCTAAATGTATTTCTTTGGCTTAAGAATTAAGTTAGGTTGGTTATTAATTTTTTAATAGAAGTATAGTTGATTTAAAACCAAGCAACCTGATTAAAGAATGGGCAGAAGACCTAAAAGGACTAATATATTAGTTTCAATATTTTTATAGATTGTACTTCATTTAATGTTATTATGAAATAACGGCTATATTTCCCTCCACTATACAATATACCCTTGCTGCCTATTAATTGCATACATGGTAGTTTTAATCTCTTAATCCCATATGCTTATGTTGTCCTTCATCCCACTTCCCTTTCCCCACTGGTAACCACTAGTTTGTTCTATGTATCTGTGAGTCAGTTCCTTTTTTTTTTTTTATCATGACTAAAATGTTGTCTGCCATATCAGTAAACAAAGGGTGCTGCAGCCATCAAGTCATTATGTTAAAGCTGCCCAGAAGGTGAGCCCTGAGGGAAACTCAGCATGGAGACAAATGCGCTGCGGGCTGTCCACTGCCAAGCCCATCTAGCGGTCAGCTGCTGCAGCCATCCCAACTGTGCACTGAGAAAACTCAGGATACTGGCCCCAGATAGCTGAGGTGCATATCAAAGGAATGGTTTCAGTGAGTCCAGACTCTTGCATCTTTCCATCCATAGAAAAGTCCTAAATTCCTTTAGAAACCTGGTTTTCTTTTATTAACAGTAGTCTTTTAATGGTCTGACTACCTGATTTAGTTGCAAAAACTCCCATATATCCCGGCTTTCCCCACTCCTCTTCTGAGCAGTCTCAGCGTTATTTGAGATGCTTTTTCCTGGGCTCAAAGTCCTAAGAGTGTCTGCCAAACAAAACATAATGCTCAGCTTTTAGGCTGTGCTTTCTTTTTTTATTTGATCTATAGTTCATTCATTTGTATTATCTTTTTTTTTTTAAGATTTCACATGTAAGTTATAACAAAGAATATTTATTTTACTTTGTCTGATTATCTCACTAGAGAGCTCAGAAATAAATCCATGTGCCTGTGGTCACTTAATCTATGACAAAGGAGGCAAGAATATACAATGAAGTAAAGACAGTCTCTTCAGTAAGTGGTGCTGGGAAAGTTGGACAGCTACAAGCAAAAGAATGAGATTAGACTATTTCCTCACACTATATACAGAAATAAACTTACAATGGATTAAAGACCTAAATATAAGACCTGAAACAATAACAATCCCAGAAAAGAACGTAAGGAGAGCACTTTTTGACATAAATTGCAGCAATATTGTTTTGATCTGTCTTCTAAGGCAAAAGAAATAAAAGGAAAAATAAACAAATGGGATCTAATTTAACTTAACAGCTTTTACAAGCAAAGGAAATCATTGACAAAAGGAAAAGACAACCCACTAAATAGGAGAAAATATTTGCAAATAATACCACTGATATGGACTTAATATCCAAGATACATAAACGGCTCCTATATTTCAATATATATAAAAAACAAACTATCTGATTAAAGAATAGGTAGTAGACCTGAAGAGGGCTTCCCAGGTGGTGCTAGTAGCAAAGAATCCAAAGCAGGAGACATAGAAATGCAATCCCCCTGGGTGAGGAAGATCCCTTGGATGAGGGCAGGGCAACCCACTCGGTATTCTTGCCTGGAGGATCCCATGGACAGAGAGCCTACAGTCCATACGGTTGCCAAGAGTTGGACACAACTGAAGCTACTTAACACACACATAGAGACCTGAATAGGCTTCCCCAGTGGCTCACCATTAAAGAAACGGCCTGCAATGCAGGAGATGGAGTTTCGATCCCTGGAGGAGGAAATGGCAACCCACTCCAGTATTCTTGCCAGGGAAAATCCCATGGACAGATGGGCCTGGTGGGCTATAGTCCATGGGGTTGCAGAGTCAGACAAGATTGAATGATTGAACACAGAAAACCTGAATAGATATTTTTCCAGAGAAGACATATCCGACTCTTTGTGACCCCATGGACTATAGTCCGTCAGGCTCCTCTGTCCATGGAATTCTCCAGGCAAGAACTGGAGTGGGTAGCCATTCCCTTCTCAGAAAGAAGACGTATAGATAGGCAAAAGGCTCATGAAAAGATGCTCAACATCACTAATTATTAGAGAAATGTAAATCAAAATGACAATGAGACACCACCTCATACATGTCAGAATAGATAATATCCAAGAAAATACAAATAAATAATGGCGAGGATGTGTAGAAAAGCAAATTCCTGTACACTGGGGGAATGTAAATTGGTGTGGCCACTATGAAAAACAGTGTGGAGGTTTCTCAGAAAATTGAAGACAGAGCTGTCATGAGTGCATGTGTGTATGCTAAGTTGCTTCCACTGTGTCCAACTCTACGACCCTATGGACTGTAGTCCATCAGGCTCCTCCTTCCATGGGATTCTCCAGGCAAGAATATCGGAATGGGTTGCCATGCCCTTCTCCAGGGGATCTTCCTGACCCAGGGATCGAACCTATGTCTCTTATATTTCTTGCACTGGCAGGCAGGTTCTTTACCTCTAGCACCACCTGGGAAGCCTACCATACGATCCAGAAATTCTACTCATGGGTATATATCTGAAAAAACAAACCAAACAGGAAAACACTAAGTTGAAAATACATACATGCAGTCTTTATAACAGCATTATTTACAATAAAGAAAACAATGCAAGTTATGGAAATCACCCAATGTCCATCACCAGATGAATGGATAAAGGAGATGTGATATATATATATATATAAACAGTGAATTATTACTGAGCCAGCAACATGCATGGATCTGGAGGACTTCATGCTTAGTGGAAGAGACTGATTATTTTTAAGAAACAGAAGATTCAGGAAGCCTTTCTTTTCATGTCCCTCTTAGCTGTCTAAAGAATTTATGTAAAGGTTCTGTCCCTTGAATACAGATATCACCAGCGATACCTGAAAAGAATATGGACTAGATGTGGTGGGACAAACTTATCAGGCTTGTCAAGATCCTCTCTGTGCCCCACTGTCTCTGTATGGCACAACAAACAAATGCTTTCCTGTGAATTTCCTTTTTTCCTTTTGGAATCCCAAAGCACTACTCCAGCATACTCTTTTGTATGAATATTTGGTTGACAATGGTGTTTAAGGTGAAGGTTTCAATCATTTTTTTGGTGAGTTATTCAGATTTCCTGGGTTTTTCCTCTGTCTATGGGATTCTCCAGGCAAGAATACTGGAGTATTTCCTAGTCCATGGAATCTTCTTGTTCCAGGGATTGAATCTGGGTCTCCTGCATTGCAGGCAGATTCTTTATTGCTGAACCACCAGAGAAGCCCCTCTCTCATTAATACATTTTATCAAACTTTTGTTTGATTTTTCTTGTCAGTCTGTCTCAGGTCAATTTGATTTTTAGATCAGCCAGAAGAACCTAGAAGGGAGAAGAAAATTTCTTCCTTACCAACAGTATGCATGGGCGTGTGTACATGTAAATCTGTATGTGTGTGCACACATGTGTATGAGTGTGTGAGAGTATGTGAATGTGTGTGTATACATATGAGTGTGCATAAGTGTGAGCATGTATGTGTGCATTTGAGTGTGTGTGTGCATGCTTTTATAGAGAGTATAGAAAGGCAGAAGAAAGCACTCATGCTGCTGCCCACTCGGGGGAATGCTGGATGATCCTGTCACACAGATTCAAGAGGATGCAAGTGTATTCCTGCCAATTCACCATAAATAGGACTGTAAACCTGCCTTTGTTCTCTCATTAAAGAAATAATGCAATGCAACAACAGATTTATTGGCCTTGTTTCTGGTTCAAGCCGAGAGGAATAAATCTTGATTCTTCCTTGATGGAGATAGTCTTTGCGTAGGACAAGTATCCAGGTGCTATCACAGCTGCCTTGAAACATTCATGGCTTCCTGAGGATATGGGTGATTTTGTTCTTATCATTGATCAAATAGCAGAGTAAATCACTTACATAAAATAACACCTGGTTGAGCTCTGTGCTTTGCTCTCATTTTCTCTAGTTAGTAATTGTTGTTTACAAATCATGACTGCATGTAGAAAAAAGCTTGTGTTTTCTCCTATTGGCTGTTAGCTCATAATTTCTACTTCATGTTCTCATAGTAGCTTCAAAAGTATTTAGTGCATATGCTACAATTTTTCCCACTGATATTTGTGACTACTTTGTTAACAAGCCAAATGGCATTGCTCCAAATTTATTAAAGAATAGGATTGCAGAGATTGTTAAAGCTAAAAATGATCTAAGTAGTATAATTCATTATCAATAATGTAAATCTTAGCCACACTCTTATATTTCTTTAAAATGCAACATGATATGTTAAATGTGTTTTTTTCCCTAAATTCTATTTCTAGGGGAAACAATATGTAGATTAAAAAAAAATTTTAGTCTACATATTTGCATGGTGAGTTCATACAACCAAGTAGTATTTGTTTTCTTAATACTAACATAATCATATACATGAAAATGCATAAAATGTAATATTAATTTTAAAAACTAAAATTGGAATTTAGCAACACAAAATTTCTGAATATTCAAGTTGTATTAGGTTATTTTAAGCAAAGTGACAGGAAAACAAGGAAATATACTTGGCATGGTAATGATGGTATTTTAGTTAGTACACAATATCATGGCCATCACAATGGTTTACAGCCAGCACTCTTCAATCTGGTTAATGCCTAAGCTGTAAAATAGTTAAGTGTTTTGAGTGTTACCTTGAATATATGTACTTCTGTCCTTAATAGTTTTAGAATTATGTCATTTACTATAATTATTTTCATGGTTTTCTGACTTTGATGTAAAAGATCAATTTTGTGCTTGCTCCAGCAGCACACATACTAAAGCTGGAAGGATACAGAGAAGATTCACATGGTCCCTGTGCAAGGATAACAGGCAAACTCATGAAGCATTCCATATTTTTGGAATATTACTCATATTTTTGGAATATTCCTAAAAAGGAAAAAAATGGGTCATATGTAGTGATATAGCTGAACTTAAGACAGTCATACAGAAAAGTAAGTCAGAAGGATAAAAAGCAAATATTGCATATTAATTTGTATATATGGAATTGAGAAAATGCTACTGATGAACCTATCTGCATGGCAGGAATAAAGATGCAGACGTAGAGAACAGACTTGTGGGCACAGGAAGGAAAGAATGGGTGGGATGAATTGAGAGAGTAGCACTGACATATATATACTACCATGTGTAACACATACAACTAGTGGGAGCCTGCTGCCTAGCACAGGGGGCTCAGCTCAGTGCTCTGTGATGACCCAGAGGGGCTGAGTGGGGGAAGGAATGTGTGGCAAGCTCTAGAAGGAGGGAATAGATGTATAATCAAAGCTTATTCACAGTGTTATACAGCAGAAACTAACACCACATTGTAAAGCAGGTATACTCCAATTAAAAAATGAATTAAAAAAAGACAAATTTCAACAATGGGAATGGTTTGAACTGTGCCAAGGAGCTGCAGCAGTTCACCCAGGTGATCAAGGCCTACCAGGACTGCTGTGAGTGAGCCCTCCCACTCAGCTGCCCCCAGGCCCTCCTGTCTCTCCCACCTGCCTGCCTTCCCAACCCTACTTCCAGTCTCCACATTGGCTGTGCTAAACGCTTTACTAATTAGGCCAGTCTCTGGAGGGTTTAAGAGTCACCCTACCTGTCTTGTCTGCTCAGTGACCTGCCTCCCTGCACAGAGAAAAGGCAAGTTCCCCTCATGGCAGGAGTGACCCATGATTCCCCTCCCTATCTCTTAGAGGTTAAAGCATCTGCCTCCAATGCAGCAGACCCAGGTTAGATCCCTGGGTCAGGGAGATTCTCTGGAGAAGGAAATGGTAACCCACTCCAGTATTCTTGCCTGGAGAATCCCATGGATGGAGAAGCCTGATAGGCTACAGTCCACGGGATCGCAAAGAATTGGACACGACTGAGCGACTTCACTTTCACTTTCACATATCTATTAATTTGATACATATGTTTTTGATTTGTATTTGTAGCTGTTCAGTTCAGTTCAGTTCAGTCAATCAGATGTGTCTGACTCTGCGATCCCAGGCACTGCAGCACGCCAGTCTTCCCTGTCCATTACCAACACCTGGAGCATACTCAAATTCATGTCCATTGAGTCAGTGATACCATCCAGAGATCACATCCTCTGTTGTCTCCTTCTTCTCCCACCTTCAATCTTTCCCAGAATCAGGGTCTTTTCAAATTGAGTCAGTTTTTCACGTCAGGCGGTCAAAGTACTGGACTTTCAGCTTCAGCCTCAGTCCTTCCAATGAATATTCAGTACTGATTTCCTTTAGGATTGACCGGTTGGATCTTCTTGCTGTCTATGCGATTCTCAAGAGTATTCTCCCACATCACAGTTCAAAAGCATCAATTCTTCAGTGGTCAGTTTTCTTTAAGTTCAACTCTCACATCCATACACAACTACTGAAAAAACCAAAGCTTTGACTAGATGGACCTTTGTTGGCAAAGTAATGTTTCTGCTTTTTAACATGCTGTCTAGGTTGGTCATACCTTTTTTTCCAAGGAGCAAGTGTCTTAAAATTTCATGGCTGCAGTCACCGTATGTAGTGATTTTCAGTCAGTTCAGTTCAATCGCTCAGTCGTGTCCGACTCTTTGCTACCCCGTGAATCGCAGCACTCCAGGCCTCCCTGTCCATCACCATCTCCCGGAGTTCACTCAAACTCATGTCCGTCGAGTTGGTGATGCCATCCAGCCATCTCATCCTCTGTCGTCCCCTTCTCCTCCTGCCCCCAATCCCTCCCAGCATCACAGTCTTTTCCAATGAGTCAACTCTTCGCATGAGGTGGCCAAAGTACTGGAGCTTCAGCTTTAGCATCATTCTTTCCAAAGAACACCCAGGGCTGATCTCCTTTAGGATGGACTGGTTGGATCTCCTTGCAGTCCAAGGGACTCTCAAGAGTCTTCTCCAACACCACAGTTCAAAAGCATCAATTCTTCAGTGCTCAGCTTTCTTCACAGTCCAACTATCACATCCATACATGACTACTGGAAAAACCATAGCCTTGACTAGATGGACCTTTGTTGGCAAAGTAATGTCTCTGCTTTTGAATATGCTGTCTACGTTGGTCATAACTTTCCTTCCAAGGAGTAGTGTCTTTTAATTTCATGGCTGCAATCACCATCTCCAATGATTTTGGAGGTCCCCAAAATAAAGTCTGTCACTGTTTCCATTGTTTCCCCATCTGTTTGCCATGAAGTGATGGGATCATATGCTATGACCTTAGTTTTCTGAATATTGAGTTCTAAGCCACTTTTTCACTCTCCTCTTTCACTTTTATCAAGAGGCTCTTTAGTTCTTATTTACTTTCTGCCATAAGTGTGGTGTTATCTGCATATCTGAAATTATTGATACTTCTCCCAGCAATCTTGATTCCAGCTTGTGTTTCATCCAGACTGGCATTTCACATGATGTACTCTGCATATAAGTTAAATAAGCAAGGTAACAAAATATAGCCTTGACATACTCCTTTCCCAGTTTGGAACCAGTCCATTGTTCCATGTCCAGTTCTAAGTGTTCCTTCCTGACCTGAATATAGGTTTCTCAAGAGGCAGGTCAGGTGGTCTGGTATTCTCATCTCTTTCAGAATTTTCCACAGTTTGTTGTGATCCACACAGTCAAAGGCTTTGGCAAAGTCAATAAAGCAGAAGTAGATATTTTTCTGGAACTCTCTTGCTTTTTCAACGATTCAACGGATGTTGGCAATTTGACATCTGGTTCCTCTGACTTTTATAAATCCAGCTTGAACATCTGGAAGTTCACAGTTCATGTACCGTTGAAGCCTGGCTTGGAAAATTTTGAGCATTACTTTGTTAGCGTGTGAGATGAGTGCAATTGTGTGGTAGTTTGAGCATTCTTTGGCATTGCCTTTCTTTGGGATTGGAATGAAAATTGACCTTTCCTTGTCCTTTGGCCACTGCTAAGGTTTCCAAATTTGCTGGCATATTGAGTGCAGCACTTTCACAGCATCATCTTTCAGGATTTGAAAATAGCTCAACTGGAATTCCATCACCTCCACTAGCTTTGTTCATAGTGATGCTTTCTAAGGCCCACTTGACTTCACATTCTAGGATGTCTGGCTCTAGGTGAGTGATCACACCATTGTGATTATCTAGGTCATGCAGATCTTTTTTGCATAGTTCTTTTGTGTATTCTTGCCACCTCTTAATATCTTCTACTTCTGTTAGGTCCATACCATTCTGTCTTTTATTGTGACCATCTTTGGCACATCTTTGTAGCTGTCTGTTAGTTGCCTAATTTTTCCTGGTTCTCAAGTAAGCCAAATCTGTTTTCAAAGAGAAGTGGTCTAGCAGGCTAAAAATTACCCTATATCATAAATCCAGTGAGAAATGAGTCATAAATCCACTGAGAAATGACCTCTGTTTGCTGGAGATTTATTTCCCAGATCCCACAGAAATGTTTCCTTGTATGCAGCTATGCTTCAGACCAACCTGAGTATAATTTGCTTCGATCAATTTCCTAATCTCAATTATATCTTCTCACATTTTGAACTGTTCTGCTAGGCGGCGCTAGTGGTAAAGAACCCGCCTGCCAATCAGGAGATGCCAGAGACGCAGGTTCAGCTCCTGAGTTGGGAAGATCCTATGGAGGAGGAAATGGCAACCCACTCCAGCATTCTTGCCTGGAGGATTCCTTAGACAGAGGAGCCTGGCAGTCTATGGTCCATAGTGTCGTAAAGAGTCAGACACGACTGAAGTGAATTAGCCCAACACTGCCCTCTACGCTTTATACATGTCTTGTCCATTCGAGAATATACACTATGATGTTTCTTTTTTTAAACTTCAAAACTCTACTTATCTGTTTAAAATCAAAGCCTCCTGGAAGAATTCAACTGTCATAAATCCCGTCCCACAGGAGTTCTCCTACCAGGGAGGACTGATACCTATCACCAGAAAGGAGAAGTTAGCACCCTAAGAAATCGTCTAAACAGACACAGTCACAAAACTATATATCTGCCATCTCTTTTTGTAAGGGTCCATTTATCTCTTCTAAACGTCATTTGTTTTCCCATAAGTGCTCTTTATTCCCCTCCCCTTCCCCTGTCAAGATATAAGTCCCCAGTTCTAAATGTCCCCTTGAGTCATATTTTTCTATGAACTATGTATATACATGAATAAAAATCCATTTTTTCTGTTGATAATCTCTCTTTTGTCAATTTAATTCACAAGTCCCAGAACAATATAAAAAGAAAGTAGACAATTTTCTTTTTCTTCCCTGACAGCGTCAATGCAATGAGCCTGGGCTCAATGCTATTAATAGTAGTATAATTGTGGGTGGTATTGTTGTCTTAGATGTTTTGATGAGAGTATTTTTGAACTCCTTATACATATCAATGTGCCATTTTGTGATAAGGTGGTATTTTTAAGGAATTAGAGGGAACTTCATTAGGGCACAGAAATCAGGGAGTAAAAATCTGTAGATCGTGAACCTTTGAAATGAACCTGTTCTAAATGGCTTTCCTCTTTTCTTTCCTCATGGTATTCCCTTTGGGGATTTTGTTCCCACTTAGGTGTGTACTTACTGTCCTTTTTATAGACTCTTGCATATGCCTTTTTGTGATGGGAGTACATTTAAGTACCTAGAGATAGAATTATTAGGATAAAGGCTATCTTGATATGCATCTAATGTTGGAATTCTGGAAGAAACACTACAATATTAAAACCATATTGATAATGACTTAGTCCAAATGTTGGCAAAGTAATGTCTCTGCTTTTCAATATGCTATCTAGGTTGGTCATAACTTTTCTTCCAAGGAGTAAGCATCTTTTAATTTCATGGCTGCAATCACCATCTGCAGTGATTTTGGAGCCCCCCAAAATAAAGTCTGACACTGTTTCCACTCTTTCCCCATCTATTTCCCATGAAGTGATGGGACTGCATGCCATGGGGGATCTTCATTTTCTGAATGTTGAGCTTTAAGCCAACTTTTTCACTTTCCTCTTTCACTTTCATCAAGAGGCTTTTTAGTTCCTCTTCACTCTCTGCCACAAGGGGGGTGTCATCTGCATATCTGAGGTTGTTGATATTTCTCCCGGCAATCTTGATTCCAGCTTGTGTTTCTTCCAGTCCAGCGTTTCTCATGATGTATTCTGCATATAAGTTAAATAAGCAGGGTAACAATAGACAGCCTTGACGTACTCCTTTTCCTATTTGGAACCAGTCTGTTGTTCCATGTCCACTTCTAACTGGTGCTTCCTGACCTGCATATAGGTTTCTCAAGAGGCAGGTCAGGTGGTCTGGTATTCCCATCTCTTTCAGAATTTTCCACAGTTTATTGTGATCCACATAGTCAAAGGCTTTGGCATAGTCAATAAAGCAGAAATAGATGTTTTTTATGGAACTCTCTTGCTTTCTCCATGATCCACAAGATGTTGGCAATTTGATCTCTGGTTCCTCTGCCTTTTCTAAAACCAGCTTGAACATCAGGAAGTTCACAGTTCACGTATTGCTGAAGGCTGGCTTGGAGAATTTCGAGCATTACTTTACTAGCATGTGAGATGAGTGCAATTGTTCGGTAGTTTGAGCATTCCTTGGCATTGCCTTTCTTTGGGATTGGAATGAAAATTGACCTTTTCCAGTCCTGTGGCCACTGCTAAGTTTTCCAAATTTGCTGGCATATTGAGTGCAGCACTTTCACAGCATCATCTTTCAGGATTTGAAATAGCTCCACTGGAATTCCATCACCTCCACTAGCATTGTTCGTAGTGATGCTTCCTAAGGCCCACTTGACTTCACATTCCAAGATGTCTGGCTCTATGTGAGTGATCACACCATCATGATTATCTGGGTCATGAAGTTCTTTTTTGTATAGTTCTTCTGTGTATTCTTGCCCCCTCTTCTTAATATCTTCTGCTTCAGTTAGGTCCATACCATTTCTGTCCTGTATCAAGGCCATCTCTGCATGAAATGTTCCCTTGGTATCTCTAATTTTCTTGAAGAGATCTCTAGTCTTTCCCATTCTGTTCTTTCCCTCTATTTCTTTGCATTGATCACTGAGGACGGCTTTCTTATCTCTCCTTGCTATTCTTTGGAACTCTGCATTCAGATGCTTATATCTTTCCTTTTCTCCTTTTCTTTTCATTTCTCTTCTTTTCACCGCTATTTGTAAGGCCTCCCCAGACAACCATTTGGTTTTTTGAATTTCTTTTCCATCGGGATGGTCTTGATCCCTGTCTCCCGTACCTCCATTCATAGTTCATCAGGCACTCTATCTATCAGATCTAGTCCCTTAAATCTATTTCTCACTTCCACTGTATAATCATAAGGGATTTGATTTAGGTCATACCTGAATGGTCTAGTGGTTTTCCCTACTTTCTTCAATTTAAGTCTGCATTTGGCAATAAGGAGTTCATGATCTGAGCCACAGTCAGCTCCT
Source organism: Oryx dammah (assembly GCF_014754425.2). Taxonomy (NCBI): domain Eukaryota; kingdom Metazoa; phylum Chordata; class Mammalia; order Artiodactyla; family Bovidae; genus Oryx; species Oryx dammah. The sequence continues at coordinate 114,898,089 of NW_024070186.1, forward strand.
GGTCTTGTTTTTGCTGATTGTATAGAGCTTCTCCATCTTTGGCTGCAAAAAATATAATCAATCTGATTTCAGTGTTGACCATCTGATTTTTCCAGTGGTCTTTCATGGATGTGAGAGTTGGACTGTGAAGAAAGCTGAGCATCAAAGAATTGATGCTTTCGAACTGTGGTGTTAGAGAAGAATCTTGGGAGTCCCTTGGACTGCAAGGAGATCCAACCACTCCATCCTAAAGGAGATTAGTCCTGGGTGTTCATTGGAAGGAATGATGCTAAAGCTGAAACTCCAGTACTTTGGCCACCTCATGCGAAGAGTTGACTCATTGGAAAAGACTCTGATACTGGGAGGGATTGGGGGCAGGAGGAAAAAGGGATGACAGAGGATGAGATGGCTGGATGGCATCATCAACTCGATGGACAAGAGTTTGAGTGAACTCTGGGAGTTGGTGATTGACAGGGAAGCCTGGCGGGCTGCAATTCATGGGTTCGTAAAGAGTCGGACACGACTGAGTGACTAAACGGAACTGAACTAATCCAAATGTGACTTTTCAAGCACTTTGTAAACTGTCCACATAAAGTAATCAGATAAGACACTTGACTATAACCCTTAAAAAATCCATCTTGACCTTTTAAGTAATGGCCTCCCAGTAAGTAGATGCCAGTTTTTATGTTAATGTAAGAAGTAATTCTAGATTTTGACAAGATTAAGAAACAAATGGTGTACTAAAGTCAGACTTTGTCAGCTTTTCAGAACCTATTGTGCCTATCTTTTCACTTCTGCAAATCAAACTTCCTTTAATTTTTGCCCTGGAGACCCAGTTTTTAAATACTAGCACCTCACTGGTCATAAATCACTATTTACCAAACTAAGAATGTTGTTAACTCTAGTCTTTAAGATGCTGAGAGGTGTTCCTGAAGGAGTTATAATATCTTCAAATTCTAATTATATCTTTGGGAAATGCTAGATTAAACAAAGTTACTATAAATATCAAAAAAGAGGTGATAACATATTTTTCTTATTTCATATTATGTAAAATGGAGAACTTTTACTGGCACTATGTTCATAAAATATCAGAATGTCTAGAAAACTACTGTGGAAATAATATTAGTCTAACCTTTGGAAACTTTATTATGTTGACCCTAGCTCAAGAGTTTGTATTGACTACTGACATATTTCTAGCATGAAAACCTCAGAAAGACTGTCAAATGTCTTAAGTTTCTGGAACAAGACTGGGTTTCCTTTTCACTGAGATACTCTAGAAGCCACTAGGAACCTAAAGCCACAAATGAGTGAGGATGGAGGGAGGATCAGGAGAGTCCCAGCAGCCCTCCTGATAAGTGGCAACATAGTGCTGGGATTATGCACATAGACTTTGGAGTCAGGCTCCTTGGTTTTGAATCCCAGCTCTGATACTCACTGGTCATGTGAATGTGAGAAATTTATTTAACTTCTCTGTTTTCCTTTTTTTTCTTCTAAAAAGAAGAAATAATAACATCCACCATTGAGGGTTATTATGAGGATTAAGTATATAGTTTCATTTAAAGCATTTAAAATAACTCCTGATACACTGCAAACACTCAAGAGAACATTGAACAAACACTGTTATTATTATAAAAGAGCCATTTCATTAATAAATCTTATAAGATTTTGCAATAGTCAACATCACAAATCCAGGAAAACCTTTCATATGCCACATGCTAAAAAGTCATGCAGAAAACAAAATGTTTCTTCATATATGAAAGACTTGTGGCAAGTAGTTCCCAAAGGATATTTATTAAATTTGAATATCTTTGGTAAATGCTACATTGGGAGTAATCTTCCAGAAAATTACATGTTTAGGATTTCAATAAATATTGCACAGGAAAAGATCTGTGTAGTTTTAAGTACTATTTTGGGAACACTAGATGGGAAAAAAAGCCAAATAAGTTTTCTTATTGAAGGTATTATCAAAGCTTTGAATGTGTTCTGCTTTGTAAGTAGCAAAGAATATCATATAGCATGCATATTTCCTCAACTCAACTGACCAAGGAAACACTTTTTTAAAAGTATGTCACAGTAGTAATCCTCTGTAGAAATACTTTGGGGACTGCTGATATTGAAGTAAGTCCAGGAAATTGAAACATTTATTCAAACATATATACTTTATTGGAATTTTCTAGGTCCTGTTAATTGCATGCCAGGGAACATTTAAAAATCTCATGTCACCCGCTGGCACTTCATTCTAGCCAGCATGCTAGAATCTAATTTTCAGGGCATGCATTTTCAATGAACAATTTCAATAATATGAACTTGGCCTTTTGTTTTAATTCTGCAAGTTTATGTTAACCAAATAAGAGTAATGCCCTTTTTTGTAATGTTTCTGGATGTATCTAGTATATGTCAGAGAGCTTTGGCAGAAAACAGATATAATTCTCACAACAAAGGCACAAATACGCCTTCTCCGGGGACACGTGATGTCAATGTTTCCATTAGAATCAAGTGTTACACGTCTTTCCATAAAGATATCATTATAAAAATATAATGAGTCCATACCTTATTCCCTACATATCTATCCACTGAAGTCCTAAATAATCTTTCAATACCACTAAGTAAATCACTGATTAAATACATTGTTGGTGTTCTATGACCACAAAAATTAATGTAGTGCTTTCTTTTGGACCAGGTGATACCTTATTTGCCCAGAGGGTGTGGTGGAATGAATGGTTGTTTTAGCAAATTTTCAGATCTTCAGGACATGACTTCCTGTCCACGTTAACTGCTAATGTTTTCTAAGTATATCTCAGTGGAAAATAATAGCACCTTCCTTCTAAAGGACAATAAAAACTAAAAAGAGAAGCACAAATACCAAAATTGAATCTATATTGAATCTATAGTATATCTGGTTGAAAGTTATCCAATTTATGCTTTCTTATTTGTTTTGTTTTCATATTAAAAACTGTAGTATATCTGACTTTATTATCATCATAAAGTTCTTTTTCACATAACGGAGCCATTGACTCCTATGTATATGAACCATCAGGTGACTGATTGTATGACTAGCACAGATCACTAAAGTTAAAAATGCTTTAGTTATGTGAAAGAGCACATCAATTGAACACTACTGTGTTTGCCAAGTCAGGGTGGATCCTAATTGCTTTGACAAATTTCCTGCTGAGAAATTGATCTTCAAAGATTTCTTAATGCCTTTTTTTAACCCATTTACTTCATTTTAAAGCCTCAAAGTCTTCTTTTCTATTAATTATCACATATACTAAATACAAAGAACAAAATGCTATGTTTTATTCATCTAAGCAGGGTATCTGAACACTAAGTTACAGCAAAGATGGGAACTCATTGAAGCAAAGGTCATTCTCTGTCAGACAAGACCATAAGAGACTTTTCTTTTAGTAGAGAATTCATGAATATTTAATCGGAGTATTTCCATGAACTTGCTGTAAAAGCTATGTTTCTTGGCATTTACTAAGGATGTCACAATCGGTTACTGTAATTTAAATCTTTTGCTGATATGCTTATCAGACTTCCATTTAAAACATGCTCATCATCCATATACTATTTCATGTAATATAAATATTTCTAAATAGCATTCTAGACATTTACATTATATAAAATCAAATTCTGATTTATTTTATTTGTAAATACATATTATTTTTGTCCTAATACACAGCCAAGTGTCTACAGAAAAAAAACAAAAAAACACAATAAGACAATGAGTGAGTTAGTTTTCTTTATCTGAATGAGAACAGACTATCTTCATAAATGCTTCTGAAGTTTAGGCCACATGCTAAGTAGTCTTTTGGGCCCCAAATGGTGAAAAGATCAACAAAACAACAAAAACAAACCACAGATCACACCCTACTAAAGTTTCTTTAATTTAAATTCTGCTGTGAAGTTTAGTCACTCAGTCATGTCCTGTGGATTCCTTACCTGTGGAGCCATCAGGGAAAACACAAAGTATCTATAAGGCAGCTCAGCGGATACTGTTCAGAATATTATCTATAGCCCCTGAGGAGGAACTTAAAGTCCCTGACTTTTGTTTAATGACTAAACTGTTAAATATTATTATTTGGTCTCATTTGAGCATTTTCCTTTGTTTCTGCATTTTCTAACTCCTTTAATTAAATTTATTGTTTGATTAAAGTTTCCTACAACCAAAAGGCACACTGAGGACATAGGAGAAGGGAGGACCACAGGACCCTGTTCCATTTCAATTTTCACTTTTCTTAATACTCCTCAATCTTGAAGAGAGACAGGTACAGAACAAGGAAGGGGATCAAGTTTTGGAAAGAAAATTTAATCATAAACTTGTCAGAGGAACTCGGTTATAGTTATATTTCTGTTCCAATTTTTGTCATCTCTTTGAAGGAATGGGGTGATGGCCTCTCTGGTGACTTCTTGCTAAAGAGTAGTATAGTCCTGCATAGGTTTTGGAATGGACACGGAGTTGGAAATAAATTCAAGTTCCAAGCTTAGCATCAAGAATTTATATTAGAACAATGTATTTTATATTACCTCTCTCTTTGATTATTTTGCTATAATACCTGGACAAACATTTTAAAATTAGTGGACATATTACAATGAGGATAATAATGAAAATATATATTCTCTATATGTAATTTTTTTCCTTAATGGTTAAAGCAGTGTACAATGTATGTTTAACAGGGCACAAATAAGCTATTTTGGTTAGTCCAAAGTTCAAATTTAAACAGTCCATTCTAAAGGAGATCAGCCCTGGGTGTTCTTTGGAAGGAATGATGCTAAAGCTGAAACTCCAGTACTTAGGCCACCTCATGAGAAGAGTTGACTCGCTGGAAAAGACTGTGATTCTGGGAGGGATTAGAGGCAGGAGGAGAAGGGGACGACAGAGGATGAGATGGCTGGATGGCATCACCGACTCGATGGTCAGTTTGAGTGAACTCCGGGAGATGGTGATAGACAGGGAGGCCTGGTGTGCTGCGATTCACGGGGTCACAAAGAGTTGGACACGACTGAGAGACTGAACTGAACTGAACTGAAAGTTCAAATTGGGCTTCCCTGGTCGCTCAGTGGTAAAGAATCTGTCTGCAGTTCAGGAGACCTGGGTTCAATGCTTGGGTCAGGAAGATCCCCTGGAGAAGGAAATGGCAACCCACTCCAGTATTCTTGCCTGAAAATTTCCATGGACAGAAGAATCTGGTAGGCTACCATCCATGGCATTACAGAGAGTTGACCATGACTGAGTGACTAATACTTCCACTTTCAAAGTTCAAATTAAATCATGTTTAAGCCAGAATGACTTCCCCACACCCCAATATGTGACTATTTCTTCCATCGCTTTCCCTTTTTAATCATAAATGTTTTCATAGACAGCACTGATAAACAATATATTTTCCCAGCATTGCCAGAATGGCTCAGTTGCCTGTTCTGCGTCCATTCACATCCCTTGGTCCTAGACCTGCTTTTTGTATATATGTTGGTCTAGTTATCAACACTACGGGAAAACTGATCAGACAAAACAAACAAGTACAGAGGTATGCTGATGGGGAAATATTTTAAAGGCTATATATTTTATCACTTATACCCAATTGCCACATAAGCATTGTACATGTGCTTTCAGCAGTAAACTTAGAGCCAGCAGTGATATACATCAGACTCTGTGATAATTTCACTAGACAATTTCTTTTCCATCAGAACACTGGGGTCAAAAATATTGTTTGAAGTAAAACAATAGCTCTGTTAGAATTTTAAAATTTCTTACCCAGTTGATCAGTATGATCAAAAGTTATCAATTTTTTCATATAATTTAACATACCAAATAATTCTAGTTACTTAAATATTTTTTTTCTAAAGTGCCTAGAGGCCCTCTGGAATACTGAAAGTTAGAGAAAGAAATAACCTTTTATCAAAAGCAGCTCAATATTCCAGGAAAATTTTGTGTTCTTAACAGGAAAAAAGAAAACCAAATTCCAGTCTTGTATAAGCTTGCTATTTACAACAAAGTTCATTTATTTAATTAAGTCTAATCTTAATCCTGACAACGCACATTTTTTTCTCCAAAGTAATTTTTCATAAACTTTTTATCACAACCTGGATCCATATTAATTTATCCGTTATTTTTCCCCATACATAAGCAAGCAGATCTAGGGCAAAATTATTTTGCTTTTTTTCTCAACAAAAATATTTCCGTATTTATACCTTGTTTCACCAGTAATACATATCCTACCTGCTTTACACACTAAAATGTTTTCCTTATCATTTTAGTAGCTTTAATCACATATTACAAATTTTAACTTAAATGACACTAACAAAACCAAGAAAGAAGTAATTGAACTGCTACACCAACATTTTCTAATTGGCAAACTTTTAACCTCTAAAAACATACTTTTTTCATAGTATAATTTCTCTTTAACATGATAGATGATGCATGTTTAATGAACCCAAACATCTTCTGAAGTTCTACTAATTAACCCAAAACTGAAGTCTCGGGTAAAGTGGGCTGTATTTGTATTTTAAGGACATGATAAGAGCTCACTTCAAGCTTTCTCCTAGGTGTATTTTTGTTCTCTCAGAGTTAGAATTCTGAAAACAACATTTTATCACACTAGTTTTCTTTAACTGCATATGCATAAAGAACCAGTATTGGAGTTTTAAGAGTTTCATCTTAACCCTCTTGAGTCTGAAGCATAGAATTATCATACATTGTTTAAAAACTCATCTTTCTTTTGCTTTAACTGTAATCTTATAGAGTTTTTTTCCTAATGAATTGAGCTTGAATTTCCCATTGTACAAAAGACAACAAAGATACCAATTGCATAAATAGAATATGCATTCACGCACCGAAAGACAGAACTGTTGCAAACCTGCTGAGGGAATAACCAGTAACGGAGTCTGGAACAAGCATTTCCACAAAGGGTCCTCGACATCCAGGTGCACAGCAGAACCAACTGGCAAAAATGCCCAAATAGCACTTTTCATTCACAAACAGTGCTCAGTGGCAGACAGTCAACAGAAGCAATTGGCAAAAGGCCCCAGTAGTGCTTTGTGCTCAAAAGAGATTTGCCCAGGTTCACACTGGTGGACTTGCTGGGTCTTGGAGCTCGTCAGCTCATCCAGATGCATGTCTCTTTTTCACCAAAGAAAAGCGTGTCAGCAGCCAGTGCTGAGCGGGGGAGAAACCTGGAGGATCCCCAAAACAAATGGTTTCTGCAGCTGATATGAGTGTCCCTCAAAATACCCTTCTTGGGGCCAGCTAGCCATGAGCGGCTGGCTCATCGCAACCATCTTGGCATGTTGCTTCAGCCGTTGGCTCTGGAAAACCCAGAGGAGCCAGATGTCATGGGAGCATAGCCTCACATTGGGCGCCAAAAAGCTGTTACCGAAAGTCGGTGTCTGGCTGCTGGCTGCTCCAAAGCCAATACAGAGGCCAGGGAGGTGGAAAGGAAAGCTTCTTTTATTTCAGAGGTCAGCAACTGGCGTGGGTCGGGAAGGTAGACTCCTGTCTAAAGGCTGACTGCCCCCACTGACAATCAGTGGGCAAGAGCTTTCATAGAGATAGGGGGGGCTACATGTAGAAACAACACAGTAGGCTCTGATAGTTATCTTGAAATTAGTCATGCAGTGCTCTGATCAGCTTCACCTTAGTTGCTTTAAGTATATATTATTTCAGTTCAGTACAGTTAAGTCTCTCAGTCGTGTTTGACTCTTTGTGACCCCATGGACTGCAGCATACCAGGTCTCCCTATCCATCACCAACTCCCGGAGTACCTCAAACTCATGTCCATTGATGTGGTGATGCCATCCAACCATCTCATCCTCTGGTGTCCCCTTCTCCTCCTGCCTTCAACCTTTCCCAGCATCAGGGTCTTTTCAAATGAGTCAGTTCTTTGCATCAGGTAGCCAAAATATTGGACTTTCAGCTTAAACATCAGTCCTTCTAATGAAAATTCAGGACTGATTTCCTTTAGGATGGACTGGTTAGATCTCCTTGCAGTCAAGGGGAATCTCAAGAGTCGTCGCCAACACCACAGTTCAAAAGCATCAATTCTTCGGTGTTCAGCTTTCTTTATAGTCCAACTCACATCCATACATGACTACTGGAAAAACCATAGCCTTGACTAGACAGACTTTTGTAGGCAAAGTAATGTCTCTGCTTTTTAGTATGCTGTCTAGGTTGGTCACAACTTTCCTTCCAAGGAGTAAATGTCTTTTAATTTTATGGCTAAAGTCACCATCTGCAGTGACTTTGGAGTCCCCCCAAACTAAAATCTGCCACTGTTTCCACTGTTTCCCCATCTATTTGCCATGAAGTGATGGGACCAGATGCCATGATCTTTGTCTGCTGAATGTTGAGCTTTAAGCCAACTTTTTCACTCTCCTCTTTCACTTTCATCAAGAGGCTCTTTAGTTCTTCTTAGCTTTCTGCCATAAGTTGGTGTCATCTGTATATCTGAGGTTATTGATATTTCTCCTGGCAATCTTGATTCCAGCTTGTGCTTCCTCCAGCCCAGCATTTCTCATGATGTACTCTGCATAGAAGTTAAATAAGCAGGGTGACAATATATAGCCTTGATGTACTCCTTTCCTGATTTGGAACTGATCTGTTGTTCCATGTCCAGTTCTAACTGTTGCTTCTTGACCTGCATACAGGTTCCTCAAGAGGCAGGTCAGGTGGTCTGATATTCCCATCTCTTTCAGAATTTTCCACAGTTTGTTGTGGAAACACAGTCAAAGGCTTTGGCATAGTCAATAACGCAGAAATAGATGTTTTTATGGAACTCTCTTGCTTTTTTGATGATACAACAGATGTTGGCAATTTGATCTCTGGTTCCTGTGCCTTTTCTAAAACCAGCTTGAACATCTGGAAGTTCATGGTTCACGTACTGTTGAAGCCTGGCTTGGAGAATTTTGAGTATTACTTTACTAGCGTGTGAGATGAGGGCAATTGTGCAGTAGTTTGAGCATTCTATTGGGTTGGCCAAAATGTTTTTCAGTAAAATGCCAAAATGTTATGGAAAAGCCCAAATGAACATTTTGGCCAACCCAATATTTAATTGCAGGGTTTGTCTGTTCCCATTTCTTTGAAGTCAGTTCTCAAAATTTTGGCAGCTTATGTCACGGTTATAGTCCAGTCATCATACTGTCAACTTTTTCCACCTGGTGGAAGTTTATTCACGTGTGCACCTGCTTAGTTGCTCACTTGTGTCCGACTCTTGGCGACTCCATGGACTGCAGCCCTTCAGGTTCCTCTGTCCATGGGATTCTCCAGGCAAGAATACCTGAATGGGTTGCCATGCCCTTCTCCAGGGGAATCTTCCTGACCCAGGGATCAAACCTATGTCTCCTGAATTGTAGGTGGATTCTTCACCACTGAGCCATGGGGAAACCCTTTAGTATCCATAAGACAGCTCAAAGGATATGGCTCAAAATATTATAGATAGTCCTTGAGGAGGAATTCAATGTTCTTCGATTTGCTTAATGACTATCTATTATTATTTGGTCTCATTTGGCTATTTTCCTTCATTTCTTCATTTTCTTACTTCTCTAATAAAAGTTATTGTTTGGTTAAAGTTTTCCCACAGAAAACAGCAGGCTGAGCACATGGCGGAGGATGGGAAAGAGCCACAGGGACCAGAGGGTCCATTTCACTATGTCGTATTAAAGCCAACATTGTCTAAAAGTAATAATAAATTGTGGAAGATAAATGTCACAGTCTTGAAAAGACAAATCACTAGACTGAAAAGATAAAGCATCTATATGAAGAAGTTGCCTTTAAAATCATGAATGAAATAAAACTATGCCAAAATAAAACTAACACATGGTTAGGTAGTAATTTTTGAGACTGCAGTAAGTTATGAAGCATATGTTGCTTTACCATCTGGGAGATGAGAGATTTCAGATTGTACATTTAAAAAGGAAGCTTGCAAATGTTCACTATTATGATATTACTAAGATAGATATTTTCTATGTAAATAAGTGGGATTATATTTTCATTATAAATTCTTGGACTAATTCCCCCTCTTAAATACTCTGTGACTAGTCCATGTGAGTTTTTGTATTTGATTCACTTCATAGATGAAATATGTCAGTCAGTTCTTTTCTCCTATAAGAGGATATGGGTTGCTCTTGAACTTTCTCTCACATAAGAAATGTGACTTATCTGGGTATAAAAGTTTATATATCCCCCTCAACATCTAATGAACTTTGAAGGCTGAGAATTTCTAGGGATGTTTTTCCAGCAGACTGTGAATTTCCTTCATTTGTGAGCATAATTTCATGCACATGACTACATGTGTACATGTATTTCTTAAAGTGGGCAGTGACTGCAGAGGGTAAAGAAGTCCATACGTAGAGAGTACCTTCTCGGATTTATTCTGACTCTGCAGTGCCGTGCTAAGTCATTTTAGTAGGGTTTGACTCTCTGTGACCCTATGGAAGGTAGCCCCCCAGGCTCCTCCGTCCTTGTGTTCTCCAGGCAAGAATACTGAAGTGGGTTGCCGTGCCCTCCTCCAGGGGACCTTCCTGACTCAGGTATTGAACCCACATCTCCTGTGGCTTGTGCATTGTAGGCAGATTGTTTACTGCTGAGACACCAGGTAAGCCTTATTTGGACTATAATCTGATTAATGTTGTCAACAATTATTTTTATTGTCACAGAACCTTCAAGATATATGTTTTAAAAATCCTTGTGTTCAAGTAAAAAGGTAGATATACCCAAAACATGTTTCCAGATTATATCCAGGCAATATAAATGAGAAGATCTTTTAATTCTGTAGATCAGGTTTTACATTTTGTGACAACTATTAGATTATGTCTGTCTTCAATGACCTCTTCTGGGTAATGCCTAAAATACATCTATCTTACTCTCTATCTTTTCATGGACTCCTGTCTCACCACTTTAATAAGTTTTCTATTCCTAAAAGTGATGAATTGACTTTTAAAATGTGTCTGCAACATTATTAATTTGGTTTGTTATTTCTCCATTTCCTGTTATGTGAACTTTCATTATTCCTTATCACATATTTTTTTATATCTTAAATTAGTATATCTACCTCTCATTACATATCCATTTTTTTTAATTTAAATTTTATTTTTTTACTTTATAATACTGTACTGGTTTTGCCATACATTGGCATGAATCCACCACGGGTGTACATGCATTCCCAACCCTGAACCCCCCGCCCACCACCCTCCCCATATCATCTCTCTGGGTCATCCCAGTGCACCAGCCCCAAGCATCCTGTATCCTGTATCAAACCTAGACTAGCAATTCGTTTCTTACATGATAGTATACATTTCAATGCCATTCTCCCAAATCATCCCACCCTCTCCCTCTCCCACATAGTCCAAAAGTCTGTTCTTTACATCTGTGTCTCTTTTGCTGTCTCGCATATAGGGTTATCATTACCATCTTTCTAAATTCCACATATATGTGTTAGTATATTGTCAATTTTTTTTTTCACTTTATGGTTTTCCCTCTCATGAGTTCAAACCCCATACTTTTTAAATCATAAACATTTTTTTATGTCTCTAATTTAAGAAGTCTAAACTTCCTCCTGCTGCTGCTGCTAAGTCACTTGAGTTGTGTCCGACTCTGTGCGACCCCAGAGACGGCAGCCCACCAGGCTCCCCCGTCCCTGGGATTCTCCAGGCAAGAACACTGGAGTGGGTTGCTGTTTCCTTCTCCAATGCATGAAAGTGAAACGTGAAAGTCAAGTTGCTCAGTTGTGTCCGATTCTTAGCGACCCCATGGACTGCAGCCTACCAGGCTCCTCCGTCCATGGGATTTTCCAGGCAAGAGTACTGGAGTGGGGTGCCGTTGCCTTCTCCGGAACTTCCTCCTAATCATCTATATTAACATTCTTTTGCTTGATTCTGAATATTCTTAATTGGTCACATGAGATGTCTTTCAAATGAAGGAAATCTCTTCAGTCTGAGCTTAGGTAATACATATGACAGGAGAATTGTCTTTGTCCCACTTTTATCCATGTCGGTCCCAGTGTCATTTACTTAGACTTAGAGCTGGACCACAGAAGGGTATGCTTAATTTTTCAGATTCTAGATAATTTTATCATATACAATTCTACTAAATATTCTTCTATCCCCATACCTGAGTTTTTGATACCCTGATAATATAAAATCTCCATAATCAATTGTTACTTATACTCTTATCTCCTTCAAACCACCACCAGCATAATTCATCATTCTTTGCCATTATTTTTCTTACTTCCTGATTTTCTGATGAGCGTAAATTCCTCAGTCAATGTAGAAAGTAACAGTGTTGAAAAAAGTCTCATTGTCCAAAAAAGGTGCCCACATCAGGCAGAAATGATTCACCAATATTCCAGTTCAGACTTAATACTGAATCAAAATAAACAGTGGGTCTGGTCCCACATGTAAGGAGCTGGGAAGTCACCACTCCATCCTAAAAATAAGCAATAATCTGAACAGACTGAAAAATCAACAACTCTTCTTAGAATCATAAAAGAGATGAATTCAGAAGGCAAATGACTGCTTTTGAATTAGAAAGACAGGCAACTACAGCAAGTCCTGGCTTATTGGAGCAGAGACACAAGAACAGAATCTGCTGTGGAAACCACTGTTGGGGTAGGAAACCTGACTTGTAATTGACAAATTGCTGTAGACCCAACGTGGACAGCTCTGGAAAGTTAAAAACTCGGGGCTACCAGTGATAGAAGAACCCCCATACTTTGTGGATTTTACCTCCAGGTTCTTACAGTAAAAACTGGAGAAAAGCTCCCTCATTCTTCAGGCAGTTGTAGAAGAAAAGGAACCATTTTAAATATTCCACAACACTTTGTTTTTAATAAGACCTGCCCCAAGGGGCAAGTAGTTAACCAGAGCCTAATCTGCTCACGTATTATCACAGTCTAACTGGCTTGGGGAAAATAAATAATCAACCCCAGCCCATTCAAGTCATCCTGTTCTAGCTGTGAATGGAGGAAAAAAAAAAAAAAAAAAAACCCGCTGAGAATACATGTGAAGTTCACAGGCCAGAGGCAAAGCCTCACTAAGTGGCTGAGACCTAATCACGGGACAACAGCACACTTCCCCTCTCCCTCACCTCACCACCACATTACCAAAGACCTATTTATAGCAGTTCCTTTAATCTGACAATTAATGTTTATCTATTAAGAAAAAATTACAAGGCAAGCCAAAAGGCAAAAGAAAAACACACACACAAGTTGATGAGACAGAGTAAGCATCAGAACTAGATACCAGAGGGATGTTAAAATCATCAAACCAGGATTTTTAAACAATTATGATTAATATAAGGGCTTTCATGCATAAAGTAGACACCATGCTTATGTTTTACTAAAGTTAGTACCTTTGGGGGAAAATTTGGATTGTATTTATTTCAGTATCTCCCTATAATATTAAAATAGTGAAACATTAAAATTTAATCTTTCCCTTCATTATTGTATGCCTTATATAGAATTAACTGTATGTACTCACATTGTGCAATTTGATGAGTTTTGACATAGTATACACTGATAAACCATCAAGATACTGGATATTTTTATTACCAGCAAAAGATTCCTTTTGCACTATTTGCAATCTCTTGCTTCCCCACAACTGTCCCAGACAACTACCGATCCACTTTCTCTCAATATAGGTTAGATTGCATTTTCTATATTTGTATGTAAATGATTCATATAGTATTCAGTCTTTTTTGTATTTTTTGGTGGGGGGCAAAACAAATTGAGATTCATCCATGTTGGTGTATATATTAGTAGTTTGTTCATCTTAGCTGTTGAATAGTATTGCATTGCTAATTTTTACAAATATAATTTTATATTTGCAGTAAGGGTTCAGATATTTTAAAACAATATTTATTAACATGATACTCATATTTTCTTAGGAAATTAGAGAAATATTGCCTCAGATATACACTGATCATCCTTTTTTCCTTAGGTCATGCCCTTAATTCTTCATAGTTACGGTTATAAAAAACTGATTAATTTGCTTTGTGGCTTAAATAAATAAAAAACAGAAGAAAATGTGTATTCAATAAATTTTACTCAGTAGCTTTTGCTACCTTAGTCCCTCCCTCCTTCTCATCCTGACCCAGGATTTTATGGGAATAAAATGTGATGAAGTTACAATTTAACTACAAGGTTTAATACAGTAATAATCAAGGAATTCAGTAAATTCCTCCTAGCATTTTCTCAGTGATGCTAAAGAGACCAATCTTAAATCAGAAACATAGAAGGGAGGGGCTAGCTTATTGATTATAACAACTATTTTCAAAAATACACTCCCTTTGCTTGTGCAAAGAGAAAAATAAAGGCTATGTAACAGGATGACCATTGCATGTAGAAAGCCTAAGGTTTTTGGGAAAAGAAAAATACCTCTTACTTTGTGGAGGAACAAAAATAGACTAAAAAGGTACAATAAAAATTAGCCTTGTCACTGTTGTGTGTCTAGTGCCTGCATGGTCTTAGCATATTGTAGGTGATCTATACTGTTACACAGAGTAAACTATTAAAAAAGAGAAATAAAAATATCACATATTAATGCATATATATGGAATCTAGAAAAAGAGTACTGACAAACCTACTTGTAGGGCAGTAATAGAGGCACAGACATGGAGAACAGCTGGGGAAGGAGAGGGTGTGAATTGAGAGTAGCTTGAAAAATACACTTTACCATATGTAAAATAGATAGTGAGAATTTGTTGTATGATGCAAGGAACTCACCTCAGTGCCCTGTGACAATTTAGAGGAGCAGGAAGGGAGGGAGGGAGGCTCACACGGGAGGGGACATATGCCCACCTTTGACTGATTCATGTTGACGTACGGCAGAAAACAAGACAATATGGTAAAGCAATCATCCTCCAATTAAAAAAAAAAAAAAAAAGCATTAGGTCTAATAAGAATTGACCAAGACCATGAAAAGTCTCCAAAGTCATAAAACAAGAAGTTGTAAATAGCACTAAAGAACAGAGTAAATATCTAAACTCAATAGTGTATATTACACATGTGTGCTCAGTCCTGTCTGACTCTCTGCAACCCCATGGACTGTACCCCGCCAAGCTCCTCTGTCTATGGAATTTTTTCCAGCAAGAATACTGGAGTGGGTTGAGTGTATATTGGAGGAAAAGAAAAGTAGCAATGTGCGCGGATTGTCAAGACGAGGAAAGATAGCATCAGAGAGAATCTTTAGAACTATTGCAATAACCCAGCTTTGAGGCACGGAGGCCTGGGAAAGAGTGGTAAGGAGAGGTACAGAAACAGGACGGTTCCTTTGGTAACTGATTTCTGACTGGTAGGTAAGATTGAGGATGTGAAAGGTGAAAGATACAAAAGGGTAGGAGAGATTTTGAGTCTGGGCAACTGGGAGAATTGCGATAGCACTTATGAATGTGAGAAGCTGGAGGGAGGGATTAATTTGGAAATAGTGAGGAAGTACATGAGGTTTGGAACTTGTCAACATTTACTGGAGTCTTTTAAAATGTATAATGAGCCTAGAATACAGGAAGTATTGAGAAAAACAGAAGTTCATAAGCTGTTACTTCCCTAAGAAAGGAAAATAAAATTAGAGAACATATTTTAGTGTCTTAGAAAGCTTTGAAAAGTTTTACCTCTAGTGTAAAACAAAAGCAATGGATCTCACAGTGAAATAACACCTTCCTCCAAAAAACATTTTTTTAAGAACTGTATATCCAACAAATGCTTCATATAAATTGTTTTTCAATAATTTTACACAGAAAAAAAACACAGCTGATTTATTTTAAAAAACAGAAAAAATAATTTCCTGTAGAGAAAAAATAAGTTTGCATTACACAAGGGTATAAAATGAGATAATTGTAATGACTTTTAAAATTGAGTACAATATATAGTCTTAGTGATATAAAGCAAGATAGTAATAAAAGATAAGTTCAGAATCAAATGGCATTTTCTTTTAAAAACGATCATTTCTATCTTTCAAATCACATTACAATAACTCAAAAGCACTATTTCTTTTCACAAGTATTACTTCCTAAAAGGCTGAATAGTTAGTTTGTGGCTGATGAATTCAAATAACAAGCCATTCTTGGATCAATTTTCTGACTTCAAAAGTTAATGACTTGTGAAATAATATTCTAATTTAAAATGACTTACTTTCCTTATTAACAAGAAATGGATGTGATCACAGTAGCTGGGAACTTACAAATGTTTCAACTACTGACTCATCGGAAAAGAGGAATGTCACCAGCTTATTCCCACGTCCTGTTGTTGTGATTGATATTTTATGACTAAGCTGCCATCACAAGGCTGAAATGTGAGATCAGAGACATGGTGAGTTTTCTAAGCTGCACAAAGGATGAAAAACTATATTGAATCCAAAATGTGTGTTTTTAATTTTTTTTGGACATTTAAATTACAAAAATGTACATTTCAAAGAAGGATTGGAAACATACTTTTCATTCCAAAGTTACATTTCATAAAAAAATCACTAAAAAAATAGACAAATCTCTTTTATAATCTAAATAACAGAAATGCTCTTAAGAATATAATTTCAAGGCAAGCTGACTGATTATTATGAAATTTCACAAAAATACAAAAGTACAATACTATGATGAACATATATTATCACCTAATTAAAAAAAAAACAGGAAAATTGAAGGATTTGGTTTTCATCTTTTTTTGTGTAATTAAAAACAAAACAAATCAACCTTCCAGACAAGTAGAAATTCCTTTTATAATCTCCTTAATCAGATTCTCTTGTGTTTTACCCCCAAAATCTTCATATGCGTTACTATTCAGTTCAGTTCAGTTGCTCAGTCATGTCCGACTCTTTGCTACCCCCATGGACTGCAGCACACCAGGCTTCCTTGTCCATCACTAACTCCCAGAGCTTGCTCAAAATCATGTTCATCAAATCAGTGATGCCATCCAACCATTTCATCCTCTGTCATCCCCTACTCCTCTTGCCTTCAATCTTTCCTAGCATCAGGGTCCTTTCCAAGGAGTCAGTTCTTTGCATCAGGTGGTCAAAGTACTGGAGCTTCAACTTCAGCATCAGTCCTTCCAATGAATATTCTGGACTGATTTCCTTTAAGATTGAATGGTTTGATCTCTTTGCAGTCCAAGGGACCCTCAAGAGTCTTCTCCAACATCACAGTTCAAAAGGATCAATCCTTGGTATTCAAACCAACTCTCACATCCATACATGACTATTGGAAAACCATAGCTTTGAACTAGATGGATCTTTGTAGGCAAAGTAATGTCTCTGTTTTTTAATATGCTGTATAGGTTGGTCACAGCTTTTCTTCCAAGGAGCAAGTGTCTTTTAATTTCATGGCTAAAGTCACCATCTACAGTGATTTTGGAGCTCCAAAAAATAAAGTCTCTCAACTGTTTCTATTGTTTCCCCATTTATTTGCCATAAAGTGATGGGACTGGATGTTTCTGAATGTTTAGTTTTAAGCCAACTTTTTCACTCCCCTCTTTCACTTTCATCAAGAGGCTCTTTAGTTCTTTTTTGCTTTCTGCCATAAGGGTGATGTCATCTTCGTATCTGAGGTTATTGATATTTTTTCTGGCAGTCTTGATTCCAGCTTGTGCTTCATCCAGTCTGGCATTTCACATGATGTACTCTGCATACAAGTTAAATAAGCAGGGTGACAATATACAGTTTGATGTACTCCTTTACCAATTTGGAACCAGTCTGTATAAGTACTGTAAGCATATGTATAAACTTAATATGCATAATAAACCCTTGTGCTATGTAACAATAGTATATATTGTACTATTTATAATATAGTATAGTATGAAATGTAGTATAAGGCTATATAATCCTGTTTGGAGTGATATTCAATGTTATTTAAATGAATTATTTTATGTGTGTTATGCATTTAATTCAATGTTTCATTTTCTAAATTTCTAAATTTATCTATGCCAATGTATGTACTTCTGGTCCATTCACTTTTAACAGATGTTTAATATTCCATCACATGACTATACCAAAAGTTATTTACTTATTCCTTTATTAATAAAATTGTAGGTCTTTTAAAAAATTACTGCTATTGAAACCAGTGCTGCACTGAACATCTCTGCCCAAATCTCTTTGAATACATATGAATATCTCTTTAAAGTGTGAATGAAAGCAGAAATGGATTTGTATGAAGTATACATGCATCTTCCTATTATTTTGCTCTCCAAAGTAATTATACCAATTTATTTGTTCCTGAACAATGTATGGAAGCTTCCCTTTCCTACATCTTGATGCTTACTTTTAAGAGTCAAATTTAAAACTGACATAAAGTCCGAACTTAACATACCTTTTACATAAAACAAATTAGCTGAAATGCTATGCTAAGTTTGATATTTATAATGAAAAGGTGTTAGGACCCATGAATCCCTCAGATAACAATGAATCTTCTTGCATGGAGTAAACAGTTAGCTACAGTAAAATTCAGCTATGGATGAGATCAAGCTTTTCATCTCCCACCCTTATTCATGTTCCCAGAAATAGAAGGAATTATAATTCTCTAACATCTAACAGATGAAATAAATCAGATGACTGCCTTACATTCCAGTTCCAGACATGCTTGCCTTACATTTCAGCCTCATCTCTCATTAGCTACATGATCTTATACAACTTATTCAAACTCTCTGAACTTTAGATTCTCTCTGAGAAGTGGTAATTATAATTGCATCCTTACAGTATTTTTCCAAAGATGTAAAGCAGACAATGGTTTGAATACACAAAGCACAATGCTTAGCACAGGTAAAAGTGAAAAAATGTCCACTTATAATATATAAAGTTATGCAAACTGCCATGTTAAATCTAATAATAAAGACCCCTTATTATTAATGAATAATAACCACTATATATGTCTTCCTTTCCTTTAGATTCCATAACATTTAAACTATTACAGTGATATCAGTTAGTATTTAATAAACACTGGCTTCTAAGGACCCTGAAGTTCACTTTGTATATACTTTGGCCTTATATGGTATGCAAATTACTAAGTACATCTACCTTGTTGGATACAGTCATAATATAGCAGCAGTTATACAAGAGTGGCAGAAAAAAAAAAAGTAGCAGACAAATATATTGGGACTATATATTTTCCATGTTATACTATGAACTTTTCAGGGTTAAGAATTTTCTCTTATTCACATATATAGTCCTAAGATTGGCACATGGTCAGCATTTTATATGCTAGATCATGGTCAGCATTTTATATGCTAGATGAATGAATACATGAATAGATGAAAAAATATTAATATTTCTTCCTGTGCTAATTTTTAGGAATACTGAGAGTTTTGAGATGGAAAGTATGCCTTGGAAGAATCCAAGTAACATATTACAAGCTCCAAATCTCAATTTGGCTGAGTTTGCTACCATAGCAGCTGTAAACACCATACGACGGAAAATAGGGGGAGGTGGAGGGTGAAGGGATTACTGTAATGCTTTGCTGTAAATTTCAAACCAACAGTCATTTGTCTCTTATTTTTAGGCACTGTGGACACTGAAATGGTATATATGGTCCCTGCTTTCATAAAGCTACTATCCTTATGGAGAGAATAGAAGACTGAAAATTTTAATTTTTTTCACCTGGTATCCTGTTGAAGTATATTAACAGCTTGGGAAAAAAGTAACATACTGCAAAATACAGTAAATAACTGAGACTGTAACTCTAGATATCATTTACAGCCAACAAAATACAGGAGGGACATATATTGATTCTTAGTATATAAATGTTTTAAAAACAGAAATTAAAGCTGGCCATGAAATGGATTACTGTGTCAATCAGTAGGACTCATAGGTCACATCAAACAAGGAGATCCAAGGAGCAAGGAATGGAAGTCAAAATGAAAACCATATTGGATTAAAGGCACAAAGCTGGTGCCAGACACCTAGGCCGGGTTGGCCATTATCTGATGGTCCCTAGTCTTGCCCATATCAGTGACTAGAACCACCATTTACCCAGTTGCTAAAGATAGAAACTTGAAAGTCAATTATGATGCCTCCTTTTTCCTAGATCTCTCATACCCACCAAACGATCATGAGCAAGTCCGGCCAGCTTTACTTTTAAAA
Source organism: Oryx dammah (assembly GCF_014754425.2). Classification (NCBI taxonomy): domain Eukaryota; kingdom Metazoa; phylum Chordata; class Mammalia; order Artiodactyla; family Bovidae; genus Oryx; species Oryx dammah. The sequence continues at coordinate 114,918,111 of NW_024070186.1, forward strand.
TATACCTTGATTCTATTCACTTCTCTCCATTCCCATTGGCACCACACCAGTCCAAACAACATTGGCTGCACTATTCTAATTCTTTCCTTTCACGCTTGACCTCATCCAATCTTTTCCCCACAGGGCAGCCAGACACTCTTTCAAAAAGGTAAGTCAGTTTCAGTTACTGTTTGAAAACTTTCAGTGTCTTCCAGAAATAACTTAAAATATAATCCGAACTTCTCACTTGCACGCTCTGGCTCCTAGGAACTCCAAATTTCATCATTACATCACTAAGCTTTGCTCCCTCATTCACTATAGTCCAGCTACAAACATCCTCTGTCAAGATGTGGAAAACTCTTTTCTCAGCTCAGAGCCATCTGCTCTTTCTTGTTTTTGGAAAAGTGTTCACATTCTTGCTTATCCTCATCCTTCTGATGGCAGTTTAAATATCAATTCTTTAAAGAGACTTTCTTTGACTTCTTTATCTGAAATAGGTCCCTGGTGGCTCAGTGGCAAATAACATGCCTACCAGTGCAGGAGACACTGGAGACGTGGGTTTGATTTCTAGGTCAGGAAGATCCCCTGGAGGAGGAAATGGCAACCCACTCCAGTATTCTAGCCTGGAGAATCCCATGGACAGAGGAGCCTGGAGAGCTACATTATATAGGGTTGCAAAAAGTCGGACATAACATAGTGACTGGGCATATCTTTCATAGCAACTAGGTTATTTTCCTTATAGTAGTAATCATGAGTAAATAGCTATCACTTATTTACTTATTTTGTATGTTTTCACACCCAAATATAGTGATTTTTATTCCAAGCACCTGGGTTGTGCCTGGAAAATACTAAGCATCTAATACATCACTTCATGGGAAATAGATGGGGAAACAGTGGAAACAGTGTCAGACTTTATTTTTTTGGGGGCTCCAAAATCACTGCAGATGGTGACTGCAGCCATGAAATTAAAAGACGCTTACTCCTTGGAAGGAAAGTTATGACCAACCTAGATAGTATATTCAAAAGCAGAGACATTACTTTGTCAACAAAGGTCCATCTAGTCAAGGCTATGGTTTTTCCAGTGGTCATGTATGGATGTAAGAGTTGGACTGTGAAGAAAGCTGAGCACTGAAGAATTGATGCTTTTGAACTGTGGTGTTGGAGAAGACTCTTGGAGAGTCCTTGGACTGCAAGGAGATCCAACCAGTCCATTCTAAAGGAGATCAGTCCTGGGTTTTCTTTGGAAGGAATGATGCTAAAGCTGAAAGTCCAGTACTTTGGCCACCTCATGTGAAGAGATGACTCATTGGAAAAGACTCTGATGCTGGGAGGGATTGGGGGCAGGAGGAAAAGGGGGCAACAGAGGATGAGATGGCTGGATGGCATCACTGACTCAATGGATATGAGTTTGAGTGAACTCCAGGAGTTGGTGATGGACAGGGAAGCCTGGCGTACTGCGATTCATGGGGTCGCAAAGAGTCGGACACAACTGAGTGACTAAAGTAAACTGAACTGAACTGAATACATCTATGTCTAAAGAATGAATGATTGCTGATAGTAGTCTCTTATGATCCTTTGTATTTCTGTGTTGTCTGTTATGATCTCTCCATTTTCATTTCTAATTTTATTGATTTGATTTTTCTCTCTGTGCTTCTTGATGAGTCTGGCTAATGGTCTGTCAATTTTATTTATCCTTTCAAAGAACCAGCTTTTGGCTTTGTTGATTTTTGCTATGGTCTCTTTTGTTTCTTTTGCATTTATTTCTGCCCTAATTTTTTTTTTAATTTATTTATTTTTTATTTTACTTTACAATTCTGTATTGGTTTTGCCATACATCATTCTGCTAACTCTGGGGTTCTCCAATTCTTCCTTTTCTAGTTGCTTTAGGTGTAGAGTTAAGAGACTACTATCAGCAATTATATGCCAATAAAATGGACAACGTGGAAGAAATGGACAAATTCTTAGAAAAGTACAATTTTCCAAAACTGAACCAGGAAGAAATAAATAGATAATCTTAACAGACCCATCACAAGCACGGAAAAAGAAACTGTAATCAGAAATCTTCCAGCAAACAAAAGCCCAGGTCCAGACGGCTTCACAGCTGAATTCTACCAAAAATTTCGAGAAGAGTTAACACCTATCCTACTCAAACTCTTCCAGAAAATTGCAGAGGAAGGGAAACTTCCAAACTCATTCTATGAGGCCACCATCACCCTAATACCAAAACCTGACAAAGATACTACAAAAAAAGAAAACTACAGGCCAATATCACTGATGAACATAGATGCAAAAATCTTCAACAAAATTCTAGCAATCAGAATCCAACAACACATTAAAAAGATCATACACCATGACCAAGTGGGCTTTATCCCAGGGATGCAAGGATTCTTCAATATCCGCAAATCAATCAATGTAATTCACCACATTAACAAATTGAAAAATAAAAGCCATATGATTATCTCAATAGATGCAGAGAAGGCCTTTGACAAAATTCAACATCCATTTATGATAAAAATTCTCCAGAAAGCAGGAATAGAAGGAACATACCTCAACATAATAAAAACTATATATGACAAACCCACAGCAAACATTATCCTCAATGGTGAAAAATTGAAAGCATTTCCCCTAAAGTCAGGAACAAGACAAGGGTGCCCACTTTCACCACTACTATTCAACATAGTTCTGGAAGTTTTAGCCACAGCAATCAGAGCAGAAAAAGAAATAAAAGGAATCCAAATTGGAAAAGAAGTTAAACTCTCACTCTTTGCAGATGACATGATCCTCTACATAGAAAACCCTAAAGACTCTACCAGAAAATTACTAGAGCTAATTAATGAATATAGTAAAGTTGCAGGATATAAAATCAACACACAGAAATCCCTTGCAATCCTATACACTAATAATGAGAAAGTAGAAAAAGAAATTAAGGAAACAATTCCATTCACCATTGCAACAAAAAGATTAAAATACTTAGGAATATATCTACCTAAAGAAACTAAAGACCTATATATAGAAAACTATAAAACACTGATGAAAGAAATCAAAGAGGACACTAATAGATGGAGAGATATACCATGTTCATGGATCGGAAGAATCAATATAGTGAAAATGAGTATACTACCCAAAGCAATTTACAAATTCAATGCAATCCCTATCAAGCTACCAGCGATATTTTTCACAGAACTAGAACAAATAATTTCAAGATTTGTATGGAAATACAAAAAACCTCGAATAGCCAAAGCAATCTTGAGAAAGAAGAATGGAACTGGAGGAATCAACTTGCCTGACTTCAGGCTCTGCTACAAAGCCACAGTCATCAAGACAGTATGGTATTGGCACAAAGACAGAAATATAGATCAATGGAACAAAATAGAAAGCCCAGAGATAAATCCACACACATATGGACACCTTATCTTTGACAAAGGAGGCAGGCAAGACTATACAATAGAGTATAGACAATCTCTTTAACAAGTGGTTTTGGGAAAACTGGTCAACCACTTGTAAAAGAATGAAACTAGATCACTTTCTAACACCGCACATAAACATAAACTCAAAATGGATTAAAGATCTAAATGTAAGACCAGAAACTATAAAACTCCTAGAGGAGAACATAGGCAAAACACTCTCCGACATAAACCACAGCAGGATCCTCTATGATCCACCTCCCAGAATTCTGGAAATAAAAGCAAAAATAAACAAATGGGACCTAATTAAAATTAAAAGCTTCTGCACAACAAAGGAAAATATAAGCAAAGTGAAAAGACAGCCTTCCGAATGGGAGAAAATAATAGCAAATGAAGCAACTGACAAACAACTAATCTCAGAAATATACAAGCAACTCCTGCAGCTCAATTCCAGAAAAATAAATGACCCAATCAAAAAATGGGCCAAGGAACTAAATAGACATTTCTCCAAACAAGACATATGGATGGCTAACAAACACATGAAAAGATGCTCAACATCACTCATTATTAGAGAAATGCAAATCAAAACCACAATGAGGTACCACTTCACACCAGTCAGAATGTCTGCGATCCAAAAATCTGCAAGCAATAAATGCTGGAGAGGGTGTGGAGAGAAGGGAACCCTCCTACACTGTCGGTGGGAATGCAAACTAGTACAGCCACTATGGAGAACAGTGTGGAGATTCCTTAAAAAACTGCAAATAGAACTGCCTTATGACCCAGCAATCCCACTGCTGGGCATACACACCGAGGAAACCAGAATTGAAAGAGACACATGTACCCCAATGTTCATTGCAGCACTGTTTATAATAGCCAGGACATGGAAACAACCTAGATGTCCATCAGCAGATGAATGGATAAGAAAGCAGTGGTACATATACACAATGGAGTATTACTCAGCCGTTAAAAAGAATACATTTGAATCAGTTCTGATGAGATGGATGAAACTGGAGCCGATTATACACAGTGAAGTAAGCCAGAAAGAAAAACACCAATACAGTATACTAACATATATATATGGAATTTAGCAAGATGGCAATGATGACCCTGTATGCAGGACAGCAAAAAAGACACAGATGTGTATAGCGGACTTTTGGACTCAGTGGGAGAGGGAGAGGGTGAGATGATTTGGGAGAATGGCATTGAAACATGTATAATATCATGTAAGAATCGAATTGCCAGTCTATGTCCGATGCAGGATACGGCCTGCTTGGGGCTGGTACACGGGTATGACCCAGAGAGATGTTGTGGGGAGGGGCGTGGGAGGGGGGTTCATGTTTGGGAAAGCATGTACACCCGTGGTGGATTCATGTCAATGTATACCAAAACCAATACAGAATTGTAAAGTAAATAAAAAAATAAATAAAATAAAATAAAATAAACAAGCAAAAAAAGAAAAGAATGAATGAATGCTTATGTATATGCTTCTCTAGAGATTTTTAAAGACATTAACAAGCAAATGAAGTTGGAATTTGGAAAACTTTAAAAAATATTTCTTTTATATTTCATTAATTCATTCTGAAAACATACCACCACTGAAATAGGCTGAATTCTTTAATAAATAAAATGATTGTACATCTAAATCCTATAAATATTACCTTTGACTAATATATAAGGCTTATAAGGTAAAAAAGAAAATATACTAGCTTTGCAATAATTGTTCATGAAAGTAAAAATGCTACCCTTCTTTGCATAGGCATTTATATTTTCAAGTTCATAAATTTACACATGTAGAAGTACTGTTGACTTATTTTGATATATATACATATGTGTGTGTATACATATATATGTAAATGTTTTAAAACTGTCCAAACACTATATTTTAATAGAAGCAGGTATGATATAATCTCTCATTTATTAAAATGTATTTCAGGTTGTGATTAACTGACATTTATCTCAGAAAAATAGGTAGTTTCTGGCATTTGATTCTTTCCAATATTATTAGAAAAAGGCTTAAAATATTCTAGATGAGTTCAGTGTTTACCAACATATGGTAATGTTGTCAAACAGAGAACATGTAAATTTTGAGCTTTGAAGTCAGCACATTGAACTTGCAAAGGTATATATGAATTATTTAAGAAGTGTGAAAGTAATGCTCTGTTACATAAAGAAGTACGCTAGGAAAAAAAATCACAGTCATGCTCTAGTTATGCACGGGCATGCTACAACTGCTTTCTGGTTTTGGCCTCGTGTACTTCAAATGTACTAATTATTTTAAAGGACTATATCTAAAGCTGAGATAGATTTTTCACAGGAATATTTTTATTGCTATTCTTGTTTAACACATATGTTTTGGTTAGTAGTTGTATTAACCTAGTTGTATTTTTGGTGTTATCTGAAAACCCCCCAAAATGCCTCCTAATAGCAAGTATACCATACAAATTATGTTCCCAACAGGAACCAGATGGTACACTCAAATTGGGATAAATTTGGAAGAATTTATCAAAGGGACTGCTTACAAAGTTGTGCGAATAGTGTAGGGGAACTACAAGGATAATGCAGAGGCAGAAACAAACAAAAGCCCCAAACAAACAAAAAAGACAAATTGTTACTGTACTTGCATCTAATGGGATGGGTTAGGCAGTTAAGCAGAAAACCAAAGGAAAGTCAAGAAAAGCTGCCTGGAACACTGCAGGCCAGAAAAATCATCACAGAAAGGGACCGTCCTTTCTTAACATTGCCATGGAAGTAAATACTGGGACCTCAGTTCCTCACTGCTGTCCCATAGAGTGTTTAGAAGGTCAAATCTGAACATGTGACCTAATTTTAGCTGGTTTGGGAGGTCAGCTTCCTCTCTATTCACTTTAAAGATAACTACACACTCCAGTACCCTTGCCTGGAAAATCCCATGGACGGAGGAGCCTGGTGGGCTGCAGTCCATGGGGTGGCTACGAGTCAGACACGACTGAGCGACTTCCCTTTCACTTTTCACTTTCATGCATTGGAGAAGGAAATGGCAACGCACTCCAGTGTTCTTGCCTGGAGAATCCCAGGGACGGGGGAGCCTGGTGGGCTGCTGTCTATGGGGTCACACAGAGACAGACACAACTGAAGCGACATAGCAGCAGCACACACACACACACACACACACACACACACACACACACACACACAGAGAACAGGCAACATATTCATCATTCAAACTTTAACAATAATAATACTATAGGTTAGTGTTTGTAACACGATAGATTGTAAAGCTCTTTCATTTTTATTACTTCATATGTGGCATTATAAAAGCACTCACAGGTTAATAACCATGGATTCTAGAGAAAGACTTTCCAGGTTCAAATCTCAGTCCACACTCATTGATTGTGTTATTTTGGTCAAGTTTCCAATTTACATACCATTATTCTTCATCTACAGAAAGAGAACAATATCTTCTCCTGGGGTGTTGTGAGGACTCAATGAATCAATTCCTCTAAAGCACTGAGTGTAGTTGCTAGCATGTGGTAAGTGCTTAGTAAATGTCAGCTCTTATTGTTTTCATTTCACAGCAAAGAAGTGAAGTTCAAAGAACTCATGGAATTCAGGGCCATGGTTTTTAAACAATGGTGAGAGACAGTCTGTGACCCAAGTTTTCTGACATACAATAAAATAATTTGCATATCTTACATAATTGCATGTGTATATATGTGTATTAGTCACTCAGTTGTGTCTGATTCTTTATGACCGCATGGACTGTAGCTCGCCAGGCTCCCCTGTCCATGGAATTCTCCAGGCAAGAATACTGGAGTCGGTAGCCATTTCCCTTCTCCCTGGACTCTTTCCAACTCAGGGATAGAACCTGGGTCTCTTGCATTGCAGGCAGATTCTTTACCAACTGAGCCACCAGGGAAGCCCCACAACATTGCATAATCACAATTTATTACTTTGTTTAGTTTTTCCAAACACACTTTTTATTGTTTGCTTAATATCATGTCTAATTATTGCTTATCCCCCCTCTGTTTTCACAGGGTAGTGAGATGATGGTGTGTTATTAATTTCAGCCTTAGATTACTTATTAACAGTAAACGTATTCAGAAACAGCATTTCCACACATGTACATAAGAACACAGGACCTTCTCCATTAGTTAGGTAAATTATTCAGTCCAATGCTTAATTTTAAAAGAGAGCTCTATCACTTTAAATATCCCATCACTGCAAAGTTTTAAACTGTTGCCTGCTGGATGTATTCAGTGCATCGACAAGAGCACCATGAATGTTGCCTGTTACACAGTAGGTGATGAATAAATATTTGTTGAATTAATTAACCAATTAATAAAAGTGCTATAGCTAATATATTGCTCTTATTATACAAGAGAAATTGCCTAGAATACTGAAAGATCAGGAAGACAGAAATATCTAGATTTAGATGGAAATATAAGAGATCAATACATCACAATGTGGAGATTCTATAGTTGGTGACTCAGATGGTAAAGAATCTGCCTGCAATGCAGGAGACCCTGGGTCAGGAAATTCCCCTGGAGAAGGGAATGGCTACCCATTCCCTTATTCTAGACTCAAGAATGCCATGGACAGATGAGCCTGGTGGGCTACAGTTCTATAGTTAGAAAGGCCTTAAATCAAAGTGACCTTTAAATGTAAGCCAAATAATCCCATACTGAATTTTCTCAGGCTGATTTAGAGAGAACCAGCTGAGATTTCACTATCTTTCCATAATTATTGTGAGGGAGACATTTTGATGGTGGGCTTTGAATCCAGATTGTAGCAATTGAGTATTCATTCAATACTCATTGAATGAATGAGTATTACTTCCCACAAAGAGTGAGATTCTTTTCTGCTTTACAAAACAAAGCTGTAGAAAAGCAAAACAAAACAAAATCCCTTATCTAAGGATGATTAAAACAGATTTTACTGGTGAAAAAAACAACAAAAAAAATTACAACCACAACCAAATCAAGTAACACCCAAACAACCTTTTATTTTAATTAAGCCATGGATTCTTTAAAGGAAAACCATAGAAATACAGGAGGGAGTTAGTGTCCACTACTAGAAACTGAGGAGTGAAAAATATAACCCATTAAGATGTCTCTGTAATTTTTTCTAACATAATATTTAAAATGTGACAGGGTGGTGTTTAGAAGAAATAAAATAGAATATTATATAACCTGAGCCTCATGTACTGCTGAGCTTTCAATGGCTTTGGAATATCTCTTTATTCCAAATAAAGGAATACCTTTAAGATTCTTTAAAATGTATCTAAATAAACTCAGTATCATATTTTAGCAGTTCTAAGTAAATACTAAACAAGTTTACTTATTCACATACAAATTTGTTGTTGTTCAGTTACTCAGTCATATCCGACTCTTTGAGACACCATGGACTGTAGTACGCCAGGCTTCTTTTCCCTTCACTATCTCCCTTCACTATCTTCACTGTAAGGGGAAGGTTCTGCTTTTACAGTGTCCAAGGTTTTGGGTTGTTGTGTTTTCATTTTTATTCATTTCTATGCATATTTTGATTTCTTTTTTGATTTCTTCTGTGATTTGTTGGTTATTAAGCAGCGTATTGTTCAGCCTCCATATGTTGGAATTTTTAATAGTTTTTCTCCTGTAATTGAGATCTAATCTTTCTGCATTGTGGTAGAAAGATGCTTGGAATGATTTCAACGTTTTTGAATTTACCAAGGCTAGATTTATGGCCCAGGATTTGATCTATCCTTGAGAAGTTTCTGTGTGTGCTTGAGGAAAAGGTGAAATTCATTGTTTTTGGGTGAAACGTCCTATAGATATCAATTAGGTCTAACTGGCCTATTGGATCATTTAAAGTTTGTGTTTCCTTGTTAATTTTCTGTTTAGTTGATCTATTCATAGGTGTGAGTGGGGTATTAAAGTCTCCCACTATTATTGTGCTATTGTTACTTTCCCCTTTCATACTTGTTAGCATTTGTCTTACATATTGCGGTGCTCCTATGTTGGGTGCATATATATTTATAATTGTTATTATATCTTCTTGGATTGATCCTTTAATCATTATGTAGTGTTATTCTTTGTCTCTTTTCACAGCCATTGTTTTAAAGTATATTTTATCTGATATGTATATATATGGAATTTAGAAAGATGGTAATGATAACCCTGTATGCGAGACAGCAAAAGAGACACAGATGTATAGAATGGACTTCTGGACTCTGAGGGAGAGGGAGAAGATGGGATGATTTGGGAGAATGGCACTGAAACATGTATACTATCATGTAAGAAACGAATCACCAGTCTATGTTCGATACGGGATACAGGATGCTTGGGGCTGGTGCACCAGGATGATCCAGAGAGATGATATGGGGTTGGAAGTGGGAGGGGGGTTCAGGATTGGGAACTCATGTACACCCATGGCAGATTCATGTCAATGTATGGTAAAACCAATACAGTATTGTAAAGTAAAATAAAGTAAAAATTAAAAATAAATAAAAATAAAACCTTTAAGACAAAAAAAAAAAAGATGTTTCCTAAAAAAATAAATAAATAAAGTATATTTTATCTGATATGAGTATTGCTACTCCTGCTTTCTTTTGGTCTCTATTTGCGTGGAATATCTTTTTCTAGCCCTTCACGTTCAGTCTGTATGTGTCCCTTGTTTCGAGGTGGGTCTCTTGCAGACAACAGATATAGGGGTCTTGTTTTTGTATTCATTCGGCCAGTTTTTGTCTTTTGATTGGGGCATTCAACCCATTTACAGTTAAGGTAATTATTGATAAGTATGATCCGTTGCCATTTACTTTATTGTTTTGGGTTCGAGTTTATACACCCTTTCTGTGTTTCCCGTCTAGAGAAGATCCTTTAGCATTTGTTGGAGAGCTGGTTTGGTGGTGCTGAATTCTCTCAGCTTTTGCTAGTCTGTAAAGCTTTTGATTTTTCCTTCATATTTGAATGAGATCCTTTCTGGGTACAGTAATCTGGGCTGTAGGTTATTTTCTTTCATGGATGGGGAACACATGTACACCCGTGACAGATTCATGTCAATGTATGGCAAAACCAATACAATATTGTAAAGCAATTAGCCTCTGATTAAAATAAATAAATTTATATTTAAAAACAAATAAAACAAAATAAAATAAAAATTACATTAAAAAAAGAATCTTCTCCAGTCTGGCATTTAAAGCATATTTCTTTTCTATTCCTTAATACCTTTAACCATCTCCCTACCTTTTATTATTTTTTATATAGTTTTTATAGTTGAATCTTAACCATTTTTTTAAGGTTTATGCCTAGATTTAACGCTTCTGGACATCACTAGACTGGATTTGGTTTCCCTCTGTCTGTTCCTACAGAATGTTTTGGTGTCCTGAAGATACCACAGTTTTTAACAACTTCTATCCTTTAATGCTAAGGCAGTGTTTAACTTATGGATATTTGCATTCCCAGAATAAGCTAATTTCTTGGTAAATCATAAATATTCAATAAATATTTAATAACATAAAATATGGACATCTTATTTTATGATTTTTAACATTAAATGTAAGAAATAGTCATTTGTCTTCTAAATCATTATAAAATCACTGTATTTACATTTTTTATTTTCCATGAGTATGTCTTCTGAGTCTGAGCCACCAGGGAAGCCCATTTTAGGTGGTGGTGGTTTAATTGATACATTATGTCCTACTCTTGAGACCCCAAGGACTGTGGCCTGCTAGGCTCCTCTGTCCATGGGATTCTCCAGCAGAGAACACTGGAATAGATTGCCATTTCCTTCTCCAGGGGATCTTCCCAACCCAGGAATCAAAACTGGTCTGGGGCATTGCAGGCAGATTCTTTACTGACTAAGGTATGAGAGAGTATGTCTTGGTACATATCAATGTCTAGTAGCTCTAGTCTTCAAGATATTGAAAATATTTTGTTTCGTTAACATATAACTTTCTTTTTTTTCTTTGTATTTAGTGGAACTCTGAAACCTAAAAATGTTAACTTGTTCTGTTTAAAGCCTACATCAAACCGAGATAAGGTATTTTCTTGGAATGGGAAAGTTGTTCACGACTGTTTAAGATGAACATCCCAAACTCAAGTCTTCAATTTGTGCTTCATTAATCTTCTGAAGTGATTTCCAGAAGATCAGGCCCACTTACTTTCAAAATTAAACAACAAATGAATGCCAAAATAAATTTATATCATTTAAAAGGTCATTTTAAGGAAGGAATTAGTGCCTTTGATTCTGCTAAAGTCAAATAATTATCAGTTGTTGGTTCTTATTAAGTCTGAACGGAACTAAACTGATAAAGTCTAGACTCCAGAGTTGCACAGAAATAAATTATGTTTTATATGTAACTGTTTTGCATTTTATTTAAACATGACCCTAATCATAAATATGGCATTTTCCTTTGAAATGTGCTAGTTGTGGCATAAATCTAAGAAACTTTATCACATGAAAAATAGCCCTGTGTCATTTTTTCCTGTACCTCAAATGTGGATGCCTTCTGAAATACTTAAAACAGAGTGGGAAAAAAATCTATTATTTACACCACCTGCAAAATGAAGACTAGATTCCAAAAAATTTGTTCAGTAACACGTGGTATATCATACTAAAATACAATCTCCCCAAAGGATAAGGATGGATCTTATATTCCTTCATAATTATCTTAATAATTTTTCTCAAAACATTTCTATCAGTTCAAGGCGTTTTTTTAAAATTGTGGTAAAATGCATATAAATCTACTATTTTAACCATTTAAAAGTGTATGTTTCAATGACATTAAGTACACTCATGCTGCCGTGCCACCATTGCTTTGCTGTTCAGTCGCCCAGCTGTGTCTGACTCTTTGTGACTCCATGGACTGCAGCACCCAGGCTTCCCTGTGCCTCTTGATATCCCGAGATCTGCCCAAGTTCATGTGCCACATGCCACAATTATCACCATCCAACCCCCAAAACTTTTTCATCTCCTCAAATTGAAAATATGTGCCCACTAAACAATAACTTCCTCATTTCCCCCTCTTCTAGCCCTGGCAACTTTCTCTTTGAATTTGAACACTCTAGGTACCTCATATAATACAACCACACACTATTTGTCCTTTTGTGACTTGACTGGTTTTATTTAGAGATGTCCTCAAGATTCATCCATGCTGTGATATGTATCATATTTTCTGATGTAAGGCAGAATACTATTCTATTGTATGTACAGACCACATTTTGTTTATCCATTCATTTGCTGGTGAGCACTTCAGTTGTTTCCACTTTTTGGCTTCTGTGAATAATGCTGCTAAGAACATGGGTATACAAATATCTGTTAGTATTTTCAATTCTTTTGTGTATAAACCTAGAAGTAGAATTGCTGGATCACATGGTAATTCTATTTTTAATTTTTAGAAAGCTGCTATACTGTTTTCCATAGCTAATTCAGGGCTTTTAAAAATAAGTAAAATGTATAAGGATCGAAAAAGGAAAAAAGTCTGTATGCCCACTGTGGACTCTAGAACATCATTCTAAAAGAGTTTTGAGGTTAATTTTTAACCTACTCCATTATTTTATAATGAGACACAAACCCTAGTATCTTGATTCCCAGGCCAAGGATTGTCCCACAAACTCACATTTCAATCTGATGCTTAAAAGTTTGCTATAACTTTAGGAAAAAATATAAGCTTGGATAACCTGCAGAAATAATTTACTTTTGTCTTTGTAGAACTTGACACTTTCCTGATAAATATTTCAGGGGCAATATGGGGTATTTATGGATTCCTATGCTAAATAGATACATTCATACAAAAAGCAGAATATGCAAATATAACCATGGTGACTTCTTGAATCCTATAAATAGCTGAAGTACTTCCATTTCAAACGTAGGTTTTGTTCTTCCAGAAGCATCATGGCAATCTTAATAAACTTCCACACTTCCCTCTCCTTCACTTACTGGACCATAAGTACCTTCACAGATTGGATGATCTAATTAAAATAAAAATGAAATTGACACCTAGATTTGGTGGTTTGCATAATGCATTAGACTTTCTTTAAAATTAATTAACATGTGAATGCTTAACAGTGGATTCAATTAACCCACAGGGTGTTTGTTGCTGTAATTTTCATAAAATACCAGGAAACAAAGTACACCAACATTTTTTCAAATGCCCAGATATAACTCCTTTAAATAAAATTAACACAATATAATAACACTACAAAATTAAATAAAAAATCAGAAGTGGTAAAAGTGAAATCTTGTCATAACATAATAGATAAATCCTGTTCTTAAATTACTGTTTGCTCTAAAAATGTGTAAACAAATAATAAATGTGAAATGATAATTAAGTGCTATAACAATTTAGCTTTCTCATTTCCTGAGTTTTAATCATAAACATCAATGTGATGGGTTTTATTTGTCATAAACACTTTTGAGGTGTAATATATCATTATTTTGTCATATATATACAGTTTAAATGAATTCTTTTAAAAATACATGTGGATGTGCTCAAAAAAAAAAACACATTGATGATATTAAACATCAAATTATATACATAAATCTTTATCAAACTCTATGGTAAGTTATTTAGAAGAATTAATTTCAATGAAAATGAGACACATCTATTTTTCCAACCTACTTGCTATCTTGCACACTGAAATAGTCTATTATATCACATAATTGTCTCCCACATTGCAGGCAAATGCTTCAACCTCTGAGCCACCAGGGAAGCTCTATTATATCACAGTTCCCATCAAATTATAATTAAATGATTTCATCTGTATTTGTCTCTCTCCTTTACTAAAAATGTACTTTTGATGCAAGCTATGACCATGCCAGTCTTATGTGTTGCTTTATCTTCTGCGCCTAGCACAGCCTGGAAAATGTTAAATGTTTAAGAAATATTTTCAGAATGAATAAAAACATATTTTTAGATCAACTGCCTGATTTACTTTAGGTACCCTGCCTTGTCTCTTTCAGACACAGTGTAATGACTTTAAAAAATTTCTGCTTCTATTCATGGCAACTGCTCCTGCACCTGGAATTCTGCACAGTGCTGAAGTTTACCCCTTATTGTTAAAAAGAATTGATCACTTGATCATTTTTGGAAAAGACTCAAGCTGTTAGACCAAGATTACTTTGGGGATGCTATTAGAGCCTAGCAGGTGAAAAAGTAAAATCATTTATTTAACACAGTTTCTTACTGATAGTTACAGCAACTCTGGGTGAGCACGTTAATGAGACAGGCTGCCTGGTTTGTGCCCAAAATGATGCACCTATGAAATCTTTGTGTTGCTCACAGAGAGAAACAATGAGGCTCCTACCAGATGAATAACAACGAAGCAATCATTGCTCCCCATAAACAAAAGACTCAGCATGGTGTATCACAATAACCAAATAGAGAAAACAACTCAAAAGGGCACATCTTATTGATGGAAGAGAGTTGAGTAATGTCTCCTACAGAGATCCTTCCTTACTGAGCTTCATTGAGCTAAAAGAGCCAATATAAGCATACATGGAAGCATTTTAGTATAGCTAGTGGGACCACTAGCTATGAAGTCAGAGCATATATATGGTGAGATTCAAACAGCTGAGAAAAGAAGACAAGTGAAAGGCAAAGGAGAAAGGGAAAGATATACCCATTTGAATGCAGAGTTGCAGAGAGAAGAGCAAGGAGGTAAGAAAGCAATTCTTTAGTGAACAATGCAATGAAATAGAGGAAATCAATAGGATGGGAAAAACTAGAGACCTCTTCAAGAAAATTAGAGATACAAAGGGAACATTTCATGCAAAGATGGGCACAATAAAGGACAGAAATGGTATGGAGCTAACAGAAGCAGATGATATTAAGAGGTGGCAAGAATACACAGAAGAACTGTACAAAAAAGGTCTTAATAACTCAGACAACCATGATGGTGTGATCACTCACCTAAAGCCAGACATCCTGGAATGTGAAGTCAAGTGGGTCTTAGTAAGCATTGCTATGAACAAAATTAGAGGAGGTGATGGAATCCAGTTGAGCTACTTCAATTCCTAAAAGATAATGGTTTTAAATTGCTACACTCAATATGCCAGTAAATTCAGAAAACACAGCAGTGGCCACAGAACTGGAAAAGGTTGGTTTTCATTCCAATCCCAAAGAAGGGCAATGCCAAAGAATGCTCAAACTACCGCACAGTTGTGCTCATTTCACATGCTAGCAAGGTAATGTTCAAAATCCTTCAAGGATAGGCTTCAATAGTATGTGAACTGACAACTTTCAGATGTACAAGCTGAAATGAGTTGACTCACTGGAAAAGACTCTGATGATGGGAAGGATTGAGGGCAGGATGAGAAGGGGATGACAGAGGATGAGATGGCTCGATGGAATCACCAACTTGATGGACAAGAGTTTGGGTGAACTCCGGGAGTTGGTGACGGACAGGGAGGCCTGGCCTGCTGCAATTAATGGAGTTGCAAAGAGTCAGACATGACTGAGCGACTGAACTGAACTGAACTGATATATATATATCTTTAAATAAATGTTTTCTCAAGTTACACTAACCAGCTACAGTGTGAGTTAGAGAGCAGACCCTCAGAGAAGTGAATACCTTAGTTGTACAACCACAATGGAATGAAATTTGCCAACAATGATGTGAGTTTGGAAAAAGACTCTGAAAAGGAACACAGCTCAGCCAACACCTTGACGTCAACCTTGTGAGACAGTAAGCAGAGGACACAGTTGTGTTGTGTGTGGACTTCTGATCCATATAAAATTTGAGAAAATAAATGGGTTTTGTTTTAAGCTGCTACATCTGAGATAATGTTATACAACCTAGAAAACTAATAAAAGAACTTCAAAGAGTGGAAATATTTGCAAACGATGTGACAAACATGGGATTAACCTCCAAAATATGCAAACAGTTCACATAGCTCAATATAAAAACAAACAATCCAATTGAAAAATGGGCATAATAGTGTATAGCTATTTCACTGTATGGCTTTTACACTTGTCATAAAAAGAATGAAATAATGCCATGGGCAGCAACATGGATAGACACAGAGATTTTCATACTAAGTGAAGTAAGCCAGACAAAGACAAATATCATGTGATATTGCCTATATATGGAACCTAATAAAATGATACAAATGAACCTGTATACAAAACAGAAATAGACCCACAGAATAGAAAAGAAATTTATGGTTACCAAAGGGGAAGGGAGGAGGGATACATTAGAAGTTTGAGATTAACATATACACACTACTCTATATAAAATAAGTAACAACAAGCATCTCCTGTATAGCACAGAGAACTCTACTCAATATTCTGCAATAACCTATGAGACAATAATCTGAAAAAATAAATATGTACAGATAACTGAGTCACTTTGCTGTACACCTGAAACTAACATGGAATTGTAAATCAATTATACTTTGATAATTTATAATTTATCAAATTGATAATTTGATAAAAAATAAAGACTAAAAAAATTAAAGAAAATAACAGATCACATATATAGAAATAAATGCAGAACTTTGTAGAACTTGTCATTATATGTAATGAAGAATGATTTGCATGGCTTCTTAATAGTGAAAATAAAGTTTTTTTGGAAGAAGTTTTATTTCTGAAAGTTTTTCATCTTTAACTCACTGAAGTTTCAGTCAAATCAGTTCTGACCATACAACCAAAATTTCTACTTAACTAAAGGACAGCAACATACTTGAGGGTGACTTGAAACTGAGGAACTCTAATTTCCAAGAGAGTTTTCAAGGCAGCTTCCTCAATTTTCTGTTTATACCAGTAGATTTTATCAGCAAGAATTAAATATTAATTTTCTCCAATGCAGAAAATAGCTAATAATACTTTAGCATTTTCTCAGCTCTCAATTTAGATGCTGAGATTTTTGTTTCTTTTTTTTCCCTCTTTTCAGTTTTTCCCATTCCTGGTCATTTAATCATCTGCTTTGTCCTCATTCTCCAATATTTGCATATCTAATCCCCTGTTAACTGCCTAATTTTCCAGAAATTGCTCATTTCATCCAAATTGTTGGATGTAGTTTGTGTAAAGTTGCTCATAATATTTCATTTTTATCATCTTTGTACTTATTAGATCAGTAATGATAATACATCCTTCATGCATGATATTCTTAATTTGTTTTCTCTCCTTCATCTTGCTTGCACTCTCTTTTTCTCTGCCTTGTGAGTGGTATAGCAACTTCACTGACATTTTCAAATGACTAGCTTTGGCTTTCTGAATACACTGTACTGTGTTTCTAGTTTCTATTTAACTGAATTCTGCTCTTTTCTTTATTGTTCTTTATTTGTACTTGCATTGGTTTTATTTTGATAATCCTTTTCTAGCTCAAATTAATTTACTGATTTAGGCATTTCTTCTTTTATACTATAACCAATTAAAAACTTTACATTTCCCTCTAAGCCTTTTAGTTATATTTCTCAAATTCTTGCTTGATGTGTCTGAATTGCAAGCATAGCTTGTTTTATTGCACTTCACTTTATCACCTGTCTTCCTGCTGTGTTGAACCAGTCTGTTGTGACATTTTTGAAAAATCATTTGCTCACGTTGTGTGTCTGTGTCACAATTTGGTAATTCTCCCAATTTTCAAACTTTTGAATTATTCTACTTATTATGATGATTTGCAGTCAGTGATAAGACACAACTGAAATGACTGGGCATGTACCACACGCCATCTTCCATGTTGCTATTGGAATTGTTTTGGGGTGTCACAAATTGTGCCCATATAACACAGAAAACTTAATAAATGTGTGTGTTCTGACTTCTCCACTGACTGACCATTTCCCTCTCTTTCTCCCTCTCTTTTGACTTTATTATTCCCTGAGATAACAACATTATTTGACTTAGAGGGTATTATAGTATTGTTAACTGTCCTAAGTGCTCAAGTGAAATGAACAGTCATATGTCTCTCATTTCAAATCAAAGGCTAGAAATGACTAAGCTTAATGAGAAAACCAAGTCATAATCCAAGATAAGTTAAATCTAGGCCTCCTGCCCAAGCAGTTAGCCAAGCTGTGAATGAAGAAAAAGTTCTTGAAGGAAATTAAAAGTGCTACTCCAGTGAATACACAAATGATCAGAAAGTGAAACAGAACTATTGTTGACGTGGAGAAAGTTTTAGTTATTTAGATAGAAGATCAAACTAGTCACAACATTCTCTTAAGCCAAAGCCTAATCAAGAGCAAGGCCCTAATTCTCTTCAATTCTATGAAGGCTGAGAAAGGTAAGGCAGCTGCTGAAGAGGTTAATAGAAGTTAGTTCATAAGGTTTTAGGAAAGAAGCTGTCTCTAAAACATAAAAGTACAAGGTGAAGCAGCAAGTGCTGATGTAATGTAGAATCTGCAGCAAGTTATGAAAAAAAATCAAGCTAATTAATGAAGGTGGCTGCACTAAGTAACAGATTTTCAGTGTAGACAAGTCAGCCTTATTTTGGAAGAAGATGCCCTCTAGGACTTTCATAGCTAGAGAGGAGAAGTCAATGTCTGGCTTCAAAGCTTTCAAGGACAGCTTGAATCTCTTATTAGGAGCTAATGTAGCAAGTGACTTTAAGTTGAGGCTAATACTCATTCACTATTCTGAAAATCCTAGGGCCCTTAAGAATTATGCTAAATCTTCTCTGCCTGTGCTACATAAATGGAATAGCAAAGCATGGATGACAGAACATCTGTTTATAATATGATTTACTGATTATCTGATGCCTACTGTTGAGACCTACTTCTCAGAAGAAAAAAAGCTCCTTTAAAAAGATTTTTTGCTCATTGACAAACATACCTGGTTACCTAAAGTTCTGATGGAGATGTACATGATTAGTGTTTTCATGACTATTCACACAATATCTATTCTGTAGCCCAAGAGTCAAGGGTAGTTTCAACTTTCAAGTCTCAGTAGTTAAGAAATACATCCCATAAGGATACAGCTGCCATAAATAGTGAATCCTCTGATGATATGGGCAAAGTAAATTGAAAATTTTCTGAAGAGGATTCACCATCGAGATGCCATTAAGAATGTTATTGTTTCATGGGTAGAGTTAAAAAATATCTACATTTACAGAAATTTGGAAGAATTTGATTCCAACCCTCATGGATAACATCTGGGAGTTCAAAATTTCAGTGGAAGAAGTAGCTGCAGATGTGGTAGGAAAAGCAAGAGAACTAGAACTGGAAATGAAGCCTGAGGCTGAGACCAAATTGCTGCAATCTTACGGTAAGACTTTTATGGATGAGGAGTTGCTTCTTATAAATGAGCAAAGAAAGTGGTTTCTTGAGATGGAATCTACTCCTGGTGAAGATGTTGTGAAGATTGTTGAATGACAACAAAGGATTTAGAGTATTATATAAACTTACTTAATAAAGCAGTGTTAAGGTTTAAGATAATTGACCCGAATTCTCAAAGAAGTTCTACTCTGGGTAAAATGCTACCACTAGCATTGCATATCCTAGAGAAATTGCTCATGAAAGAAAAAAGGCAATTAATGTAGGAAACTTCATTTTTAAGAAATTACCACAACCATCTCAACCAGCAGCAACCACCACCCTGATCAGTCAGCAGCCATCAACATCAAGGCAATATACCCCACCAGCAAAAAAAAATTATGACTTGATGGTTAGCAATTTTTAGTAATAATATATTTTTAAATTAAGACATGTTCCCTGGAGAAGGAAATGGCAACCGATCCCAGTATTTTTACTGAAATAATCCCATGGACAGAGGAACCTGGCAGGCTACAGTCTATGAGGTTGCAAAGAGCTGAATATGACTGACTGACTAAGCACCACCACCACGTAATTTTTTTTCATACATAATGCTACTGCACATTTGATATAATACAGTATAGCAAAAAGAAACTTTCATATGCTCTGGAAAACCAAAAAATTCTTGTGACTCATTTTATTGTGATATTCACTTTACTTCAGTGTTCTGAAACCAAACTTGCAATATCTCCAAGGTATGTCTGTGTTTATTTGCAAATATTCTGCAATTCCCTCAATACTTCTTTAAATCACTTAAAGCGTATTGTATGATTTCCACATAATCATTTTCTTCTGAATATCTCATTGTTAGTGATTTCTAATTTAGTCCTGATTTAGTCAGAGAGTATCTGCTACACCATTTCAATCCACCTAAATTTACTGACACTTGTTTTATAGCCCAGTATATTTTCTCCAGTGTTCTAAGGTTTTCTATTTTGGGGGGACATAGTTTGACTACAATGTGCCAAGGATTGGCTTTTTTTTTGTATTTTTTTTCTGCTAGGAGTTTGTTGATGATCATGAGTATTTAAATTTAGGTTTTTTGCTTCATTTGAGAGATTTTTTTGCCTTTATTTTTTCACTTATTTCTGTTCTTTCCCCTTTCCTCCCAAGATTCAAGGTTCTGAGGTAACTGTCCTTTTAAAAACTTATCTTTTTTCTATTCTAGAGCTTGGAACAACATCTTTTGAACAACATCTTTTTCAAGTTCACTAACTCTTCTGTCATTTTGAATCTCCTGTTAAATCCATCCAGTGAATTTCAAAATTCATACAGATGGGAATACCAGACCACATGACCAGCCTCTTGAGAAACCTGTATGCACGTCAGGAAGCAACAGTTAGAACTGGACATGGAACAACAGACTGGTTCCAAATAGGAAAAGGAGTACGTGAAGGCTGTATATTGTCACCCTGCTTATTTAACTTATATGCAGAGTACATCATGAGAAACGCTGGGCTGGAAGAAGCACAAGCTGGAATCAAGATTGCCAGGAGAAATATCAATAACCTCAGATATGCAGATGACACCACCCTTATGGCAGAAAGCAAGGAAAAACTAAAGAGCCTCTTGATGAAAGTAAAAGAGGAGAGTTAAAAAGTTGATTTAAAACTCAACATTCAGAAAATGAAGATTATGGCATCTGGTCCCATCACTTCATGGCAAATTGATGGGGGAAACAGTGGAAACAGTGACAGACTTTATTTTGGGGCTCCAAAATCACTGCAGATGGTGACTGCAGCCATGAAATTAAAAGATGTTTAGTCCTTGGAAGAAACGTTATGACCAACGTAGACAGTATATTAAAAAGCAGAGACACTACTTTGCCAACAAGGTCCTTCTAGGCAAGTCTATGGTTTTTCCAGTAGTCATGTATGGATGTGAGAGTTGGACTCTAAAGAGTTGGACTCTAAAGAAAGCTGAGTGCTGAAGAATTGATGCTGTTGAACTGTGGTGTTGGAGAAGAGTCTTGAGAGTCCCTTGGACAGCAAGGAGATCAAACCTGTCCATCCTAAAGGAAATCAGTCCAGAATATTCATTGGAAGGACTGATGCTGAATTTGAAGCTCCAATACTTTGGCCACCTGATGCAGAGAACTGACTCATTGGAAAAGACCCTGATGCTGGGAAAGGTTCAAGGCAGGAGGAGAAGGGGACAACAGAGGATGAGACGGTTGGATGGCATCACTGACTCAATGGACATGAGTTTGAGTAAACTTCTGGACTTAGTGACGGACAGGGAGGCCTGGCGTGTTGTAGTCCATGGGGTCTCAAAGGGTTGGACATGACTGAGCGACTGAACTGACTGTTTTTCCTTTTCTATCTATAATTTCTACTGGGCTTTTTACTTTCTTGAACATAATTATTATAGGAATATCTCATTTTGCTTATCTGTTAATTTCAAAATCTGGGTCATTTTAGATTGCCTCCATTAATTGATTTTTTTATTTTTGAGCTACATATTCCTATACTTTTCATGGCACATCATTTTGGATTGCATCCTGACAACTGCAAATGATAAATAGTAGACTAGATTTTGTTTTGTTCATTTGAACATGCTGATTGTTATTTGAAATAGATAAAATGATTGATTGAATTTGAACTGCAAACCTTCTCTTTTTTTGGTGGGAATAACTGAAATCTCAAAATAGTTCATTTTGCCTTAGACTAGTTGTTAGAATATGCTCTCATAAATACAGTTCCAGAATCAACCAGCGATTAGGGTAGAGTTTACACACATAATTTAGGGCTTCCCATCTGTGCTCTCTCCTCCATGGCATTTCTCACCCTTCATTTTCCAATTATTGTTGTTTCAAACATGTCTTCTGGTTCTGTACACTAGTAAGACAGTGTTTTTTTTTTCTCTCCCAATTTAGGTACTTATGACGGTACAGCCTCGGGAGTGATCACAAGCAAAAACTGTAAAAATGGCAACTTGCCCAGGGCTGTTCTCTTCCTCCAGGTGTCAGCCCTCCCAAATATCTGTCTCCTTTCGGTAGCTCTCAAGTCTTTTGAGTAATATTAGATTTTGTTTTTAATATTTTATGCAGAGTTTACAATAGTTATCTGTAGAACAACTGGTCAAATAGAAGCTACTCAGCTATTATACAGAGGCAGAAATTCTTCCTGCTAACCTAAAATCCAAATTAGCAATGCACATTGTTCTTACTCATTCCTTTCTTTATTAGATAGAGTGTTTTTTTAAGGGACACAATTCTCATAATATGTGTGAAGTATTGAATAAGACAGACACTATTTGCACAAACTTTTAGTGTATTAGAAAAGTTAGAACAATTAAATTTATTTGCTCTGTATCTGACCATTGGACTCCTGATGGTCTAGCATAGACTTCTAGATCTTTGTATTACTTTACATGATCTCTTCTGACCATACTGAGAGTTGGGGATTCCCTGGTGGCTCAGATGATTAAAAAAATCTGCCTGCACTGTGGAAGACCCAGGTTTGATCCCTGGGTCTAGAAGAGCCCCTGGAGAAGGGAATGGCCACCTACTCCAGTATTCTTGCTTAGAGAATTGAATGGAGAGAGGAGCTTGGAGAATCACAGCCCATGGGGTGGCAAAGAGTGAGTCAGACACCTCTGAGTGAGTAACACTTTCACCCTCATACTGAGGGTGATATTTATTACCAATTATTTCTTTCATATGTAGTGGTACATCTTTGTAAGGACAAATCAATATAAGAGATAATAGTTACATTACCTTGGTAATGAGCAAATTGGTAATTGACTCCCATCTTCCACTCCTCTTTCCCACTCCTCACAGCCCAACTTGCAGACATTATGAACAAAAAAGGCTTTCTTCTACTACTAACATGTTAACCTTCTTTCCAGGAAAAACACACAGGTTGTATCATATATAATAATGTTCTAATTATTTTGAGTTATTTTCTTATCCTAGAATAGCTACTTTAATTACTTCAAAGTAAAAATATACTTTATTTTTGATTTTAAACTCATCAGAGTAAGCTGCCTCTATCTGTCATTGAAAACAGAGTCATTTCAGAAATGGAGAAAAGTGTTTTAATAGATTTGTTTTTATTAGTGATTTTCCTCAAACTACATCTTTCCAAAAATTTAAACATGGTAAAACTTAATACATAATTTTTTCCCAAACTGACAAGAGTTAATATATCTCTCTGGGATATCTAATAATATTCTGTTGTTAGAAACAAAAGAAAGCCTAACAAATCTCTTTTACTTGAAAATCACATGGATATTTCTCAGGATTTAGGATTTGTTTGATTATAGATTTAGTCACTATTTTATAAGCATTAAGTAACCTGATCTAGGTCACCTCTGAGTTGAAAGTTGGCCACAGTCTATTTTAAAAATTTGAAATAACTGTGTAAGAGCTAGGTTGGCATGCCAAATGAGATATCCCAGCTCATTCTCACTGCATCAACTAACATCTTTCAATCGACAAACTGCACTTTGGCACAAACAGAAGGATGGACTCCTGCCACTTTTTTGGTCCCTAGTAAAAGAGTTATGAACATATGCAGTGTGTTGCTCATTTTTAGAGCTTGAGGATAGCAGGTTTAATGACAATAAAAGGGCAGTGAATGGATGGTGAGTTGAAAGCCAAGTAGGCTTACCAGGAGATGTACAAGGCCACTTAGCAAGGCCTGTATATGCCAGGTCGGGATTCTCCGACATCTCATATTTCAGTTTTATCCCACAGGTTATCCTTGTCTTCCTATTGCTAACCTTGCCTAATTAGAACCTGTTAGCAGGAAATGAGAGATTAGATGTTTTTTTCTTTCCTATAAGGCATTGAGCACAGAACTAATGTTGGGGAAACAATAGGGAGCCATATTTGGAATGGACTGAAGCACATTTTCCAATGATGACAGCTGTCCAAAAATGGAATGGGATGCCTTGGAGGTTATTAGCTTCTACATCATGGAAGTGTTCAGACAGAAGCTGTGCCAATTGAAGATGTTGTTATAATAAAATATGAAGCAAATGGTGGGAATTAGACTGAATGTGTGCTGAAACATCGTCTAATGTGTCCTTTAAGGTGTACTCACTGTATATAAAAATATTATGCTCATAAAACAATAAAATGAATAGTTTTATTTTATTTTATTTTTATTGGAAGATAATTGCTTTACAATGTTGTGTTGGTTCCTGCCATATAACAATATCAATCAGCTCTATCCCCTCCTTTCTACAATTCTTTTCTTGGAGTCACTATATCTGTAAAATAATATACACATAAGTTACATAAGAAAAGATTCAATATAAAAAATGCTTTGGGCAGATCTTTTCAATTATGTTAATTTGAGATAACAGATGATTTGACTAAGCCTTAAGTAATAAAAACCTTTACACATCTTCTCAGTATGTTTCATCAATTCAACAATGTATTCTAGGGCTTAGAAATGTTCATCCTTCTGTTTCACCATTCTCAGAATGAAAGCTTGTATAGTGAGGCTTTTTGATCAGAATAATAAAACCATTGGTTTAATATTCCAGGTAACCCATCCTTTTCTAATAGTAGCCAAAGCTGGAAGGGTAGAAGGGACAAGGCAAAGGTCTTTTCCTAACTCTATATCTTTTACCAGGAAGCAAAAAATTTCCCTGAGGCAATTCATTACAATTACCTTGACATAGTATCAGTGAGAACTAGGTCATTTGGCTGCTTTTAGACCAAAAACTGGCAAAGGAGGACAGGATTACCATGATTGATTTAGATGAGTATTTCTCAACTAGGATTGATACTACTCCCTAAGTGCTATTTGGAAAACTTTGAGAGCACTATTATTTTTTAATTGTCACTGTGTCTGGGGTATAACGTTGAACTTGAATTGTGGGGGCCAAGACTAATACCCATGAACGTCATGTTCAATTAAAACTTTCTCAAAAGTTTCACTGAAAGAACTAGTTTAGGCAAAGATATATATTCCCTTGGGGATGGGCACATTACTGCCTGAACAAATTGTGTTTATATTGGTAAGAAAAAAAGATGGCTTTGTGGTAGACACGCAATTGTGTCTGCCACAATTTTTATGCTTTCTCTTCATGACTCATTCCTTTATTTTTATAAAACTCTGAAACCACAAGGGAAGTGCATATATAAAACTGTAAATACCTTGTATAAGGTATTACCTGTTACCCTGACTTATTATTGTTTTGCACAGTGCTCTACATTTCTGCCTTCATAAATACTGGTTGATGATGCTGACAATGGCATGTGTGAGCGGTTGTGATTAGCTTGAAGAGAAAAATATGTATATCTGGAATGGTCAAAGCATTACTCACACACTTGAAGTTA
This sequence comes from Oryx dammah, assembly GCF_014754425.2. Taxonomy (NCBI): domain Eukaryota; kingdom Metazoa; phylum Chordata; class Mammalia; order Artiodactyla; family Bovidae; genus Oryx; species Oryx dammah. Next base: position 114,943,989 of record NW_024070186.1, read on the forward strand.
GTCTTACTCAAAAGCTTTGTCATGGACCTGAACTGTGATTCTTTTCATTTCATATAATAGACCTCTGATATTTTCAAAAACTGAAATCCAGATCAAAGGTAATATTACTCATTTTTTATTAAAGACTTTTATATGGGTAAAATGGAATTTTGATATAAAATAAACTGAGAGTAGATTTTAATAATGCATAGAAACTTATACCAATATCAATTTTAAGGCTACATGGAGCAGAGATGGGAAATATGCTTTAATATTCAGATAAGTACAAATAAATGTTAGGATATAAAAATTAATTTATAGGCAGTAAAGAAGCACTATATAGTTAGGAAAGTACCAAAAAAAAAAAAAAAAAGGAAAGAAAAGAAGCCTACTGAAATGTGTAACTCATTTGGTAAGATATTTTAACTATTTGTGATAATTGTCTATTTGGTAAATTTATATTACCACTGTAACTAAAACACAAAAGGAAGGCCAGGTCCACTCCATCATGTCTATAAATACTGTTCCATCAAAGGAAAAAAAAAAAAACCACCTATGATTACTATCTGATTCCCATCCCATTGTGTACTCTTCCAGGATCTCTGGCTCTCTTACTTAGCATCTGAAAAACTTAATAGATTATACCTTTGATCACTGTATGATAAATACTTTTCTGCTATCAATATATTTAATTTTTAATCTAATTGTTTAGCTTCCTGTATGTATGTAATTTCATAAATTACATTTATGAAATTTGGACTCAGCCTAGTTATGCACAATTAGTTGCTTAATATATGCTTTTTGCGTATGATAATGATAAATTACCTTTTCAAGTATATTAATGATTCTCAAGTGATCTGAAAAAGTTAATACATAAAAAAAAAAAATTCTACTCTATTTCACATGAGGAATTAAGCTTGTTTTTAAATAACTTGGAAGAAAATAAGATTAAATTTAGAAAGATCTAGTATTTATTTTGCCAAGTTTTAATATGCATGCATATTCACTCAGTCTTAAACTTTGGAGTTAGACTAAAAAAATAAAATCATAATAAAATCAAATAATTAGACTGAAGTCAGTGCATGGATATCACAGTCAACTGAATTTTCAATGAAATATCAGGGTAAACCTTATTTTCAGGTTTATATTTTCTAAGGATAGATGTAGAATTTTAGAAATAATATTTGGCTTATGTTATTTCATTCTTTATAAGGAACCATATACTATCCTATTCTATACTGTTATTTTCATGCTATCTTACTTTTTAATCTTAAATATCTATATAAAATAATTTTCTCACATACAAACACAAAACTATGATTGTTCAAAAATTAAGTTTAAAAAGTTTATCAGTGCATTAAACAAAGGACAGTAGTTCCATTGGTACTGTAAATTATTAGAAACTCAGATAAGATTAGATGTTTGTAAATTAATGCTTCTTTACTCAAAGAAAGCATATCTTAATATATGGCTTTCAAAAAGATTCAATTAAAATTCAATTCTTAAAAGTGAAAACTATGGTTGCTATAGAAATTTATTTCAGAAACACCACAGTTTATGAAAAGTCTTTTCAACTGATCAAGCACTTCAAAAAGCATGTAAACTTTTAGCAAAGAAGTTGCCATGTCACTAAAGCTTGTGAAAGGCAATGACTAACAACTGTACTTTAAGAATTTAGTCTATAAATGACTCATTTACCCGAATATTTGTTTCTGGAATGAGAACTTAGTAGAGGTAACCTTGTATTCATTCATTCATACATACAACATTAACATTCATTCATTCATACATACAACAAGAACATTAAAGAAACAGGAAAATAATTTAATTATTAGGAAAAATAATTTAATTATTAGGAAATTTTCCTTGTGATGAAAACTCTTAGGATTTGTTCTTTTATCTTTCATTTATCTTTCATTTCAAAAGCAAACAACATTTGCTTTTATTTAGTTGCTAAGCTGTGTCTGGCTCTTTGCAACCCCATTGACTGTAGCCCACCAGGCTCCTCTATCCATGGGATTCTCCAGGCAAGAGTATTGGGGTGGGATGCCATTTCCTTCTCCAGGGGATATGCCTGACAAGCGTTAATTATACTTATCATGTTGTACATTACATTCCTTGTATTTATTTATTTTAAAAGTGGAAGTTTGTATCTTTTGACCACTTCATCAAATCCCCCCTCCTCCTGTTTCTTATCTAGGGAAAGACAATATATAGCTATTAAAATTAATTTTAATTGTTTTAATATCAAGGCAAGTCAAAGCAATTATAAAATGGAAAATTTTAATTTAATGTTACAATTATATTTTTGTGTGAAAGCACACCACCAGAACATGGCAAGTCTCCAACTGTTGAGCTAGCTCTTTTAAATTGTTTTCTGAAGGCCTTCTTCCCAAGTAATTTTAAGTGCACAAGACTTCCTAAAGTTACAAGTTGTTTTTATGAGTCACTATGCCCAGAGATTTCACTCAGTTCTTGGGTATTCAGGTGCTTAAGGGGAGTTTGAGACCACTCACAGTGGGGTAAACGATCATGGCAATTGTATTCTTCTTGCCAGTTAATAATGACTTACGTGAGGATAAGTCAAACTGGGGCTTCTGGGAAAGATTTTTCTCACACTTTATAAAGGACATGAGTAAGAAGGTAATAGTAACTGAACTGTGTTGCCCCCAAATTCATAATTTGAAGCCCCAATCACAATGAGACTCTCCTTGGAGACAGAGCCTATAAGGTGGCAGGACGGGTGAAGTGAAATCATAAGGGTGTGGCCTTAAAGAAGGGACATCAGAGCTTTCTCTCCACATCAACTTAGGGAAGAGGCCATGCTGTTACAGTGAGAAGGTGGCTAACTACAAATGAGGAAAGGTCTCACAAGAAACCAAAGTTGCTGGCATCTAACCATGGACTTCTAGCCTCTGGAATTGTAAGAAAATACATATCTACCGTTTAAAGTACCTGGATGGTGGCATTTTGTTCTGGCAGACCAAGATATGAGGGAAACAACCACTTTCTCCTTCTAGGCCTTGGACATAGCTATGTAAAAATGTGATGACTGGAGTTGCTGCAGTTATCTTCAGTTCATGAACAAAAAAGCTTAAGGGCAAAAGCTGACAGGCTGAGGATATCAGTTGGAGAGAAAGAATTTGGGTCCTTGATGACTGCACTGAACTCTTAAATAAACTAAATCTGCCTCTCCCCTCCTACTCAGTTTGTCACTTAGTTGGATTCTGACCTGTTCATATTCCAACCAACAGAGCTCCAGTGGTGGTGACAGGGATGATTCCATCTATGGGTGGGTGTGAGAGTACAAGAGCCAAAAAGCCCATCTATATACACAGAAGGATTTGGTCAGGAGCTGCCAGAAAAACAGTTTTCCCCAGTGGAAAACTCCTCAATATTTAACGCATATCTTTCATGGAATAAGAGTCTTCTCTTGTGGCCCACTTTTCCTTAACAGACTATAAATATTCATGTCATAAAACTTTTATCTACTTTAAATTTTAATTTGGAGAAAACATTTAGATTATTGCTGTTGCACACAGACTCCAGGCCCCAGGACGAGCCAGCTGGCTCCGGTCCAGCTACTGACTTTTCTTGGAGGTTTGGTTCCTAAACAACTGAAGGTAAGCTAAGCTACCAGAGCTGCCTTCTGTTGGATACCTTTCTCTGGCATCAGTGAAGCCTCTGTGCACCTCATAGCCCTTATCACTCAGTTTAGGACTTTGGCTTCTTCTGTTGGCAGAGTCATGAGCTATGGGGCATCCAGGAGCCAGCTGAGAACTGTTGTCTTTCATGTGTTGTTTCTCCTATTGTTTTGTGGCTTGGGTGAGCTCATAGCAGTTCAGGTTTGATTTTGTCCTATGCCCTATGCCTTAAATATTTTAACCCTAATAATTACCCTCAGGTAGGTATTTGCATCCCTGCTTTACAGAGATATGAAGGAATTTGTCTGAGGTCATCAAGAGAGTAAGTGGCAGAGTCAGGATATAAACTCAGATTAACCTGAGTCCAGGGTCTGTGTTGTTACATACTTCAATCTATTACCATTGTGAAGTATTATATGATGAAAGGATGCTCAGGTACTATCAGTTTTCTTTTTTCCAGGATGAACTAAAAAGGAATTTAAAGAAGATAATAGACAGGCATGAAAAAGAGATGGAGGCATGAGGGGCCAGACAGACATCAAGCTAATGTAATTTTTGATAATTTAAGTGCTGGAACTTTTAGGTGTACAGATGTAAAGCATGCCTGGAACTTGGGGAAGTGTCTTTTGTTTGTACCTGCCCAGTATACCTGCTCCCATTTCTCCTATAAGAGTACCCTCTAGCATCCTCCACACTCTATGCAATATTGGTGGAATTGTCCATCACAGCCCATTCCATTGATTAAGTGAATGGTCTAGAAGTAGATATGTTACTCAAGTCATGCAAGTCACAGAAATTCAGTACAGTTCAGTTGCTCAGTGATGTCCAACCCTTTGCGACCCCATGGACAGCAGCACGCCAGACCTCTCTGTCCTTCACCAACTCCCAGAGTCTACTCAAACTCATGTGCATTGAATCAGTGATGCCATCCAACCATCTCATCCTCTGTCGCCTCCTTCTCTGCCTGCCTTCAACCCATTCCCCCATCAGGGTCTTTTCCAATGACTCAGTTCTTCACATCAGGTGGCCAAAGTACTGGAGCTTCAACTTAAGCATCAGTCCTTCCAATGAACATTCAGGACTGATTTCCTTTAGTGTGGACTGGTTAGATCTCCTTGCAGTCCAAGAGACTCTCAAGAGTCTTCTCCAACACCACAGTTCAAAAGCATCAATTCTTCAGTGCTCAGCTTGTTTTTTAATAGTCCAATTCTCACATCCATAAATGACTACTGGAAAAACCATAGCTTTGACTAGACAGATCTTTGTTGGCAAAGTAATGTCTCTGATTTATAATACGATGTCTAGGTTGGTCATAACTTTTCTTCCAAGGAGTAAGCATCTTTCAATTTCATGGCTGCAGTCACCATCTGCAGTGATTTTGGAGCACCACCACCCCCCCCGAAAAAAAAAGTCTCTCATTGTTTTCACTGTTTCCCCATCTATTTGCCATGAAGTGATGCCATGATGTTAGTTTTCTGAATGGTGAGTTTTAAGTCAACTTTTTCACTCTCCTCTTTCACTTTCATCAAGAGGCTCTTTTAGTTGTTCTTCATTTTCTGCCATTAGGGTGGTGTCATCTGCATATCTGAGGTTACTGATATTTCTCCTGGGAATCTTGATTCCAGCTTGTTCTTCTTCCAGCACAGCATTTCTCATGATGTACTCTGCATAGAAGTTAAATAAGCAGGGTGACAATATGCAGCCTTGATACACTGCTTTCCCGATTTGGAATCAGTTTGTTGTTTCACGTCCAGTTCTGTTGCTTCCTGTACTGGATACAAATTTCTCAAGAGGCAGGTCAGGTGGTCTGGTAGTCCCATCTTTCAGGATTTTCCACAGTTTGTTGTGATGCACACAAAGGCTTTGGCATAGTCAATAAAGCAGAAATAGATGTTTTCCTGGAACTCTCTTGATTTTTTGATGACCCAGTGGTTATTTTCAATTTGATGTCCGGTTTCTCTGCCTTTTCTAAATCCAGCTTGAACATCTGAAAGTTCACGTACTGTTGAAGCCTGGCTTGAGAATTTTGAGCATTATTATGTTAGTGTGTGAGATGAGTACAACTGTGCAATTGTTTAAGCATTCTTTGGCATTGCTTTTCTTTGGGATTGGAATGAAAACTGATCTTTTCCACTCCCGTGGACACTGCTGAGTTTTCCAAATTTGCTGGCATATTGAGTGCATCACTTTTACAGCATCATCTTTTAGGATTTGAAATAGCTCAACTGGGATTCCATCACCTCCACTAGCTTTGTTTGTAGAGATGTTTCCTAAGGCCCACTTGACTTCACATTCCAGGATGTCTGGTTCTAGGTGAGTGGTCATACCATCGTGATTATCTGGGTCATGAAGATCTTTCTTGCATAGTTCTTCTGTGTATTCTTGCCACCTCTTTTAATATCTTCTGCTTCTGTTAGGTCCATACCATTTCTGTCCTTTATTGTATCCATCTTTGCATGAAATGTTCCCTTGGTATCTCTAATTTTCTTGAAGAGATCTCTAGTCTTTCCCATTCTATTGTTTTCCTCCATTTCTTTGCGTTGATCACTGAGGAAGGCTTTCTTATCTCTCCTTGCTATTCTTTGGACCTCTGTATTCATATGGGTATATCTTTCATCTTCTCCCTTGCCTTTCACTTCTTTTCTTTTTACAGCTATTTGTAAGGCCTCCCCAGACAACCATTTTGCCTTTCTTTTTCTTGGGGATGGTCTTGATCCCTGCCTCCTGTATAATATCACAAATCTCCATCCATAGATTTTCAGGCACTCTATCAGATATAATCCCTTGAATCTATTTGTCACTTACTCTCTATAATCATAAGGGATTCGATTTAGGTCATACCTGGATGGTCTCTTGGTTTTCCCTACTTTCTTCAATGTAAGTCTGAATTTGGCAATGAGGGGTTCATAATCTGAGCCACAGTCAGTTCCCAGTCTTGTTTTTGCTGACAGTATAGAACTTCTCCATCTTTGGCTGCAAAGAATATAACCAGTCTGATTTTAGTACTGGCCATCTGGTGATCACCATGTGTAGAGTCTTCTCTTGTGTTGTTGGAAGACGTTTGCTGTGACCAGTGTGTTCTCTTGGCAAAACTCTATTAGCCTTTGCCCTGCTGCATTCTGTACTCCAAGGCCAAACTTTCCTGTTATTCAAGGTGTTTCTTGACTTCCTACTTTTGCATTCCAGTCCCCTTTAATGAAAAGGACATCTTTTTTGGGTGTTTGTTCTAGAAGGTCTTGTAGGTCTTCATAGAACTGTTCAACTTCAGCTTCTTAGCATACTGGTCAGGGCATAGACTTGGATTACTGTGATACTGACTGGCTTGCCTTGGAAATGAACAGAGATTATTCTGTCATTTTTGAGATTGCATCCAAGTACTGCATTTCGGACTCTTTTGTTGACTATGATGACTACTCCATTTCTTCTAAGGCATTCTTGCCCACAGTAGTAGATATGGTGGTCATCTGAGTTAAATTCACCCATTTTAGTTCGCTGATTCCTAAAACATCAATGTCCACTCTTGTCATCTCCTGTTTGACCACTTCCAATTTGCCTTGGACCTAACATTCCAGATTCCAATGCAATATTGCTCTTTACAGGACTGGACTTTGCTTCTATTACTAGTCAAATCCACATACAACTGGGTGTTGTTGTTTCTTTGGCTCTGTCCCTTCATTCTTTCTGAGTTATTTCTCCACTGATCTTTAGTAGCATATTGGGCACCTACTGATCTAGGGAGTTCATCTTCTAGTGTCCTGTCTTTTTGCCTTTTCATACTGTTCATGGTGTTCTCAACCAAGTTAAAACAATCTGAAGACCCTTTAACCATTACAAATGTTTAATGATTTAAAATTTCAAAGCTATGGTTTTGAAGTTTTAGTCAAGTATGGATGTAACAGCTGGACCTAAAGATTGCTGAGTTCTGAAGAATTGATGCTTTTGAATTATGGTGCTGGAGAACACTCTTGAGCATCAGCAAGGAGATCCAACCAGTCAGTCCTAAAGGAAATGAGTCCTGAATATTCACTGGAAGTACTGATGTTGAAGCTGAAGCTCTAATACTTTGGCCACCTGATGTGAAGAATGGACTCATTGGAATAGACCTTGATGCTGGGAGAGATTGAGGGCAGGAGGAAAAGGGAGCGACAGATGATGGGATGGTTGCATGGTATTACTAATTCAATGAACAAGGGTTTGAATAAACTTCAGGAGATAGTGGAGGAAAGGGAAGCCTAGTGTGCTACAATTAATGACATCACAAAGAATTGGACACATCTTAGCAAATGAACAACAAAAACAAGAATTTAAAATTTCCGTAAAATAACTCTCCAGACCCAAATGGTTTTACTGGAGAATTCCACCAAAAACTAAATAAATAAGAATAATTTTACATAAAGGTTTCAGAAAAATCTCTTCTTCCAGAAGAGAAGGAAACACTTTCCAATTCATTTCATGAGGCCAAAACCAGACAAAATAAAAAATAAAACCAATCTCTCATGAACTTGAATGAAAAAAAGAAAAACAAAAAAACTCAGTATAGTATTAGCAACACAAATTCAGCAATGTGTTAAAAGACGCATACACGTAATCAAGTGGGAGTTATAGTCCTTGTAGAAAAGATTGGTTTAACATCTGAAAGTCAATCATTGCAATCCACTACATCAATGACTTAAAGAATTAATATAATGTGATCAATCAAAACAGAAAAAGCATTTAAAAAACCCCAACATCCTCTTATAACAAAAACATTCAGAAGATAGGAATAGAGGGTAATTACTCAAACTTACTAAAGAACACCTATGAAAATATACAGATAACATCACAATTAATGGTGAAAAATGTAATGCTTCCCCCACAAGATCAGAAAGAAAGGAGGGATGTCTATCTCAGCACCCTTATTCAAATAGTACAAGAAAATTTTGCCACTGCTATATGGCAACAGAAAGAGATAAAAGCCATTTGGAATGAAAAGGAAGAAATGCAACTAACTCTGGTTGCAGATGGCATAGTTGTATCCATAAAGAATTGTTAAGAAATATACACAAAATCCTCTCCTATAACTAATAACTAAGTTCAAATCTGCAGCATACAAAATCAACACATATAAATCAACTGCATATCTATTAACAAGGAATATGTGAAAACAGAAATCAAAAACAATTCATAATTGCTCCAAATAAAATGAAATGGTTACGTATACACTTAATAATACATGTGTGTTGAAAAAAGAAAATAAAGAAGACATAAATAGAGAGATATACTCGTAGACTGGAAGACTCAATATAGTAAAGATGTCAATTCTTCCCAAATTGGTCAATAGGATTAATACAATCTCTACAAAAATCCCAGCACACTTCTTTGTAGACACGTCTGTATGTGTGTGCCCAGTCATGTCTGACTCTGTGATCCCACAGAGTGCAGTCAGGCTCCTTTTGTCCATGGGATTCTCCTGGCAAGAATACCAGAGTGGGTTGCCATTTCCTCCTCCAGGGAATCATCTCAACTCAGGGATTGAACCCAAATCTCCTGCAGTGGAAGGAGGATTCTTTACCACAGCACCACCTGGGAATCCTTCTTTGTAGACAGACAAGCTTAGTCTAAAATTCAAAGGTACAGACACCATAATATATCAAACAGTACTGATAAAGAGAAATAAAGAACAAGAAACTATCTACCTGATAATAAGGCTTACTCTGTAGCATAATAATAAGGATGGGGGTGGCACTGGAGAAAATGTAGACATATAAATCAAATCAATGAAAAGTATAGAGAATTCAGAAATAGACGCATCCAAATGTGTTCAAGATTTTTGACAAAAGTTCAAAAGTAATTCAGTGGAGACGTATATATAGTTTTTCAACAAATGACACTGAAACAAGTGGACACTTTTACTGCTACCCGCAAATGAACCTCAACAAAAGCACCAACTCAAACTGAGTTACAAACAAGGAATGTATAAATCTACTTAAGTATAAAATATGAGATTTTTTAGCAAAAAGTATAGTAGAAAATATTTAGGATCTAAGACTCATAAATGAATTCTCAGACTTGATCCCAAAGCATGATTTGAAAAGGAAAATTGATAAAGTAGACCTCAACAAAATTAAGCACTTGCTCTGTGAAAGCTCATATCCTGAGGATGAAAAGTCAAGCTACAAACTGGAAGAAGATATGTATTTGCAAATTACATATCTCACAAACAAGTAGTATTTTGAATATATGAAGAACTCTCAAAACTCATTAGCAAAAAAACAAACATTAAATTAGAAAATGCAAAAAGAACATGAGAGACACTTTGCCAAAAAGGATATACAGATGGTACATCTGTATGTAGGCAAATGAAATGATGTTCAACATCATTAGCCATTCAGTTCAGTTCAGTCACTCAGTCATGTCTGACTCTTTGCGACCTCATGAATCACAGCACGCCAGGCCTCCTTGTCCATCACCAACTCCTGGAGTTCACTCAGACTCACATCCATCGAGTCCGTGATGCCATTCAGCCATCTCATCCTCTGTCGTTCCCTTCTCCTCCTGCCCCCAATCCCTCCCAGCATCAGAGTCTTTTCCAGTGAGTCAACTCTTTGCATGAGGTGGCCAAAGTACTGGAGCTTCAGCGTTAGCATCATTCCTTCCAAAGAAATCCCAGGGCTGATCTCCTTCAGAATGGACTGGTTGGATCTCCTTGAAGTCCAAGGGACTCTCAACAGTCTTCTCCAACACCACAGTTCAAAAGCATCAATTCTTTGGCTCTCTGCCTTCTTCACAGTCCAACTCTCACATCCATACATGACCACAGGAAAAACCATAGCCTTGACTAGATGGACCTTAGTCGGCAAAGTAATGTCTCTGTTTTTGAATATACTATCTATGGGGAGGGGGGAGGGAGGGGGGTTCATGTTTGGGAACGCATGTACACCTGTGGTGGATTCATGTCAATCTATGCCAAAACCAATACAGAATTGTAAAGTAAAAATTAAAAATAAATAAATAAATAAATTTAAAAAAATGAATATACTATCTAGGTTGGTTATAACTTTTCTTCTAAGGAGTAAGCATCTTTTAATTTTATGGCTGTAATCACCATCTGCAGTGATTTTGGAGCCCCCCAAAATAAAGTCTGACATTGTTTCCACTGTTTTCCCATCTATTTGCCATGAAGTGATGGGACCGGATGCCATGATCTTCATTTTCTGAATGTTGAGCTTTAAGCTAACTTTTTCACTCTCCTCTTTCACTTTCATTAAGAGGCTTTTTAATTCCTCTTCACTGTCTGCCATAAGGGTGGTGTCATCTGCATATCTGAGGTTATGGATATTTCTCCCAGCAATCTTGATTCCAGCTTGTGTTTCTTCCAGTCCAGTGTTTCTCATGATGTACTCTGCATATAAGTTAAATAAGCAGGTGACAATAGACAGCCTTGACGTACTCCTTTTCCTATTTGGAACCAGTCTGTTGTTCCATGTGTAGTTCTTTTTTTTTTTAAATTTTATTATTTATTTTTTATTTTACTTTACAATTCTGTACTGGTTTTGCCATACATTGACATGAATCCACCACGGGTGTACATGCGTTCCCAAACATGAACCCCCCTCCCACCCCCCTCGCCACAACATCTCTCTGGGTCATCCCCGTGTACCAGCCCCAAGCATGCCGTATCCTGCATCGGACATAGACTGGCGATTTGATTCTTACATGATATTATACATGTTTCAATGCCATTCTCCCAAATCATCTCACCTTCTCCCTCTCCCTCTGAGTCCAAAAGTCCACTATACACATCTGTGTCTTTTTTGCTGTCCTGCATACAGGGTCATCTTTGCCATCTTTCTAAATTCCATATATATGTGTTAGAATACTGTATTGGTGTTTTTCTTTCTGGCTTACTTCACTGTGTATAATCGGCTCCAGTTTCATCCATCTCATCAGAACTGATTCAAATGTATTCTTTTTAACGGCTGAGTAATACTCCATTGTGTATATGTACCACTGCTTTCTTATCCATTCATCTGCTGATGGACATCTAGGTTGTTTCCATGTCCTGGCTATTATAAACAGTGCTGCGATGAACACTGGGGGTACACGTGTCTCTTTCAATTCTGGTTTCCTCGGTGTGTATGCCCAGCAGTGGGATTGCTGGGTCATAAGGCAGTTCTATTTGTAATTTTTTAAGGAATCTCCACACTGTTCTCCATAGTGGCTGTACTAGTTTGCATTCCCACCGACAGTGTAGGAGGGTTCCCTTCTCTCCACATCCTCTCCAGCATTTATTGCTTGCAGATTTTTGGATCCCAGACATTCTGACTGGTGTGAAGTGGTACCTCATTGTGGTTTTGATTTGCATTTCTCTAATAATGAGTGATGTTGAGCATCTTTTCATGTGTTTGTTAGCCATCTGTATGTCTTCTTTGGAGAAATGTCTATTTAGTTCTTTGGCCCATTTTTTGATTGGGTCGTTTATTTTTCTGGAATTGAGCTGCAGGAGTTGCTTGTATATTTTTGAGATTAGTTGTTTGTCAGTTGCTTCATTTGCTATTATTTTCTCCCATTCGGAAGGCTGTCTTTTCACTTTGCTTATGTTTTCCTTTGTTGTGCAGAAGCTTTTAATTTTAATTAGGTCCCATTTGTTTATTTTTGCTTTTATTTCCAGAATTCTGGGAGGTGGATCATAGAGGATCCTGCTGTGGTTTATGTCAGAGAGTGTTTTGCCTACGTTCTCCTCTAGGAGTTTTATAGTTTCTGGTCTTACATTTAGATCTTTAATCCATTTTGAGTCTATCTTTGTGTGCGGTGTTAGAAAGTGATGTAGTTTCATTCTTTTACAAGTGGTTGACCAGTTTTCCCAAAACCACTTGTTAAAGAGATTGTCTTTACTCCATTGTATATTCATGTCTAGTTCTAACTGTTGCTTCCTGACCTGCATACAGATTTCTCAAGAGGCAGGTCAGATAGTCTGGTATTCCCATCTCTTTCAGAATTTTCCACAGTTTATTGTGATCCACACAGTCAAAGGCTTTGGCATAGTCAATAAAGCAGAAATAGATTTTTTTTGGAACTCTGTTGCTTTGCTTTTTCCATGATCCAGCGGATGTTGGCAATTTGATCTCTGGTTCCTCTGCCTTTTCTAAAACCAGCTTGAACATCAGGAAGTTCATGGTTCATGTATTGCTGAAGACTGGCTTGGGGAATTTTGAGCATTACTTTACTAGCATGTGAGATGAGTGCAATTGTGCGGTAGTTTAAGCATTCTTTTGCATTGCCTTTCTTTGGAATTGGAATGAAAACTGAGTTTTTCCAATCCTGTGGCCACTGCTGAGTTTTCCCAATTTGCTGGCATATTGAGTGCAGCACTTTCACAGCAACATCTTTCAGGATGTGAAATAACTCAACTGGAATTCCATCACCTCCACTAGCTTTGTTTGTAGTGATGCTTTCTAAGGCCCACTAGACTTCACATTCCAGAATGTCTGGCATTAGGAGAATGCAAATTAAAACCACAACAATGTACAGCTACACATAATGTAAGGTTAAAAAAAAAATTACGACATCAAACACAAGGATTCAGAGAAACTGGGTCAACTTTATTCTATCTGGGGAAATGTATTATGGTATAGGCACTCTGGAAGTCAGTTTGGCAGTTTCTTATATATCTAAGCATGAAATTACTGTAAGGCCCAGAAATCTCACTCTGGGTATTTATCCCAGAGAAATGAAGAGTTCAGTTCAGTTCACTTCAGTTCAGTCGCTCAGTCATGTCCGAGTCTTTGTGATCCCATGAATCAAAGCACGCCAGGCCTCCCTGTCCATCACCAACTCCTGGAGCCTACCCAAACCCACGTCCATCGAGTCAGTGATGCCATCCAGCCATCTCATCCTCTGTTGTCCCCTTCTCCTCCTGCCCCCAATCCCTCCCAGCATCAGAGTCTTTTCCAATGAGTCAACTCTTCGCATGAGGTGGCAAAAGTATCAGTCCTTCCAATGAACACCCAGGACTGATCTCCTTTAGGATGGACTGATTGGATCTCCTTGCAGTCCAAGGAACTCTCAAGAGTCTTCTCCAACACCACAGTTCAAAAGCATCGATTCTTCGGCACTCAGCTTTCTTTACAGTTCAACTCTCACATCCATACATGACCACTGGAAAAACCATAGCCTCGAATAGACGGACCTTTGTTGGCAAAGTAATGTCTCTGCTTTTGAATATGCCATCTAGGTTGGTCATAACTTTACTTCCAAGGAGTAAGCGTCTTTTAATTTCATGGCTGCAATCACCAAAACCTGTACATGAATGTACATTGTAGTTTTATGTTTAATAGCTAAAAATGGAATCAGCAAGATATTTTTCCACAGATGAGTGGTAAGATAAACTGAGATACATACATACCATGAAATATAACTGAGCAGTAAAAGGCAATATAGTATTGATACAACTGGATGAATCTCCAGGGGAAATTATGCTGAATGAAAAAACTAGTCTCAAAAGGTTACACATGGTATAATTCCATTTACATACTATTTTAAAAAGATTAAATTTCTTGAAATAGAAGTGAGATTAATATTTGCCAGAGGAAAAGGGATGGAGAGAAGTGGTTGTGATTATAAAAGAACAAAACAAAGGATTCTTGCAGGATTAGTATTTTTCAGAATCTTGTTACAGAAACCTACCCAGATGCTAAGATTCTACAGAACACACATGTATACATAAACACACACACACATGCCAAATAAGGACAAGTAAAAGTGAAGAAGCGGAATAAAATTGTTAGATTAATGTCAATATCCTGGTTATGATACTAAACTTTAGTTTTACAAAATGTTCCCATTGAGTAAAAAATGGATAAAGTATGTAAGGATTATAAAAGAACCACTCTGTATTATCCCTTATAATTTCATGTAAATTATAGTAATTTCAATAGAAACATCAATTAAAATACATACCAAGTTTACACTCCTCAGTAAACCTTTATTTTGGAAAAATTGCTATGTTTCTTTAAAAATATAATTTATGTTAACATGTAATGAGTTTAATGTTTTTATTCAATGGAAAATGAATAATTACAAAATAAACTCGGAACTCTTCATAGTCATCACTTATTTTCTCTGTTTACATTAAGACATACTGCATGTAAATGGTAAGGTAGTTCATATTTGTTTTCATTTTCACTTCATGTTTAAAAACAAAAGGAAAACACCTATTAACAATGGAATCTTTATTTGTGTGAATATGTGCAAAGTGAATCTGGAAACGCTTTTCAAAGAAGGCAATTGCTGAATTATTTTTTAGGAAGATATAGACAAATTGCACTTAATATGCAAACTTACAGTTATTAAATATAAAATAGAGGAAAGTGTTGGTTGCATCACAAAGCATTTTTATATTTTATAATGTAATATACTGCTTATTACTTTTAGCAGTGAACTTTTCTGGTTTATTCAAAATGTAGCTGAATTTTAAAGTGACAATGAGAAGCTTTTGTAGGCTCAATCTTCTGCATAAAAAGCAGTCTGATAGTCTGATGGCAAGAGTGTCATTAGCAGTATTTGGAAGAATGACTCTTCACTTGGCACTGAAAAGCTACTCTGTAATAGGGAAATTACTAATATAAGTTCTTGTTTCAATTCATAAAGTTTTGATACACAACATTGTGCTAAGGTGCATCAGTGGATTGATTGGGCAATTTTAATGCAAATAAAGACATTTCTCACATTAATTTCAGAGGATCTGCAATGAGGCAAATCATATTTCTTAGAAATCTCATCAGATTTCCAATGCTTTCTTCTACAATTACACCAGTTCAAGAATATATCTAAAATTATTTTGTCATTTGCTGTGAAAAAGGTTTTGGCTGTTCCATGATGTGTTCTTCCAATTTCTACCAATACCATTTGCTTCACTGAAGACTAAAAAACTGAAACTTCTATAAAGAACTCACGTTTATGCCTCAAGTTATAGAAGTTTAAGCTTCTTAAGTTCTAAGTGTTTCTAAGGGAGGATACTTAATTTACTTTTCTTCAGAAATGTGCTGTGGGCAGTTAAATCTCTGAAGATGTGTATTTTCATATTTTGGTCAGATTATTTTCCTGATTAATTCTTTTTTCCCCTTGCTTGATCACTACTCTGCTAGCTAGAATCATTTATAAACAGTAAAAATGTAAGGTTTATATTGGTTAATATGATATACTGAAAATAAGAAAAAAAAGATGGCTGATTTATAGTGTCAAAGCCAGAGAACTCTAAATTGTACAAAATTCTGCAAAAAGCTACCCGCAGCAGTTGCCTTTCCTGTCTGTACATTAAATAAAATTCAGTCATTGGACACAGTTATAACTTAAGAAAATTCCATGTGAATATTTTAAAATCACAAAACTCTATGAATTTATTTCTTCAATTTCTGTGCCACCTGGGATTCTCTAAGAGTGACAAATTATTCTGAATATAGTGAGTCTTGGGTAAACTACCTTTCAGTACTTTACCACTTAGTACCATTCAGTACTACTATTAGCTCAGAATAGTAGTAGTCTTTTTCATATAGTATAACATATATGCAATATATATATGATATTATTAAATGTGTATTAATGATATACACATTTCTATCAAACTGCTGAACCTCTTATACTTCAGTTATTTTTATCTCTTGAATTGTTTTGTGGTAATGGAAAATGCTTTGTAAGTTAAAACAATAAAATTTTTAATATGAAGATTTGAGAATATAAGAGATTTCTGGAAGCATAAATTTCAAATAAATATGATAGCATAATGAAATATTTATAGTCAGGTTAACAGGCAAAATTGCATTTAAGGAAAACAGGTATAGGGAGGGTGGTGGTCATAGTAAGCCAAATTTGAAATTATCTTTAGATTATAAGGAAAAACACATATTCACTGGCAGAATAAGATAAAAATACCCCAAATGATCAGAAGCCAAAGGAACAAGTGTGATGAAAGAAATAGCACCACCAACACCCAAATTCACTAAGTATTATACGCCAAGTACTGTTTTATGTACTTTTCATGGATGAAACGTACCCCTGGCACCCCAAGTCATATGTTGAAATTTGAGTACTTCAGAATTGAATATATTTGGAAATAGGGCATTTAAGGAGGTGAATATATTAAAATGAGGCTTTTAGTGTGGGCCCTTTAGTGTGAGCCCAATTTGACTGATATCCAGTAGTCATGTACGAATGTGAGAGTTGGACCATAAAGAAGGCTGAGTGTAGAAGAACTGATGCTTTCAAGGCGTGGTGCTGGAGAAGACTCTTGAGAGTCGCTTGGACTGCAAGGAGATTAAACCAGTCAATCCTAAAGGAAATTAACCTTGAATATTCATTGGAAGGACAGATGCTGAAGCTGAAGCTCCAACACTTTGGCCTAGTGTTCTGCAGTTCATGGGAATCTCAAAGAGTCAGACACAACTTAGAAACTGAACAAAAACAAGGATATTCAGAGGAAGGGATATCCCCTTGATTTGAGAGGTTCAGGAAAGTCTTGGAAATTGGGGTGGTATATGAGTGGTCCCTCAAAATTTCTATAGAGTCAGAGTCTGTGCAGATGAGAGAAATGGCAGTATACATGAGCAGAGAGGGAGGAAGCAGAAAAAGGAAGAAGGGAAAAGTATGAGAGGACAGACTGGAAAATATAGGTAGAGGTATTCAGTGGAACTGGATTAAAACATTTGGGGGAACTGATGAAACTTTTTGTTTACTATGGAGGATCAGTCAACAGAACGTGCATTTTCTTCTTTATATCTAAGAAACTGTTTCAGTTCATAGAGTAAGCAAGCAAGAAATGACTTTAGACTTACATTTCCTCAGTATCCTTCTCAATCTGATAATTTTAAGAATAATTTTCAATTGCTACACTGTTTCTCAGTTCTATTACAGCTTTTCATATTTCTACTAAAATATTGTCATCAGTAATTTATCCTGTGCTTTGAAACTGTATGTATTCCTCCCTGTGGTACTGTTGGGAGAAAAATTTTCTTTTTAGTTTTATTCTGCTGAACGTAACAGATACCATTTATATTTTGCAATTTCAGCAGACATCCGTGAAGATTTTTTACCTATGAATTTGAATATAGAATTAAATCCATACTTTGGAGGAGAGATCTCAAGTTTCTCTTCCACAGAGTACAAAAGATTTTAAATGCTTCACAAATTCCATAGACAAAGTGTTTTTTTGAAAGTCCCATGATTAAGAAACATATCTGGGTATTGATTTATATAAATATGATGGTCTGACACCCAACTAAACCAGTGAGTTTTTACTTCCCAATACTCCTCCATCCCTCATTCTCAAGTATATATACTTTATTCCAAACTTAACTCATACCAGTTCATTGATAGGCATTTTTACCTACATATTTTTTTCTTTCATATATGCAAATATCTTCAAGGAGATCAAACCAGTCAACACTAAAGGAAATCAATTCTGAATATTCACTGGAAGGACTGATGCTGAAACTGAAGCTCCAATACTTTGGTTACCCAATGAGAAGAGCTGACTCACTGGAAAAAATCCTAATGTGGGAAAGACTGAAGGCAAAAGGAGAAGGGGCGGCAGAGGATGAGATGGTAAGATAGCATCACCAGCTCAATGTTCATGAATTTGAGCAAACTCCAGGAGATAGCGGAAGACAGGGGAACCTGGCGTGCTGCAGTCCATGGGGTCCCAAAGAGTCAGATATGACCTAGCAACTGAACAACAACAACAAGTACTTTAACTCCATCTTGTATATCCTTCTTCTGCCAGAATACAATTTTTCTCAACAAAATTAATAAACCTAGTAAACATTTTTCTTATAATTTTATAGTCAAAATTATATTTCAGAATTTATGTAAATTTCTTTTTATAAACCCATTTCATCATGTGAACCTTTTATAACGCATATATTTTATCACGGGCATTCTCAGTTGCATGATCAAAAGCTTATTAATAAATCTATAGCGGCACGTGGGATAGAGTATTTTGTTCAAATTTATACACGCAGCTCTTGAAAGCTTTTTTAAAAACTACAAGGGAAGATGATACCCTGAGGGGTCTAATTTTCTTTGTCATCCACCTGAATAACTTCAATTAATATTAATACACATGCTAGGATAAGAGCATCTGCTTTGAATATATAAAGGCAAGTAAATGCTGAGACTAAAGGAAAAATCTGATTAGTTAAATAATACAACGAGGAATGTCATTATGAAGGCCAGCTCTCATTAGTAGAATTGTTCTTCACAGAATCAAATACTATAATTAAAACATTAAAGACTCAAAAAATCTTAGTTTTTCTATTCAACTGAAAGAAAAAAACTTACATGCCACTAAAATATAATTGCATTTTATTACAGTGACTTCATTTTAAATCATTGCAAACACTTAGAATTCAAGAATTATATGTTACAAATTTTACAATGTATTTTATAGCATAATACCTCTTGCCGTAATTTTTTTGGCCAACAGAAAAATGTTTCCATTAATAAATGAGACAGAGTCATATTGTAACACTTTCTTTCCTTTTAAATCAGTTATTACTGCTTTGATAGCAATTGTTTGAGCCCATGAAACCCAGATAACAGTTTCTTATTTGCCATGGAAAGCAACGTCATTTTGAGAATAGTGGGTAACTTCTAAAGATCACCTTGTGTGCACTGCCATTTTCATTAACAGTAATTTTCTCTGCAAATCAGCTGACAGATGGAGAGATACCTGAAGCTTCTGGATTTATCATCTATAAACTGGAAATGTTATCATAAGAATGATTAAGTGGAATTTACTTATATATTTATTTTGCTTTTACTTTAGCTAGCAATAAAAAATTAAAAACATATTTCTAATTCAGAGACTAAAAACAAATAATCAAGCAAAGTAACACTTCGCATGCTTTAGCAATGAATCATTTAAAAAAATTTATTTACCTAATGGTATTTTATTGAACCTGAATATGGATTATCTCAGTTCAAGTTTGCTTTCTTGGAAAAGAAAACTATAGTGTTAGGAGGTCAAGTTTTCTTCATTAACAAATGGAATTAGAAAGTTAAACTTTCGTGAATAGGACCTAAAAACAGAGCTAGTTTAATGGCATGCAGTCTATTCAGAAACAGAGTCCAACACTTACAAAAGTTCTTGCGTTTAATGTTTGCCGTTGTTGAAATTCTTACTAATTTTGAACAAAGGTCTCCATGTTTTCATTTTGCACTGAGCCTTGCAAATTATACAGCTGGTTCTGCCTGAAAAATATAATTTCTACATGCTGTTGGCTGGTCTGAAACTAGTCTATAGTAACACAAGTAATTTGTTGACTTTTCTTCCAGTTTTTATACTAATAAAAGTCAGCCTATTTACACAT
This sequence comes from Oryx dammah, assembly GCF_014754425.2. NCBI lineage: Eukaryota > Metazoa > Chordata > Mammalia > Artiodactyla > Bovidae > Oryx > Oryx dammah. The sequence continues at coordinate 114,963,955 of NW_024070186.1, forward strand.
AAATTATTCCCTGCTCAATTGAAGTCCTTGGTTTATTTTTTAACACATTGCAAATTCATTTTAAGAAAGCTACCCAAGTGAAAGAGAAATACATATTTTCAGATGATATTTTGGTTACAGATGCCATTCAGAGTATTTTAAAAAGCCATTTATCTCCCATGGGGCCGGAGGAAAACAACATGAAGAATCTAGTCTGAAAATTTGGATAAAACAAAACATTTATATAATAAAACTGAACTAAAATACTGATTTCTGATTATGTATTGAATAATTGGTATTTGGAAATGTATTAGTGCTCCACATCACCTTCCCAACAAACAGAAACTGTATTAACAGTTGTATCATTTATATTTAACAAAGTCCTCAATTAAGAATATTCGTGGGTTTAGTGTTTTAGAGCCTAGTTAATGAATTATTGACATCTAATATCCAAAGTGACAACCCAATTCACATCTCAGGAGGAAAAAAAAAAGAGCAACCTGGAAACCTCTAGAAAAATAAGTTGACGCTGAACCATTTCAGCATCGATGAATCCAGCCTACTGCTTCTAATAGATAAGTAGTAAACTGGTTCTATGATTGCTCTACCCAAACAATAAAAGCACACCCTTAAACCTAACATTTCTACAGTGATGAATGTTAGATGAAATCATATGAAATGTCAAAATAAAGACAGAAAAAAATCAATAGTTGTGCAGATGAAGATATGTAAGGTCAATACTTTCAAAATGTTTATGACAGCCACCCATGTTTTTTGTGTGACAATATTTTCAATGTGCAATAACTCCAAAGCACCGAAAATTAATTTTTGAGATGGAATTACATCTTGACAAGGATGTAATTAAATTCATACTTTTTTTCCCCCTCTGAGAACATAGAATGATGTGGTAAATAAGCTGCCCCTTCAAGGTCAGGATTATATTCCGTTTCGAAGTCTCAAAAAAGAGATGCATCCCTTGGGTCCAGAGGAGTGTCATTTCTCTCTCTTTCCCAGTTCTTAGTATACGCAGGCAGAATCATGGACTGTGCTGGATCCTCTTCTACATTTCCTACAACATGTATTTGGGGGTCTATGCAGTTGAAAACGAATGCAAGTTTTGAGTGAGGAAACTTTTTCCCTTTCTGTGTTTTTGAAAGAGCAAGTGGTGGGTGTGATAACATGTTTCTCTCCAGCTATCATTTTGATCACTGTTTCTCTTAAGGAAGAGATTCAAACCTTCACTCCACATCAGAGAGTACTGAATAAACTGGCCAGCAGAAGATTAGTAATTTAGTATATTTAAGATGTCACATATTTCTTCATGACTTGTCTTCTATTTTGTAAAAATAAGTTAAGCTTTTATGACAGCAAAAGGAAAGTATAACTCTTCTTTACTACTTAAAATATATCTGTTTATATCACAGCAGGATGTCCTGGAATATAGAGATGATTAAACATGCCCCATTCTAAACTAATCTGGAGATTTCGTTTAGTAATGGAATGTATTGTGTTATACTGTGTTATATATTGTGTTCTCTGGTTTGAAATAAGATTTTATTTCATGAGAGTGTGTGGTTAAGACAATAAGCTCATGCCAAATTTAAAACAAAATGCTGATGGTAGAGAAAAAGAAATACAAAAAGGCGTTATGCAGTGGGGGTAAGGAGGGGTAAGGGGGGTTAAGCAGATCTATTCTTGATTATAGAAAAAGGTTTTAAAATGAGATTTTGTGAAAATGGATTGATGTTCCACAGTTCAGAAGTTTTTAAATAATTAACTGTTCAAATATCTAAATAACACCTAAAATTACGATATAACTAGTGGAGTTACATAATCTGCTATTTAAAAGTTTTAATTGTCTCATTAATTTTACCTAACAAAATGTAGCTTGTCTTTAGGCTGTCTCAGAATACAAAAATAATTTAAATAATATAAATATAAAAGTGTAGCAGGCTTATAAAATAAGGTTTTTTTCTGTTTTAAAAAAGTACAGCAGTATGTACACTTTTTGATTCCACATCAGAAGAATGGAAAGTGACACAGAAGTACTGAGTTGGTCCAGAATATTGAAATGAATAAATAATAATATCAGATGTTATTTACATTTGTTATAATATCAGAATAAAATTTTATTTAAGTGTAAAGTTGCCTTTTAACTGAAGTTTTATTGTGAAGTCATTCTCCTTTTTCACAGAAAATGCAACTAGAGGACTGGTTTTTAAATTGAAGCAAAACCTGGGTAAATTATACATGAAGAAGTCTCTGCAATGATAAAATTACCACTGATATTGTAAAGTAAATTCTCTGCTAAGAATCATGAATATAAAGAAAGTGAAAGTGAAGTCGCTCAGTCGTGTCCAACTCTTTGTGACCCCATGGACTGCAACCTATCAGGCTCCTCTGTCTACGGAATTTTCCAGGCAATAGCACTGGAGTGGATTGCCATTTCCTTCTCCAACGGATCTTCCCGACCCAGGGATCGAACCCAGGTCTCCAACATTGTAGACAGATGCTTTACTGTAATCTAATATCAACTTTTGATCATTTAACTTCATCAAATTTGAAGTCATATAACTTAAATCAGTTCCTTTTCCTACTTCTTATTCTAGAAAAACAAATTCTATTGTTAGAAAATTGCTCATTTTTAAAACATAACTGCCACAAAGAACCTACATAAATAGGACTCAATATTATGTACACTTGAAAGATCACTTAAATTGTAAAAACAGCGATATTTTATCAAATTTTTATAGAAACTCAGTTTTGTTAAATTAACTTCAAAGCTATCTAGTGATTATGATATTTATACAATATCATGTATACCTCATGTCACAGTCATTAATCAAATTAAGAAATACTGAGTAAACTCAGAGAGTTACAGAGGATGTGAGAAATCCAGACTTTTTTCCTGTATCATTTCTATCAGGCTATAACATAATCTGTTATATTGTGTAGTGTGGTGAAGATAGGAATTAAAAATATCAATCAAATTAAAAATTAGCATCAGCAAAATAGTGATTATAAGAGATCTTAATAAGATTATATATTTCCTCAAAGCAGACCCTAGCTCCTGATGATTCTAAACTTTCTATTATGTATAGAAATCTAGAATGAGGATTCTTGGGCCCTCTGCGTATTGTTCAGTAACTCAGTTGTGTCTGACTTTGTGACTCCATGGACTGCAGCGCACAAGGCTTCCCTGTCCTGCAAGTAAGTGTCAATAATTTTCAGAACAACCTTTTACACATTCTGCATTTAAGTCTCCTCACTGGCACCATTTTTTAATTAAAATATTTCTAAATCAAAGCCTTATTAAAAATATCCTGAAACATCTGTGAAATTCCCTTTTCTCCTTTCTCCAATTCCTAATATAATACCACTCATGAAATAAAACCAGAAAAAAGTTGATTACATAGTAAAACTGGCATTTTATCTGAAAATGTGAATAATTCTTATATGGGTAAAGATAAATGAATCTAAAGATAGATAAATTCACTGGACTCTTCCAATATTTAAATGCTTGAATCTGAATGACAAAATTTATTTGACAGCATTAGGGTGACAATCAGAATATATGACAGCTGACACTTTAGGAAATGAAACAATCTTGAGACAGTTTCCTTACTTTTGAGCTTTGTTTTTATGTTTTTCTTTCTGCTTAGAACACTATTATTTATTTCCCTTTGACTGGTGTTCCTGTGGGTGAGGGACACAATACAAAGTATATGAATGCATCTGATCATAGGTTGTTTTTAATTTAAGAGTTTTAAGATGTTAGAACAATTGCCAGTTGTCGATACTGATTTTTTAAATTCAGCAAACCTATAACAATTTAGGACAATTATTAGGTAATTTTTATCTGCTTGTTGTGGTTTATGTAAAAGAGTTAGCTAGCTAAGAAGACATTTTTCCATATCTGGAAGGAAATATATTAAATATAAATCACTGTTATACTGAATCATTTTAAAGCAATTTTGGAATATGACTCAATAATTTAAAATTCTAAGCTATTTGAGAATCGTGAACTATATACAACCAATTAGCTATATATTTAAGCAAGAAAATTTCTATAAGCTTTCTTAATGTAGAGCCAGTTCTAATAAGTCTGAATAGAATAGAATTAAAATTGTAGCCTGCTTTGAAATTTTATACAGACTTATAGAAAGACACATATTATGGTGGCAAGAATATAAGATGTGAGCAGGAATGTATGACTTCAAAACTGGCTCTAGCACTTTTCAGTGTGAACCTCAGTTTTCTAATCTGTGACATGGGAATAATGAACAACTCACAGGGTCATTAAATATTAAATGGCATAATATCTGCTACAGATTTTTCATGTTCTATAGCCCATCAATGCGTATATCTTTAATCCAATAATAAAACTTGGCAAATGTTACCCTCTTCCTCTGGTTTTCAAAGGCAGTTTTAAGAAATACTAAAGTCAAATAAAGTTCACTATATGATATCTAAGCCATATATCTCCTATATTGCATCTTCTTTGATTCTAGATCTTCCCTTTGTCTATTACATTTTCTCTTCACAAACAAGGTTTTGGACAGAGTAGACTATAAAGTTCACTGTATGATATCTAAACTATATATCTCCTATACTGCACCTTTTGTGTCTACGTCTCTTCCCTTTGTCTATTACACTGTCTCTTCATAGACGAGGTTTTAGACAGAGTGGACCACACTTTTTGGCTTAAAATTCTTTTACTGAGATCAGTGACGATAAATGTCATCTCATTTGGGAGGGGCAAGAAATTCAAGTATATGGTTGTCTTAATGTTTTAATGCCATGACTTTTTGCCAGGAAATTGATAAATTCAATATGTATGTAGTTGTGCATTTTTTCTGTTCCTTATTTTATTTATACAAACTTTGTACCATTCAACCCTAATTTTATGACCGCAAAAAATGAAGTGGAAAGGAAATAGTATATCTTGGTATCAACTGTATAGATGACACATATTATTATTTTTTTAAAATATCTGAGTCTACAGTTTCATACACAATATCTATGAAAGATCATTAGAATTGTAGTTAATCCTGTGTCTGTGCAGTCTTCTACAGAGAGAGCTTTTTCCTTCTTTAAAAAATACAATCAATTTGAACCACACTGGTTTATCTATTTTTACCATGGAAGATATACAACCAGAAGTCACAAGTACTCTGATTTTCAAAGTAATTATTTCAGCCATTATAGGATGCTTTGGACACATTGGGAGAATTTTCTTTGAACAACAGTGAAACAACTCTTATAAGCAGCAGCTAGCAATAAAGACGTGAAGTATATTTTTTGTGTATGTGATATTGGTCACCAGTGCATGCCAGTAAGTTTGGTTTAGGGTTCCAAGCATTTTACATCAACTTTTCATCACCTAGTTTTGACCATCTTTTCAGTTAACTTCTGTTTTCCCTCTCACTCTTAACACTTACTTAATGTCTATTTGATTTCTTCCACTCAATTTCTTTCTTCCTCCAACTTTTCACACTTTAGAATTTACTGTTTCTTCCTTATTAAAAAATAAAATTTTTCCTCAATAACTTACTTTGCCTAAAAAATAACTTATCTTTGTCTCATATATGAGGTTTTGATTCAGTTTGCAGGTTTTGACTATATGCTTTCAACTAGGTGGTCTCCATTATTTAGCTGTTGGATACTGAATCAAGAAGTACAACTTAGCATGAAATTAAGATCCAATATTGGAAAACACAAACCACCTCATGGCTCAGCTGGTAAAGAATCCGCCCATAATGCGGGAGACCTGGGTTCAGTCCCTGGGGTGGGAAGATCCCCTGGAGAAGGGCTACCCATTCTAGTATTCTAGCAAGACTGACTCAGTTATATTTAAGGGACTCTGTGATAGCTTTGCTGGTAAAGAACCCTCCTGCAATGCAGGAGACCCCAGTTCAATTCCTGGGTCAGAAAGATCTGCTGGGGAAAGGATAGGCTACCCACTCCAGTACTCTTGGGCTTCCCTTGTAGCTCACCTGGTAAAGAATCTGCCTGCAATCCTGGAGACCTGGGTTTGATCCTGGGGTTGGGAAGATCTCCTGGAGAAGGGAAAGGCTACCCACTCCAGTATTCTGGACTGGAGAATTCCATGGACTGTATAGACCATGGGGTCACAAAGAGTTGGACACGACTGAATGACTTTCACTTTCACACTTTTTTTTTCATCACTCTAGTGAGTCAAGATCCACTATTTAATTGTTCTTTGGAATTACTGCCTTCCAACATCAGAAAATTCTATGCATACAAGGAGAAAAAGTACTGAGGAATAAGACCAGTCGCTACATTTTCATTGTCTTTTTGCTGTTTAAGTGACTAAAGTATAGAGGAAACATATTAACAGATTAAAAGGAATATTATAATACATAAATATACACTAAATTGCCAGCCTCCATTGTATAATAATATATAGTATATTTGAATATTGTAAAGATGAATAGTAAAAGTGCAAAGAAAGATACTTATGCAACTTCATATGCATAAAATTTTAGATACTCTTTTATTTCTATTTGCATATGGAAAATGTAAATAATTCTGAAATAAACTATGCCAATCATCAGGAGAGGAAAATTATTAGTGGGGCATTACATTAACCTAGAAATGCAGAATGGGCTACTGTAGGACTGAAATAGAAGGACTTGAAATCATAGTGTAAATAATAACTTAGAAAATAAGAAGAAGCACTCATGCAAAGTACAAAATGTTTTGAAAATAAAGAGAAACAATGTTCTCTGACCATATCAAATCTTGTGTTTGGAAGCACATTATAGATCTTCCACTACTGGTTGGTTACACATGCCTGTGTGCTCAGTCGTGTCCAACTCATTGTGAGCCCATAGACTGTAGCCTGCCAGGCTCCTCTGTCCATGGGATTATTCTATCAAGAGTAAGCCAGAAAGAAAAACACCAATACAGTATACTAAGGTATATATATGGAATTTAGAAAGATGGTAACGATAACCCTGTATGCGAGACAGCAGAAGAGACATAGATGTATAGAACAGTCCTTTGGACACTGTGGGAGAGGGAGAAGGTGGGATGATTTGGGAGAATGGCATTGAAACATGTATAATATCATATGAAATGAATCACCAGTCCAGGTTCAATGCATGATACAGGATGCTCGGGGCTGGTGCACTGGGACGACCCAGAAGGATGGGATGGGGAGGGAGGTGGAAGGGGGGTTCAGGATGGGGAACACATGTACACCCGTGGCGGATTCATGTTGATGTATGGCAAAACCAATACAATACTGTAAAGTGATTAGCCTCCAATTAAAATAAATGAATTTATATTAAAAAAAAGAATACTGGAGTGAGATGCCATTTCATTATCCAGGGGATCTTCCCAACCCAAGGGAGAAACCTGTGTCACCTGAGGCCCCTGCATTGGTAGGTGAATTTTTAACCACTGACCTGGCAAGTCCTACTAGTTACACATAGAAAGTCATAAAAGACCATCACTCTCCCAGTGAGAAAACAGAAGATGAAATGATATTTTTTAATGGATATTTAAGGACCCTAAAGTCTGGCACTATATAAAAAGTACAAATAAATAAATTTCTTAAAGTAAATAAGACCTTTCAAGGTGAGTAGTACCTGTGGCCATTTCCATTCCCAGGGTAACTTAGCTAGCTTGCATGATTGGTGGAGAAACAAATTTTTCACCAAGAGAGAAACTTTTCTAAACAATGGATAAACTCTTGTTTCCCGATGGAGTAAACAGGTAAATTTTTAATAGCCACATATGAGCTGGCAAGTCTTACATTAAAATTTGGGAGAGCCTATAAACCAAGCTGGGCTTCCCTGGTAGCTGAGCTGGTAAAGAATCTGCCTGCAATGCAGGAGATCCCAGTTCAACTTTTGGGTTAAGGAAGATCCCCAGAGAAGGGATAGACTACCCACTTCAATATTCTTGGGCTTCCCTGGTGGTTCAGATGGTAAAGAATCCACCTACAATGCAGGAAACCTGGGATTGATCCCTGAGCTGGAAGATCGCTTGGAGGAGAGCATGGCAACCCACTTGAGTATTACTGCCTGGAGTATCCCCATGGACAGAGGAGCTTGGCGGGCTACAGTTCATGGGGTCACAAACAGTTGGACATGACTGAGCAGCTAAGCACAGCACACCATAAACCAAGCTAGAATGGGAAAGAGTAGAGATCTCTTCAAGAAAATTAGAGACACCAAGGGAACATTTCATGCAAAAATGGGCTTGATAAAGGACAGAAATTTAATGGACCTAACAGAAGCAGAAGATATTAAGAAAAGGTGGCAAGAATACACAGAAGAACTGTACAAAAAAGATCTTTACAATCCAGATAATCATGATGGTGTGATCACTCACGTAGAGCCAGACATCCTGGAATGTGAAGTCAAGTGGGCCTTAGGAAGCATCACTACAAAGAAAGCTAGTGGAGGTGATGGAATTCCAGTTGAGATATTTCAAATCCTGAAAGATGATGCTGTGAAAGTGCTACACTCAATATGTCAGGAAATTTGGAAAACTCAGCAGTGGCCACAGGACTGGAAAAGGTCAATTTTCATTCCAATCCTAAAGAAAGGCAGTGGGCCTTAGGAAAGCTAGTGGAGGTGATGGAATTCCAGTTGAGATATTTCAAATCCTAAAAGATGATGCTGTGAAAGTGCGGCACTCAATATGTCAGGAAATTTGGAAAACTCAGCAGTGGCCACAGGACTGGAAAATGTCAATTTTCATTCCAATCCCAAAGAAAAGCAATGCCAAAGAATGCTCAAACTACTGCACAATTGAACTCATCTCACAGTCTAGCAAAATAATGCTCAAAATTCTCCAAGCCAGGCTTAAGCACTATGTGAACTGTGAACCTCCAGATGTTCAAGCTGGATTTAGAAAAGGAAGAGAAACCAGACATCAAATTGCCAGCATCCACTGGATCATGGAAAAAGCAAGAGTTCCAGAAAAACATATGCTGCTGCTGCTGCTGCTGCTAAGTTGCTTCAGTTGTGTCTGACTCCGTGCAACCCCATAGACGGCAGCCCACCATTCTCCCCTGTCCCTGAGATTCTCCAGGCAAACACTGGGGTGGGTTGCCATTTCCTTCTCCAGTGCATGAAAGTGAAAAGTGAAAGTGAAGTTGCTCAGTCATGGCTGACTCTTAGCGACCCCATGGAGTCTACCAGGCTCCTCCATCCATGGAATTTTCCAGGCAAGAGTACTGGAGTGGGTTGCCATTGTCTTCTCCAAGAAAAACATCTATTTCTGCTTTATTGACTATGCCAAAGCCTTTGACTGCATAGATCAATATAAACTGTGGGAAATTCTGAAAGAGATGGGAATACCAGACCATCTGACCTGCCTCTTGAGAAACCTGTATGCAGGTCAGGAAGCAACAGTTAGAACTGGACATGGAACAACAGACTGGTTCCAAATAGGAAAAGGAGTATGTCAAGGCTGTGTATTGTCACCCTGTTTATTTAACTCATATGCAGAGCACATCATGAGAAACGCTGGGCTGGAGGAAGCAGAAGCTGGAATCAAGATTCCCAGGAGAAATATCAATAACCTCACATATGCAGATGACACCACCCTTATGGCAGAAAGTGAAGAAGCACTAAAGAGCCTCTTGATGAAAGTGAAAGAGGAGAGTGAAAAAGTTGGCTTAAAGCTCAACATTCAGAAAACAAAGATCATCGCATCTGGTCCCATCACTTCATGCCAAATAGATGGGGAAACAGTGGAAAAAGTGTCAGACTTCATTTTGGGGGGCTCCAAAATCACTGCAGATGGTGACTGCAGCCATGAAATTAAAAGATGCTTACTCCTTGGAAGGAAAGTTATGATCAATCTCAACAGCATATTAAAAACCAGAGACATTACTTTGTCAACAAAGGTCCGTCTAGTCAAGGCTATGGTTTTTCCAGTAGTGTTGTATGGATGTGAGAATTGGACTCTAAACAAAGCTGAGCGCAGAATTGATGCTTTTGAACTGTGGTGTTGGAGAAGACTCTTGAGAGTCCCTTGGACTGCATGGAGATCAAACCAGTCCATTCTAAAGGAAATCAGTCCTCGGCATTCATTGGAAGGACTGATACTGAAGCTGAAACTCCAATACTTTGGCCACCAGATGTGAAAACCCTGATTTTGGGAAAGATTTAGGGCAGGAAGAGAAGGGGACAGCAGAGGATGAGATGTTTGGATGGCATCACCAATTCAATGGACATGAGTTTGGGTAGATTCCCAGGAGTTGGTGATATACAAGGAGGCCTGGTGTGCTGTGGTTAATGAGATCACAAAGACTCGGATATGACTGAATGACTGAACTGAACTCACCTGAAGAACACATATCACTTATAAATAAAAAATAAAAAGCAGGGAATTGTAAAAAACAAACGAGAATTTCCTGGCATCACTAAATATAAACTACAGCATGTGTCAGAGCTTGCATGATAGCTAAGTGTTGGAAAATTTCTGGGCTCAGACAGTAAAGAATCTGTCTGCCAATGCAGGAGACCTGGGTTTGAGCCCTTGTTTGGGAAGATCCTCCGAAGACGGGAATGACAATCCACTCCAGTATTCTTGCCTGGAGACTCCCATTGACAGAGTACCCTGACAGCCTATAGTCCATGGGGTTGCAAAGAGTTGGACACAACTGAGAGACTAACACTTTCACTTTTAAAATATCCTGAAAGAGATCTAACATATTTAGCTCATACATTTTAAAAAGTCCATTCTCAGTATCATATCATAATAATTAATTTGTATCCCTCCCTCTAAGGCACATTCAGTTATCCACAGTTTACAGGGGGGCACACTGGTTTTTCATGACCAGTGGTGATGTTAAAATCTGAATACAGGGCATCTGATTCCCCTCTCCACTGTATGGAATTTCATGGACTGAGACTTGTGAAAATCCTGGAGTTTAAATTAGCCTCATTATTTTGAAAAGTGGGCATAGCCAAGGAAAAGATTATCCAAACTGACAGTGAACAAAGGGCATACTAAAACCACAGGTCTTAAAATAAGTAGATATTTGTAAAATAAAATGTACAATTAGGAATATACCGGGAAAGAGTTAACTGGATAAGCTCTGCCCCTAGGATCTTTTCATAAAAAATATTTTGTAGCCCAATGTGATGTGACAGATCTGGCAACTGTCATTAAGATTTAATTATAAAATGCAGTGAGGGAAATGAATGAGGTAGCAGTCAACCTGACCCTAAAACTTGAGGATAAGGAAAATTAGATTGTGACAAATGTAGGTGAGATGATTCATTTATTTAAATAGCAGAGTTTCAAAAAGGCTTTTTATGTAATTGGTAGGCCTAACTTCAGGCAGCCATCCAAACTCTAGACAAAGACTAGTTCCTAGAGCTCAGGATATTAAGTGGTCTAGAGCTGTACTCATTCAATTTCTAGTATCTGATATTTTCAGCTAATTTTATTAGAACAGTCTTATGATTCAAACTTGGGCTTCCCGGTTGGTGCTAGTGGTAAAGTACCCACCTGCTAATGCAGGAGATGTGAGACGTGGGTTTGCCATGGACAGAGGAGCTTGGCAGGCTACAGTCCATAGGGTCGCACACAGTTAGACATGATGGAAGAGACAACATGCATGATTCAAAATTAAAGAAAATGAGAGCATACTGTTGAAATTTTATCTCCTGCTTGTTTCCCAGTAATCCAACACTTTAGGCTGGTCCCCAAAGAGGCATACAACTAGATAAGGACAGTCAAGCATGTGGTTACTGGAAGGAATTCTAATGGGCACCAGGCAGAACATGGAAAAACGAGATAGGAGAGAGAAGGAAGCCAGTAGAGGATCTATCAAGCAGTGCGCTGCTGAGATTAACTGGCCATGACCCCACTTAACCACAGTTCAGGGTGAGACCACCATCTGGGGAAGGATCTGGGGATTTCATCCTCTAACTCCCACTTCTCCTTGCTGGAGGCTGCTCCCAGGGTGTTGGTGCCCTGGCACACCTAGCTTGCCCAAAGGGAAGAATTGGAGAAAAAAAACTCTCAGGTACAGAATCCTCAGGTAATTTCAGAAGACACTGAAAGTCGCTCAGTCATGTCTGACTCTTTGCGACCCCATGAACTGTACAGTCGCTGGAATTCTCCAGGCCAGAATACTGGAGTGGGTAGCCTTTTCCCTTCTCCAGGGGATCTTCCCAACCCAGGGATTGAACCCAGGTCTCCCACATTACAGGCAGATTCTTTACCAGCTGAGCCACAAGGGAAGCCCAGGAATACTGGAGTGGGTAGCGTATCCCTTCTCCAGTGGATCTTCCTGACCCAGGAAACACGCCGGGATCTCCGGCATTGCAGGCGGATTCTTTCACAACTGAGCTATCAGGGAAGTCCTCACTAGACACTGGGGGGAATCTTAAAAACAAACTGTAAGTACCAACAAATATGGACAGGAACCTGACAGTAGCTGGTTATACTATTTCCTTTCTTCAAACAGTATTCTTGTTTTGAGTGTATGTAAGTGTGTGTGTACCTCCCCATACGTATACAAACACATACAAATGTAAGAAATGTAAGAGTCTTTCTTTGGCTCCCTTTGTACCAAGGAAGTACAATAAATAGCACCATACCCTACATACTGTTTCATAACTTACTTTTTCATTTAATAATTCTTGGATGTTTTTCCAATTCAACATCAAGAATATCCTCACTTTTTATTTATTCCCAAATAGTACCCCATTATGTATGTCATAATTTATCTGATGTTTTTTATAGATTGTTTTCAGTCTTTTCTGTTGTAAATAATGCTGGTTGAATAATCTTGTAATCCTGTATTTCAAATGTGTGTGATTATACCTCTAGGATAAATTTCTAAAACTGGAACTGCTAAGTCACAGGTATATAAGGCATGTATATGTGTATGTGTGTGTTTACGGTATATATTTCTATGAATTTATATCAATGCCATCTGTTGCGTGAATTTATTTTCCTGATTGTTAAAATATTTTCAGCTTGTAGGTAACTTTTACCCTTTTTATTTATGTCATATACATCACTATCTGTGTTTCTTTAAGTCTATAATCTATACCATCTATATATCAGTTTGTCTTTGCCATGTAGAAAATTTTAATTTCTAAACAGTCAAATTTATAAATCTTTTGTTTTGTGTTTTTAAATTTTGTTTCCTATTTGATTTCTATATTGAGCCATTGATGTTTAAAAGCATGTGTTTTAGTTTCCACATGTTTGCTTATTTCAGTTTTCTTCTTGTAACTGATTTCTAGTTTCATAGCACTGTGGTTAGAAAAAAATGCTTGATACAATTTCAATATTCTTAAATTTATTGAGATTTCTTTTGTGGCTTAACATGTTAATTTTTCATGGAAAATGGCTCATGTGCACTTGAAAAGAAAGTGTAGTCTTCTGTTTTGGGTTGGAATTTCTGTGGATATTTAGTCAGCCTATCTGTGCTAATGTGTCACTTAAGGCCAATGTTTCTTCGTTGATTTTCTGTCTGGATGATCTATTCACTGATATAAGTGGGGTGTTAAAAGTTCTCCACTATTATTGTATTACTGTCACTTTCTCCATTTACATCCATTAATACTTGTTTTATGTATTTAGTGATTCTATGGTGGGTGTACCGATACTTACAAGTGTTATATCCTCTTGGTGGGTTAATCCTTTTATTATGTAATGCTCTTTTTTTCTTGGAACAGTATTTGTTTTAAAGTCTATTCTGTCAGGGGTAAATACGACTATACCAGTTGTCTTTATTTTCGTTTGCATAGAGTATCTTTCTTTTCCATTTCATCACTTTAAGTCTGCGTTGTGTCTTTAGCTCTGAAGTGAGTCTCCAGTAAGGCAGGGTATATAGGTATCTTAATTTTTTAATTTTTGTTTTTAATCCATTTAGCCATCCTATGTCTTTTGACTATAGCATTCAGCCTATATACATTTAAAATAATTATTGATAGGTATGTACTTATTGTCATTTTTTTCATTGTTTTCTGGTTTTTTGTAGCTCTTCTTTATTCCTTCTTTCTTCTATTGTAAACTTCCATTGTGGACTTTCTTTAGTGTTATGTTTTTAATATGTTTCATAAATTTTTAATATGTTTCATAAATTATAGGGTTTTGGTTTCTGGTTGCCATGAGGTTTTATGGTACTATGTATACACAGTGTATTTTAAGTTGGTCATTTACATTTAAGTGCATTCTAAAACCACTACATTTTTACTTCACTCCCCTCTCACATTTTTTTTTTATGTCATTTTAGATCTTTTTGTGTATTACTTATTGTTTCAGATACAGATGATTTTACTACTTTTACCTTTTAATCCTTAAACTAGCTTTGTAAGTTTTTGATCCACTACCTTTATTATATATTTGCCTTTATCAGTGTGGTTTTTTCTTTCATAATTTTCTTACTTCTAGCTATGGTGTTTTCCACTTATATAAAAGTCTTTTTAATATTTCTTGTCAGGCCAGTTTAGTGGTGACAAACTCATGTAACTTCTACTTGTCCAGGAAACTTTAGCTCTCCTTCAACTCTGAATAATTTTGCTAGGTAGAGTAATCTTGGTTGTAAGTTATTATTATTATTATTATTATTTTCTTTCAGTATTCTGAATGCATTGTGCCTGGGCAGTCCCATATAGTCTGTAGAGTTCTTGCTGACAAATCAGCTGATATGGGGGTTCTCTTGTATGTAACTATTTATCTTTCTCTTGTTTTAAGAAACTCTTTTCTCTTTAAGCTTTGACATTTTAGTTATAACATGTCTTGGTATGTGCCTCTTTAGGTTTACCTTGTTTGTGACTCTCTGTGTTTCATGGACTTGGATGTCTGCTTCCCTTGCCAGGTTAGGGAAGTTTTTATTCACAATTTCTTCAAGTGGGGTTTTTGTCTCTTTCTCTTTCTCTTCTCCTTCTGTGACTCCTTTAATGTGAATGTTAGTATCCCTGATGTTGTTTCAGAGGACTCTTAAACTATCTTTTTTTTTTTTCTTTTTCTTTTTGCTATTCCATTGGGGAAATTATACTACCCTGTATTCCAGGTTAGGGAACCATTCTTCTGATCCTTTGATGTACTATTAATTCCCTCCAGTTTATCTTTCATTTAGTTGTGTTCTTCAGTTTTAACTGACTCATTTTTATATTTTCTCTCTGTTGAAATTCTGAGTTTATCCATTCTTCTGAGTTTAGTAAGCATCTTTTTACTATTTTTAAACACTTTTTCTTAAATGGTTTATCTATCTTAAGTTCTGTTTTTTTTTTTTTTTAATTTGGAAGGAAATCCTTTGTCTCATTTTGCCTATCTCTGTGTTTATTCCTATATGTCTGATATATCAGGTACATGTCTCCACCTTGATAGAGTGGCCTTATGTAGAAGGTGCCGGTAGGGCCCCATGGCCCCTCACCATGGTAATCCGAGCCAGGTGCTTGGGGGTATCCCCTATGTGTGCTGCATCCCCTCTCCTGTTGTATTTGGACTGTGTTGCAGTAGGCATGCTGGTGGGTGGGGTTGGCTCAGTCACAATTGCTGTGCAGGTGCCAGTGGTCAGGGCTGATCCCCCAGAGTCAAAGCCCCTTTTGGGGGTGCTGGTGCCAGCTGGGATGGTATGCAGGGTAGGGTGTGGCAGGTTCTAGGGGAATATTGGGTAGGGAATACGGTGGGAGCTAGGATGATGAAAAGTGATTGAAACGGTGTATGCCAGTACTGGGACACCTAGATGGAAGGTGAGTTTAAAAAAGAAAAAAAGGTACCTGCCAGTGCTTCAGTCCCTGAAGCAAGTTCCTCCAGATACCTGATTTATGCCTTAAAATACTCATGACCTTGTTTTAAAATGACCCAGATGTTTTTCAATCTGCGGCCTCTGACTGGGACTTGGAATGAATGAGTTTGTGCATAAAACTTTGAAGAGTAGAGTCTAAGTTTCCAACAGCCTTCTGGTTCTTCTGGACTTAATACTGCTGGTTTTCAAAGCCAGACTTTATGGGAGCTTGTCTTCCCAATGCAAGTCCCCTAGCCTGGGAAGCCTAACATGAGGCTTAGACTCCTTGTACATCGGGGGTTCCTCCATAGTTGTGATATACATCTTGTTCATCAGTTGCCACCTCAGGGGTCTGGGTCCTGACTAGATTGCATCTCTGCCACTCCCACTTGTCTCCACGTAGCCTTTACTTTATGTCCTTAGTTGTACATTCTGCTAGTCTTCATGTTATTCTCAGAGACAGTTGTACATGTCCTCACATGGACACATCAAAATCTTTCAAATTATTCAATTATTCTTTGATAAATGTTTCAATATGAAATGATTCTACTTCTTTAAGGAATGTAACATCTTTTAACATTAGAAAATCATTTTCTTTAATGTTTCACAAGTACTTTCATTAACAAACATTCATTTCCCCCTTCTGTCTCTTTTTATCCTCTCTTCATCTCTTGATTTTATTTGATTTGATTGAGTGAATGTCCCATTCACATCAATATTAAGCTTTTTATCACATAAAAAGCATAACATTCTACCATATTTCCTGGAAAAATTGGCTACATAATATTGGTCATACAGTGAATAAAAAGACTCAGGCAAATATGTTGGATGAATAATTACTTTGTTTGAGTCCATAATATGGCTTAGACTAAAATGAACTCAATATTTCCACTGAGTATAAAAAACCCTAAAATATTATAAGGAAATATTTTCTTCTCTTAAATGAGAAAGGCAACATATTTTCTCTCTCTCTCTCTCTCTCTCTCTCTATATATATATATATATATATATGGCAATAGGACATGCTGACTAAGTCTTTAATTTTCCAGGCAAAGATCAAACTGTCTGACATCCAGAAGTATTATGGAGGTAAGCAAGGTAATGCCATTTCTGATATTTTATTTTTAAATATTGGTACCTATAATTAATGTCATAAGGCATGAGATATGATGCTTTCCTATGCACAGACAATATACACCACTTAAAGGTAGCTGTCATTTTTGACAGTGATTAAAAAGAATTGCCTGTGGTTAAAAATATCATTACTTAAAAAACAAAACAGTGGGAATGCAAACTAGTACAGCCACTATGGAAAACAGTGTGGAGATTCCTTAAAAAATTGCAAATAGAACTGCCTTATGACCCAGCAATCCCACTGCTGGGCATACATACCGAGGAAACCAGAATTGAAAGAGACACATGTACCCCAATGTTCATCGCAGCACTGTTTATAATAGCCAGGACATGGAAACAACCTAGATGTCCATCAGCAGATAAATGGATAAGAAAGCAGTGGTACATATACACAGTGGAGTATTACTCAGCCATTAAAAAGAATACATTTGAATCAGTTCTAATGAGATGGATGAAACTGGAGCCGATTATACAGAGTGAAGTAAGCCAGAAAGAAAAACACCAATACAGTATACTAACACATACATATGGAATTTAGAAAGATGGTAATGATGACCCTGTATGGGAGACAGCAAAAGAGACACAGATGTATAGAATGGACTTTTGGACTGTGAGGGAGAGGGAGAGGGTGGGATGATTTGGGAAAATGTTATTGAAACATGTATACTATCATGTAAGAAACGAAGTGCCAGTCTATGTTCGATACAAGATACAGGATGCTTGGGGCTGGTGCATGGGGATGATCCAGAGAGATGATAAGGGGTGAGAAGTGGGAGGGAGATTCAGGATTGGGAGCTCGTATACACCTGTGGTGGATTCATGTCAATGTATGGCAAAACCAATACAGTATTGTAAAGTAAGTGAAAGTGAAAGTGAAGTCACTCAGTCGTGTCTGACTCTTTGCGACCCCATGGACTGTAGTCCACCAGGCCCCTCCATCCATGGGATTTTCCAGGCAAGAATACTGGAGTGTGTTGCCATTTTCTTCTCCAGGGGATCTTCCCAACCCAGGGATTGAACCCAGGTCTCCTGCATTGCAGGCAGACGCTTTAACCTCTGAGCCACCAGAGAAGCCCATTGTAAAGTAAAATAAAGTAAAAATAAAATTTAAAAATAAATAAATAAAATAAAACTAGTTAGAAGAATTTGTAGGAAGAAAAAAACAAACCTCTGTGTAAAAATATAATGCTTATGAAAATCTCTGTGGAAAAAACATAGCGTGGAATAAATGTTACTTTTTACACTTAATATTGTGTTATGACAAAAGCTATTCATTTTTTTTTCCAATTTTCTGACAGGTATTGCAAATAAAACAAAATTCAATAATAAACATATAGCATCATATTAAATTTTCTTTTTTTCAAAGAGAATCATTAAATTGCATATGCCATTGATAAAATAGCCCCAAATTATTAATAGCTTTAATTCCAAAATACTATAGGAAAAGGAAGCATACTCATCACCTAGGCAGATGCTGAGTTGGTCAAACACATCAATTTTCAACACAGACTTGAAAGCAAGAAAAAGAGTCAATCATTCTCATTTTAAAATGATTTAATGAGCGAATTGAAGTAAATTGGTAGTTAAAGTATTCTGTGTCTATGAAAGTTAATGGTTTTTTATTTCTACTACATGTCTTTGTTATAATAATTCAAATGTCCTTTATCTGTTAGGTGACATGATTCAAACATGGTTAAAATAAGAAGTCATGTTGCACAATATATAGATGAGCAATCCATGAACAGAGGAGCCTGGTGGGCTGCAGTCCATGGGGTCACTAAGAGTCGGACATGACTGAGTGACTTCACTTTCACTTTTCTCTTTCATGTGTTGGAGAAGGAAATGGCAACCCACTCCAGTATTCTTGCCTGGAGAATCCCAGGGACAGAGGAGCCTAGTGGGCTGCCATCTATGGGGTCTCACATAGTCGGACACGAATGAAGCAACTTAGCAATCTAGAAGTATTACCAGACAAATATCATGTTCATAGAATAATTTTAAGTCAAACATTAATCAATATCAGAACATTATTTTGCCAGTGTCCTAAAGCATACTATTAGGTCATCTAAAAAAAGATATGCAGATCAGAGCTTTCATTTACTTAATAAATATTGATTGATCATGTCAAGATTACTAAGGAGAGAGATATGAGCAAACTGATAAGAACAACAGATTAAATTGGCTAATAGTGGAGACTCTGGAGCCAGATTATCTGTGTTAGAAAGCTGGCTCCAACACTTACAAGCTGTTTGACCATGATGGTGTTTTTGTTTTTTTGGCCATGCCATGGGTCATGTGGAACTTCCTTGAACAGGGATTGAACTCATGCCTCCTGAAATGGAAGCTTGTAGTCTTAACCATTTGAACACCACAGAAGTCCCCTGTTTGACCATGATGGACAAGGTATTTATTCTTTCTCTGCCTCAGTTCTTTTATCTATCTATAATATGGGGGAAACAAGAAGTATTTTATAGCACTGTTATGAGAAATAAATGAGTTTATATTTGTAAAGCAATTTTCTCTTTGTCTGATGCATGGTGAGTGCTATGTGTTTGTTAAATAAACTAATTAATATTAAATAATCAATAATCAAGAAGGTAATAAATAAGTCTGGTTGGCCAGCATACTGAATCATCTGGATTGTAGTATTATTAGGGAAAATAGAAAATATTTAAAGATAAAACTTTTATTTTTATTTTTAAAATTTGCTTTCTAGCTAGCATTTGTCATTTCTTTTTAAAAAGCACCCTGCCAAGATCAGATTATCTAAAAGCAATGAAAGATGATATACAGTTGATCATTGCCAGGACTGGAGGCTGTTCCTAGGACTGTTACTTGGATCCAGAGAGGCTGGAAACTAGAATTTCAGTCTGGGCAGGGTGGTTTAACTCACAGACATTGATTTTGAATGGCTGTGGGTCATAGCCAAGAAGCACTGTGTTTGCACTAGACGTTGATGAAAGTGAACACATCATTTCAGGGCTCTTACAGGATGGAATTTCACTGAGAATATCACTGAGGCAAATGCTGAATGCGAGGAAGAATTTTCCAGATGGTACTGCACCTCTGTTTTTGTTCTCTTTGGTCATGCCCCGAGAGTGCAAAGTTGTGCTTCCAGCCTATTATCGCGAAGTTCTCAACTCTAAACCAGTTCCAGGCATTCTAAGTGCCTTCTTGCCCTAAACTCTGTTCCCAGGCAGACCAAGCTCGCCCAGCTTACTATCGAGTGTACCTCATAGGGCAGTTCTGTCTCTGGGTTGGGGCTAGAAGCCTCCTGATATTCAGAACTGGAAAATAAATTATCATAAACTCCAGTCACATTTCTACCACTTGCTTGAAGTATCACCACAAATATGTCCATGATTTATCAAGGTTGATCCACTGCCCATCATGTATGTATAAAAGTGTGTTCATATTTTGTTGGGGGAAAGTAAAAGCTATCATCACTATGGTGGGGACACTTTGTTTGAGTTACTGGGGTGGGTGTGAGCACTCTCACTTGAAAGTAAACAGGAATGTATGAAGTTACTATTTTTATCCAGGATAACACAAACTTTTTTTTGTCTTCATTCAAGTTATAATTATTATTGTAATGTAATTCATAGTGGTTTTTATTTCAGACAAGTACCTTTAAGCTTCAAGTACTGCAGTAACAGTTTTTGTATTGGTGTTAAGCCAGTCCAAGATCTGAAGAATTCTTGGTGTGATTTTCCTCCATTTATTTGAGATTTTTATAATAAAAATGTTTTTATGATAAAGATAATAATAAAGAGAAATACTAAAAATTGAATTCATATCTGGTCTTAAAAGTTATGTTATCCTCAATATCAACTCTTGATGTTTTATCTGATTTGAAAGTGTTCAGACTGTAATATGTTCCATATGTACTGATGGAATTCAAACTTTTCTATTATATTGTAAAAATGAAACTGGTGGCTAATAAATTAACCAAGGGTAAGCAATCTATTATTGACTAGGTTCAGTTCAATTTTGCTATTCCCTAAAGGCCCTGTGTTCCTCATGAATTATGTTGAATAAAAGACTTTTTATTTTTCTAATTTAGGCATAGCCTTAGAAAAGTCAAATGATAATTGAAACTGTGATTTTCAAGAAAACTACATGTGGTTTGGCAACTTATAAGTAGAGAAAAATTTCTACAAAGTAAAGTTCCCCTTTAAGGAGAAAAAATATAAATTATATACATAGTTTTATAACAAAATTATCAAATCCTACAAATAAATTCTACATGATAGGCTTTGCTGCCTCTGATCTCTGATTATAATTCTCTAATGCCTAATGTCTAAGAGACCCTTTATGCTCTTAAAGTTTCCTTTCAGATAAATATAAACAACAAGAAATATACTCATTTATTCTTCTCAAATAACTGTTTCATGTCTCCTAGGAAGCACTGTAATATGAAAAGATCCTTTTAACTTAAAAGTAAACTATGTCCCCCGCATTTATTTCCCTTTTGTGTTGATTCTAGGCAAATCAATGTTTTTTAATTCTTGGGGCATATGTCTCCAACCTAAATAGGTTTTCTTTTTGTTCTTTCATGAGTTTTAAAAGGAAGAGCTTATGTAAATAATAAAATGGTATGCTTGCACATGGTCATATACTATTTGAATAGGAAAATTATGGAGTCTAAACACATACACACACAAACACTTTGATCAGCAGTGGAAAACTAGCCAAAGTTAAGAGGAAATTAAGAAAAACTTAAATTTCATAGTCTATACAAGTTTATGTGTCAATAATAATAATGAAACTAAAGTCTGTAAAATTTTGTTTCAAGCAACATTCTGTTTTCAAGTACAGAGAAAAATTTTATCAGATCATCAGTGGGAAGTCTTTCAAAAATGTATGTTAAATAAATGAATATAACGTCTTCCAAAGTCAGATAACTGAGAAGAAAATAATGTAGTGAATGATTTCCCCAAGTTAATCAGGAAGCCTACAATAAAGTCAGAATTTAAATTTCAAATTCTTAATCAGATTCTATATGTTTGTGAGGAGTAGTACATGCATGATTTTTTTTTCCTTTCCTTACATTCAGAAAAAAAGAATGATTACATTTCTATCTATTGAGTTTTGGTGAAGAGTAGAATGGTATAGAAATAAATCAATCCAAAAATATTTCAATATAAATATGTGGATTATAGTGCATAATGGTTAGATAACACAAAATTTGGTTCTGTTTTATAATTTGGTAATCAGGATTAAATCATTCATTCTTAGCACACTATAGACAATTCAGAGGTGTGTCAAGGTTAAGAAAGCTATCTAAAAGGACTCAAGAGTATAATTCATTTTTAAAAGGAATTGCCAAGTGAGGTAGTAGCCTTTATATCATAATTAATTATTTACTAAGTTCTTCCCATATCCTAAAAACAAGCAGCTAAGAGTGAAACAAAACGCTGTGATTCCTTTGGCATAGAGATAGCTGTTATCTAACACTTGCTTGTGCTCATGAAAAAGTGCAGTCATAGCCACACTAAGATTGATTTGTGGGAATCTTAACCTTGTCTTTCCTTATAGAATTAGCCATAAAACTTGATCAAAACCCATATCTGGGTATGAAATTCCCATTACTAGGGCAAATTCATGAGACAATGACAGGAATGGAAATAAAATGCTTTGGTAAAATTCTGAACAAGCAGATCAGGCAAATCTGGTATTATGTTTGATATGAATCTGTCAAAGGATTAAGGAAAGGAATAAAAATAGAATATAATTTTCTTTAGAATTCCTTTAAAATAATTACTCAAATCATTTCTTAAGATGTTAAAACAATGCAAAAATGCTTAAATATAAATATGCCAGATGTTGCTGTCATGCTAAATACAGAATATCTGATAGTAACTCCATCTAAAGATATGAACATGGAAAGCAAACTTTATGGTTACTTGCTACTTTCTCTTGGTGCCTTTATATTAGTATTATGTGAACTGTTGCTTTTACAGTAACTTTATTTTACAATAACAATAAGGAAAATAAAATTTTCATTTCTAAACACAGTGCTAGACAAAACATTCACTTAAAAAAATTGATATCAAAAGTAAAAAAAAAATCCTTAGAAGAAAAAAAAGGAGTAGGAGTTAATACTAGTGCTGATTAAAGAGTAACCACAAATATTAATGTAGGAAGCATGAATGTTTCAAGTATTTTTGTCTGAATGTTTCAAGTAATATGTCCAAATTTCAATACATATATATTTTTGGACTGTGAGTGAAAGGCACTCAGTCATTTCCAACTCTTTGTGAGTCCATGGCCTATACAGTCCCATGGAATTCTCCAGGCTGGAATACTGGAGTGGGTAGCCTTTTCCTTCTCCAGGGGATCTTCCCAACCCAGGGATCAAGCCCAGGTCTCCCGCATTGCAGATTCTTCACCAGCTGAGCCACAAGGGAAGCCTGAGAATATTGGAGTGGGTAGCCTGTCCCTTCTCCAGGCAGATCTTCCTGATCCAAGAATCGAAACGGGGTCTCCTGCATTGCAGGTGGATTCTTTACTAACTGAGCTATCAGGGACTGTATCTTGGTCCATATATATGTATGTGTAAAAATGATTTGGAATATTTTTAGACTATATATAGAATTGAAATATGTTGTTTAATAGTCAACTTTTAGAAGATGAATTAAACAGGGTCATCAAGGAAATTACTCTGTTGACCTCTGAGAAAGAACTTGTTATTTTTATTTGGATAAGCTTATCTCAGACTCTTGTAGATTTTTCTTATTATTTTCTTAAATACTATAATTTATTATAAGATTTATAATTAAAAAAGGTTACAACCTATCTTATAACTCAATGTTATGTTAACTTACTGTACATGTTAAGTGTTTGATTTAAGTTTTTGGAACTATCATATCAAAGTATGCTGACTACAGAAATCGAACCATACTTAACTTCCTACTTCACCTGATCTTATAAAATGAGTTAGATATTTTATAAATATATAATGAATATTTAAAGAATTACATTTATCATAGTGCTGCTATAAATAATGACAAAAATCCAAAAAACTCTGAACATCTTCCTCGAAACATTCTACATACTCAATGTCTTATGCTTATTAGTTATATTCATGCCTTTGTATAATTAATTAATATCTGACAAAGTACTTAGTTGTCACTGATGTCCCTGAAGTTTATCTTTAAAAGATGAATAGTGGTTGTGTTTTAAATTCAACTGTGTGGCCATATCAATGACTACCAATAGTGGTTTACGGGATGGCAGTATCCCATAGGTCAGAAGAGTTTTTGACAGATACATAGTCAAAAATTTCCCTAAACAACTACACCGAATACCATTTAAATGCTCACTAAGCACATGAACCATAATAATGTTAAAACAGAAGATGGCAATTATATAATTAAATGTGTGTGCATGTGTGTTCACTCACTTCAGTTGTGTCTGACTCTCTGTGACACTGTGGACTGTAGCCGACCAGTCTCCTCTTCCACGGGGATTCTCCAGGCAAGAATACTGGAGTGGGTTGTCATGCCTTTCTCCAGGGGATCTGCCTGACCCAGGGATTGAACCTGAGTCTTTTAAGTCTCTTACATTGGCAGGTGGGATTTCCTACCACTAGCGCTACCTGGGAAGCACAAATGTGTACCTAACACTAATTATTATACTGGTATGCAGAGTAAGGATTTTATATATTTGCATTCATTGGGATGAAAAAGAAATGCCTTGGGGATTTGTTCCTCCCAACTCAATAGCAACCATAATGAATCACTATTGTAACAGTAAGTGAAATCTGGAATAGTCTACTATTTTTTCACATCATGTTATTCAATACTTCCTCTCTATAGTGCTGAATGGACACTTTGGAAATGAATGCCCCTTCAGTGTATGGAATAAGCAGTCACATATTTGGAAAAATGTTGTTTCTAGAAAAGCTGGCTCAGCAGAGGATTAGCAGTACTAACTGGAGCATACAATTAAAATACATAAACAAAAGGAAAGGGAGAGGAGATGCAAAATAGAATTTATGGGTAAAGAAAAGAAAAAAGGAAATGTAAAAATTGAAAGGGAGAAGTTCTCATAATAAGATTAAAGATTACAAGAGAAATGAGAGTTCATTAACTGTTTTTAAACTAATAAGCCAGGGACTTCCCTGGCAGTCCAGCAGATAAGACTCTGCATTTCCACTGCAGGTGGCAAGGGTTCAATCCTTGGTCAGGGAACTAAGATCCTGCAAGTCTTGAGGTGCAGCCAAAAAACAAACAAAAATAACTTAACAAGCCCTGTTTCTCCCTGCAGAAAAAGGGGTAAAATTAATATTCAAGTGAAATTTGCATGGATTTTTTTTCCCCCAAAAGTAACCAAAGTAAATAATAAGGATTAAATACATGCTTGGGGAAGAAGTGTTGACAATGTTTTTATGCACAGTAGGTATGCACTGTCAAGAAGAGTAAACATTAATAAATTGTAGGGATATATATTTTTGATATAGAGATTTATTCATTCAAACATGCACTATCTATTAAATACTATGTACTGAGTTAAGCAATGGACAACAGTAACATAAGTAAAGCTTCTTGAAAGCTTTTTTTTTTTTTTCTTAAGATTAGAATGACAGGATTATGAGATTGTGGAATTCATTATATTTCTAAGTAAAGACTACAGTTTGCAATATAACCTTAAATTAGAGACAACACAATTTGTTTCAGTTTGTGTTTTCTAGCTGATTTTCTAGAAATCTTATTTCTAGAGTAAGATTTGATGTCTTGCATTTTTAGAACTCAGTCTTATAAAATTTGATTTGTCACAAATAATGTGTCCAAATGCTATTACTTCAAAATAATTTTAATTATTGTTTCTTAACATATGAAGCTTCATTGCTTAACCATATTGAACTTATAACAGGCTGTTGAGAAAACTACATCCTATCATTTGAAATGCCAATTTAAACATAAAATTCAAGAAATTGGTATAATTACATTATTCAATGAAAATTTGTTATAATTTATGAGATATCTGGGCTTCCCAGGTGGCTCAGGATAAAGAATCTGCCTGCTAATGTAGGAGATGCAGGTTCCACCCCTGGAGCAGAAAGATCTCATGAAGGAAGGCATGGCAACTTCACTGCAGTATTCTTGCCTGGAGAATCCCACGGAGAGAGGAGCCTGGGGGGCCACAGTCCATGGGGTCACAAAGAGTCGACAATGACTTAATGACTCAGCATGCATGAGATATTTATTCATATTTGTCTGCAGGTCCACAAAATAATATTCTGTATTTGAAACATTAATTAGTAAAATAAAACTAAAATTTTTCAAAAGTAATTTGACTTGCCATTTTTTAAGTATAATGTAAACTAACATACTTATATGCTTTTCTCTTTTTAATGTTGTTGGTAGCTTGAAAATTATATTTCAAATCAGTAATAGAGAATAATGCAGAAAATATATAATGAAGCATTTTGGTTGTGGTAGTTTATTTTTTACTAAAAAGTAATCTTCTAGTAGTGTCATTTGTTTATATGATGGTTAACATTAAATATCTGAGAAATACTGAAACGGTCAGTCTTTCAACAAAGCTCTGTAAACAGCTTGATAAGAAAATAAGCCACTGTGAATATCAGAAAAATTTTAAGTAATGTAATTTAATGGGAAGTGTGTTCAATTTTTTGAACTTCTACAAGTGCAAACATTCTTTGGCTATCACAGTATACAATCATATACTAACTTGAAACTCCTAATTGGCCATATACTGGGCTCTTATTATGTGTATCATATTGTTAGGTAGTTGGAAACAGAAGTCCAAAGTGGTGGTGGCTAAAAGATAAGGAAGGGAAAAGCCCGCGAAAACAGAACAAAGTAAGGTCAAAGGAAGGTCCGAGGACTGGAGTGAGGACCTCAGGTAGAACAAACAGCACTGCTCCTAGCCCAGTTTACACAGGACAGGCCCAGGGGGTAGGAAAAAAACATATAAAAAGAGGAGCCAAAGGGCCTACTCTTCTCTTTGCATCTTTGGGTAGGCATGCTCTCCCGTCTCCTGCTACTTTCTAAATAAAACTGAACTGTAACATGGAGCTGTAACACTGATCTAAGAGCTATAACACGGTCTGTTCGAGACCTGAGAGTTATAATATGGTCTATCCAAGAGCTGTGACGTGCTGAGGACTTTAATGTCCGTAGCTTCAAATTTTTCTTGGGATGAGACAGAACCAAGGACATTACACTTGCCTGACAACATTATGTAAAAGTTTGGTGATATTTTCTAAGTTTTTCAGCTTTATTCACATCTTTTAAATTACTTTTGAAATAGAATTAATTTATGAACATTGTAAAAAATTCAAACCTAATTTCCAGTTATAAAATTAAAAATAAGACATATTCTTTTTCTGTTACTTCTTGATTCAATGTGTGCATTATGCTGTTTGGGGGGAAAGGACTTAGCATAATTAAGTTTTTAATAATTTGCCAAAATCTTCCAAATCTGCTTCTCAATTCAAGATTTGGAGGTACCCTTTAAGATGATCATGTTTTTCTCCTTTGAGTTATTATTAGATTATCTAATATTGGATAATTTTGCATTTCCTGGGTGAAATATACATTTATGGTATTAATGTTAGCACTGATATACACAAGTAACAATGCCATTATTATATTATTCTTAAAAGCCACCCCTCTCTAAGTGTGACACCTGGTTCTTGCCAGAACCCTTACTGATTAAGAGCTCACTCACTTGTGCCTGTTTTGTTCATCTGTGAAATCAGGATAATAATTGTTACTATACTTACACAGATTGTAAGGATTACATGTATAAATATATGTAAAATCATTAGTACCTGGCCCATAGAAAGCAGTGAGTAAATCTAACCCATAATGATGATGATAATGGTGTTAATATTGTTATTATGACCTTAACTTATTGCATTTGCCTTGTAATTTTAGTCCCTGCATGCTTCTTTTCAGGTATTCTATGCAGTTTTCTATAGTGTGAGGTGAAAATGATTGGAAGCAGAGTAAGAGAATGATTGAGGCCATAGGCACACTTTATTAAGAAGACTGAGAATTTGTTCCCCACTAGGAGAAGGCAATGGCACCCCACTCCAGTACTTTTGCCTGGAAAATCCCGTGGACAGAGGAGCCTGGTGGGCTGCGGTCCATGGGGTCGTGAAGAGTCGGACACGACTGAGCAACTTCACTTTCACTTTTCACTTTCATGCATTGGAGAAGGAAATGGCAACCCACTCCAGTGTTCTTGCCTGGAGAATCCCAGGGACGGCGGAGCCTGGTGGGCTGTTGTCTATGGGGTCGCAGAGAGTCAGACATGACTGAAGCGACTTAGCAGCAGCAGCAGCAGCAGAATGAAAGAAATGTCCAAATTTACTTTTAAAAAGACAAATGCATATGAAAATAAAATCAATGCAATAAAATACAAATTAAAAGGGAATCCATCCTTCTCTTTGGCATATACCCTTCCTTTAAAAAAAAAAAGAGAAGCTGTAAGTTAACTGTATTTAAATGGGTGATCCTAACACAGCAATGACTTTAAAACACACACACTTTGAGAATAAATTACAATTTAGATCATAATTTACAAACTGAAAACAAAACTTGTCTTATCCTCTTTTTATAACATTTCCCAAGTGTCATCTGATAACACTAACTTCTCTTGCCCATCTCATTTTTCCTCAGGAGACCTTTGTTCATCTCTGTATATCATATATTCTTGGGGCAATTTGCCTTTCCCTCTTCTGCAACTGGGGCACATTCTAGGAATATCAGAACCTTTATTTTGTCTAGTATTGATGAAGAAAAAAATATCTGGAGCTCAGTCATATCAACAATAATGCTCTGAAGAACACCTGGTTTTCTCTATCCTCAGTTCAATTCAGTTCAGTTGCTCAGTCGTGTCCGACTCTTTGCAACCCCATGAATCACAGCACGCCAGGCCTCCCTGTCCATCACCAACTCCCAGAGTTCACTCAGACTCACGTCCATCAAGTCAGTGATGCCATCCAGCCATCTCATCCTCTGTCGTCCCCTTCTCCTCTTGCCCCCAATTCCTCCCAGCATCAGAGTTTTTTCCAATGAGTCAACTCTTCACATGAGGTGGCCAAAGTACTGGAGTTTCAGCTTTAGCATCATTCCTTCCAGAGAAATCCCAGGGCTGATCTCCTTCAGAATGGACTGGTTGGATCTCCTTGCAGTCCAAGGAAATCTCAAGAGTCTTCTCCAACACCACAGTTCAAAAGCATCAATTCTTCAGCGCTTAGCCTTCTTCACAGTCCAACTCTTACATCCATACATGACTACTGGAAAAACCATAGCCTTGACTAGACGGACCTTAGTTGGCAAAGTAATGTCTCTGCTTTTGAATATACCATCTAGGTTGGTCATAACTTTTCTTCCAAGGAGTAAGCGTCTTTCAATTTCATGGCTGTAGTCACCATCTGCAGTGATTTTGGAGCCCCCAAAAATAAAGTCTCTATCCTACACGGCCTTAATTCATATCCTTCCCTAGATTCCTAGCTCAATTTTTCTTAACTTATGTTAGGCCCCTACATTTGTTGTTAGCTGCTTAGTTGTGCCTGACTCCTTGCAACCCCATGTACTGTAGCATGTCAGCCTCCTCTTCCCTCCACTCTCTCCCAGTGTTTGCTCAAATTCATGTCCGCTGAGTCCATGATGCTATGCAAACATCTCATCCTCTGATGCTCCCTTCTCCTTTTGCCTTCAATCTTCCCCAGCATCAGGCTCTTCTCCAATGAGTTGGCTCTCTGCATCAGGTGGCCAAAGTATTGGAGCTTCAGGTTTAGCATCAGTCCTTCCAACAAATATTCAGGGTTGATTTCCTTTAGGATTGACTGGTTTGATTTCTTTGCAGTCCAAGGGACTCTTAAGAGTCTTCTCCAGCAACACAGTTTAAGAGCATCAATTCTTAACATAGCTTAAGAAAATTCTATTTCTTTTTTTTTCATAAAAAAAACTGTGATAAAAAGGTTTACTTAATTTTAAAATAGTATAGAAACTGCCAAGTGACAGAATCATGTAGCTAAAGACATATTGATAAAAGACAACATTTCTCTGGTATACAGAGAAGTAACTGTCAAATTTGGATTATTGTCTGTTAAGTTCATTGTGTGAGAGGGAAATGGAGTCAAACTGTTTGTTTTGCAGGAAATGTTTAACATGCTCATAGGTACTTATCCAAGGGCAATAGAAATCTAACTCAAGACTCCTCCTCAGAGAGTGAATTCTATAAAATGTTTTAGTACTGAAACTTGCCCTAATGTATGTACAATGTATGAAATTCACAATCTTGTGAAGAGATACACAGGAAAACAAATATCAAAATAATTTAAGAACATGTATATGACAGATCTCAACTCTACAAAGATATGAAGATTACTAATAATGTCTTAAAAATTATAAATGTGTTAGAAGAAACTACAGAGATAATCTAGTTTGATTTCTTGAGTTTATAAGTAAGGAGTAAAAACCTAGAAAAATGAAATGCTTTGAAAAGGGTCATACAGATAGCACAGTAAAGGCTGTGGTCCAGGTATCAGTGAGCCTTACCATGTTTATTGTTTTTCAACCCTTGTTTGCTTGTTCATTTTATTATATTTATTTGGTTTTCTCAATAACAAAAATAATAATGATGTTTAAGCACTTGCAACATTCCAGGAACTTTTGTGAGAATTTTATTTCTGTTATTTCATTTAATCTTCACAACAATTCTTCAAGGGGAACACTAATATCAATCTTTATTCCACAGACAGGGAAATTCAGCATTCTGTCTGGCTACTTTCCCAGTATTTAGATCAACACTTTCATAAATTTATCTTTCAATTATTTCAGATTGCCTGGTAGTATATAATTTATTCATGGCTGTTTCTACTCTATAATAGGACTAATACCACCTATGAATTGGACAGTATTTGATCTAATATTTCTGACCTTTCTCCTTCTAAAGAAAATATGGGAGTGAAAATGTCAGTCATGTCTTCAGTAAAAATCAACGTCAAACATTTACTCTTTGCTATCTTCTTCCATCCTTGAATCCACCTTGATCATAACCAGTTTTCATTGATTCTTTGCTTGGCTTCCTGCCTGTGATGTATTGTGTAACTAGGTTTGGACTTTCTTGTACAGAAGTGCTCTTTTGTTTCGCTTAAGCCTTACTTGATTTTAATTTGCACTTCCCCTGCTCTGACCTGCTTTGCTTTACAGGTTTCCCCAATCTCCTCACTCAAGCAATCTGACAGCATTCAAAAGATGCTTATGATGGCTCTTTTTTTTTCTTAGTCACACTGGTAGGGTGACATTTTCTTTTTATAGTGGGGAAGTTTTAATAAGATAAAGTTTTAAGAAAATATTTTTTTCTAATACTCACAGTATGAACACTGTTAATAAGTCATAAACAATACCAAGAGATTAAAAATAACATATTTTTCCATCCAAAAAATATTTTTTAATATATTTAAGATAACAGCAAAATCAGGATAGATGTTCTGGCTCTTTCTTACTGTGATTTGTGTTCTCATTTTGTGACTTGACTACATGTAAAAGACATTCTAAAATGTCTGAAAAAGATTCACTGAGAAGTTATATAGGTATAATATAGTTTATTAAAATTACTTAAAATTCAAGCACTTTAAAATCATTCAAATTTCCCTAGCAAGGAACAAAAAAATCTTACTGGTAACATGTTCATGGAGAAAGAACAACAAATTGTGCTCTCCATGATATTTCTGTTACAAAACAAATTAGTGATTGTAATCTTTTTTTAGGTTTCAGTTCAGTTCAGTCGCTCAGTCGTGTCCGACTCTTTGCGACCCCATGAAGCGCAGCACGCCAGGCCTCCTTGTCCATCACCAACTCCCGGAGTTCACTCAAACTCACGTCCATCAAGTCGGTGATGCCATCCAGCCATCTCGTCCTCTGTCATCCCCTTCTCCTGCTGCCTCCAATTCCTCCCAGCATGAGTCTTTTCCAATGAGTCAACTCTTCACATGAGGTGGCCAAAGTACTGGACTTTCAGCTTTAGCATCATTCCTTCCAAAGAACACCCAGGGCTTATCTCCTTTAGAATGGACTGGTTGGATCTCCTTGCAGTCCAAGGGACTCTCAAGAGTCTTCTCCAACACCACAGTTCAAAAGCATTAATTCTTCGGCGCTCAGCTTTCTTCACATCCAACTCTCACATCCGTATATGACTAATGGAAATACCATAGCCTTGACTAGACAGATCTTTGTTGGCAAAGTAATGTCTCTGCTTTTCAATATGCTATCTAGGTTGGTCACAACTTTCCTTCCAAGAAGTAAGCATCTTTTAATTTTATGGCTGCAATCACCATCTGCAGTGATTTTGGAGCCCCCCAAAATAAAGTCTGACACTATTTCCACTGTTTCCCTATCTATTTCCCATGAAGTATAAAATAAATTTATCCTGGTAGTAATTCATATTTTCCATTTCTTAAGATACATAATTAATACTGTAAATAAAACATGCTGAACCAGATTTGTCTTTCTCTGATTACCTAGTATTTAATTCCTAATTTCCATGGTTACTGTTAGGACTAAAGACTGGCTGGTCACCAAAGTAGAGCAGAAGAGTATGCTTAGGTTTGTTTGCATAAGTTAGTTGCTATTGAAAATGCCTACCAAATCACCATACCCTCGACCCCAAGCAAGCTAAAGATTCTCTATTGCTTTTCCCAGCTCTCCAACCTGACCCATATTTTGCCCCATCAGGAAGCTGTGGCAGTCAGGCCCTGGGAAATCAATGATGGCAAGACCTCTAGTGGGTGCCCATTCCTCCAGTTAATTTTCTTCATTCTCTAACTGCTCACCTGTACTCAGCATTTTTACACAGTGGTCAAGTGCCCTTGTTGCTGATAGTCTAGTGAATGAGAAAACTCTGAAAATCATGTGGAGGCCCTATTATGAGAGAATATACACGTCTCTCCATCCTTACCTATGAGCTTAATGAGTCCTGCTGCTCTCTACTAGAGAATAGTATTCGAGTTTCCTGACTCTATTTGGCCATAGTGTTGGCCACTGAAAAGTGGAGATGCTGAATTGGTAGGTACTTAAGCATTTCTTGGAACTGACTGGTGGCTACTTCCTGTCTTTTTCTGAAAACCTGTACAGGTTTTCCCCCACCTCTGAATTTGTCTGAGCTAAAGAAAACCATGTCTATAACAAATCAGTTCAACACTTTATAATCTATACAGCTCTTGGAGAATCCTTTTTTTAACTTATAAGGCAGTGCTAAATTTATAAACTTTAACATCAATTTTGGCATTTTCTTTTATAAAATAAAGAACTGCTTGTATACATTAAAGTGAAAGTGAAGCTGCTCAGTTATGTTCCACTCTTTGTGACCCCATTGACTGTAGCCTACCAAGCTCCTCAGTCCATGGGATTTTCCAGGCAAGAGTACTGGAATGGGTTGCTATTTTCTTCTCTAGGGGATCTTCCCAACTCAGGGATTGAACTGGGGTATCCCACATTGCTGGCAGACGCTTTGCATTGCCGCATTGCATTGCAGTTACCGTCTGAGCCACCAGGGAAGCGAAATTATCAATTAAAGGGTCACCTTCTGTCTTGGACACAACTTTATGTCTAACATTGCAGCATAAAATCACTAGTTCAAAATTCAAAGTAGTGTTATTCTTTTATACAAATAGACTTATAATACTTAATAGGATAAAAGAAACCAGTAGTCATTGATTCTAAACACTGATTTTACTTTTCACTGAATTTACTTTGAAACTTATGAGGAAAAAAAATAAAAGAGGGAATAAAATTAATGATTAATGAATATCCTTTAAGAAGAGGCTATTGATTTCCTGTTACTTATGAAAAACTGAAAATGTTTATGACATTAATTAATTGGCTTTATTTTAATTATATAGATATGCAGGTCTGGAGAAGGAAATGGCAACCCATTCCTGTGTTCCTGCCTGGAGAATCCCAGGGACAGCGGAGCCTGGTGGGCTGCTGTCTATGGGGTCGCACAGAGTCAGACATGACTGAATGACTTAGCAGCAGCAGCAGGTCAGGAAGCAACAGTTAGAACTGGACATGGAACAACAGACTGGTTCCAAATAGGAAAAGGAGTACATGAAGGCTGTATATTGTCACCCTGCTTATTTAACTTATATGCAGAGTACATCATGAGAAATGCTGGACTGGAAGAAGTACAAGCTGAAATCAAGATTGCCGGGAGAAATATCAATAACCTCAGATATGCAGATGACACCACTTTTATGGCAGAAAGTGAAGACGAACTAAAAAGCCTCTTGATAAAAGTGAAAGAGGAGAGTGAAAAAGTTGGCTTAAAGCTCAACATTCAGGAAACGAAGATCATGGCATCTGGTCCCATCACTCCATGGGAAATAGATGGGGAAACAGTGGAAACAGTGTCAGACTTTATTTTTGGGGGCTCCAAAATCACTGCAGATGGTGACTACAGCCATGAAATTAAAAGATGCTTACTCCTTGGAAGGAAAGTTGTGACCAACCTAGATAGCATATTGAAAAGCAGAGACATTACTTTGCCAATAAAGGTCCGTCTAGTCAAGGCTATGGTTTTTTCCAGTAGTCATGTATGGATGTGAGAGTTAAACTGTGAAGCAAGTTGAGTGCCAAAGAATTGATGCTTTTGAACTGTGGTGTTGGCGAAGACTCTTGAGAGTCCCTTGGACTGCAAGGAGATCCAACCAGTCCATTCTGAAGGAGATCAGCCCTGGGATTTCTTTGGAAGGAATGATGCTAAAGCTGAAACTCCAATACTTTGGCCACCTCATGTGAAGAATTGACTCACTGGAAAAGACTCTGATGCTGGGAGGAATTGGGGGCAGGAGGAGAAGGGAACGACAGAGGTTGAGATGGCTGGATGGCATCACCGACTCGATGGACGTGAATTTGAGTGAACTCCAGGAGCTGGTGATGGACAGGGAGGCCTGGCATGCTGTGATTCGTAGGGTCACAAAGAGTCAGATACAACTGAGCGACTGAACTGAACTGAACTAAAATGCTTTATAAATTACAGGAGAAACTTGTGAATGATATCTTTAAAAATCTTTAAAGGAATTTAAAGACAGAAGGCACAGACAAAAAGGCAGTAAAATATTTAGTAGGTATTTATATCTATTTATTGGAATAAATTCAGGAGGGAAGTCACAGATCCATGAGTTAAGTCTGCACATCAATAAATGTGCAAATCCATGTGCTCATTTATTCTGCCAGTAACGTTGAACTGTATATATCTAGATTTGTCAGGGACAACTTAGACTAATGCCTGGTTTCTGGATGATTATAAATAACTTCCTCTTTCATTTCAGAATGTCGCAGTTTGAATATAAATTATACTTATTGATTTATAAGTCCTTGACCACGTATCATCTGGCTATTACTCTCTGACACAGGTGAGAGGGTTAATGAGTATCTGAATCTCCAAATATACAGTTGCTGTTGTTTTTAGCCGCTAAGTCATGTCTGAGTCTTTGAGACACCATGGACTATAGCTAGCCAGGCCCCTCTGTCCATTGGATTTCCCAAAGCAAGAAACTGGAGTAAATTGCCAGTTCCTTTCACAGGGCATCTTCCCAACCCAGGAATTGCACCCAAGTCTCTGTAGGCATATTTTTTTTTACCACTGAGCCAACAGGGAAGCCCTTATGATATCAGTTGTGTTTGTTCACTCAACTGAGTCACGTCTGATGCTTTGTGATCCCATGGATAGCAGGACATTAGGCTTCCTTGTCCTTCACCATCTCCCAGAGCTGGCTCAAAGTCATGTCCATTGAGTTGGTGATGCCATCCAACCATCTCCTCTGTTGCCCCCGTCTCTTACCTTCAATCTTTCCCAGCATCAGAGTCTTTTCCAATGGGTCGGTTCTGCACATCAGGTGGACAAAGTACCGGTGCTTCAGCTTCACCATTAGTCCTTCCCATGAATATTCAGGGTTGATTTCATTTAGGATCAGACTAGTTTGATCTCCTTGCTGTCCAAGGGATTCTCAAAAGTCTTCTCCAGCACCACAGCTCAAAAAAGTCATACATTTGAATCAGTTCTAATGAGGTGGATGAAACTGGAGCCTATTATAGAGTGAAGTAAGCCAGAAAGAAAAACACCAATACAGTATACTAACACATATATATGGAATTTAGAAAGATGGTAATGATAACCCTGTATGCAAGACAGCAAAAGAGACACAGATGTATAGAACAGTCTTTTGGACTCAGTGGGAGAGGGAGAGGGTGGGATGATTTGGGAGAATGGCACTGAAACATGTATCATATCATATATGAAACGAATCTCCAGTCCAGGTTCGAGGCATGATACTGGATGCTTTGGGCTGGTGCACTGAGACGACCCAGAGGGATGGTATGGGGAGGGAGGAGAGAGGGGGGTTCAGGATGGGGAACACGTATATACCTGTGGCAGATTCATGTTGATGTATGGCAAAGCCAATACAATATTGTAAAGTAATTAACTTCCAATTAAAATAAGTAAATTTATATTTTAAAAAATATGTCAATTCTTCAGCACACAGCTTTCTTTACTGTCCAACTTTCATATCCGAACATGACTACTGGAAAAACTATAGCTTTGACAAGACATGTATTTGTCTGCAAAGACGTCTCTGTTCTTTAATATGCTGTCTAGATATGTCATAGCTTTTCTTCCAAGAAGTAAGTGTCTTTTAATTTCATGGCTGCAGTTACCATTCACAGTGATTTTGGAGCCCAAGAAAATAAAGTCTGTCACTGTTTCTATTTTTTCCCCATCTATTTGCCATGAAGTGATGGGACCAGATGCCATGATCCCAGTTTTCTGAATGATGGATTTTAAGATATGATTAGGAATGACTATATATGTCTTGAATCCTCAGTGATCCCTGAATCTAGGTAACTGTAGGGTTTGGGCAAATTTAACCTTTAGCCATAGACAACTTTTGAACTCTGGAATTCAGGAAATTTCATATATTCTCTCTGTGTGCAATGATACTAATTGTACATGTTCATAATAATGTACAATGATCTGTGAGTGCAAATGTTTAAAAAAGAAGTAGAAAAAAAATATTCTGAGCTTGCACAGGATAATTCTTCATAGGTACTTCACTGAAGAGTATTGTGAAGACTCTAAACTTGGCAATCTCGCTACTGAGTTTAAATGGTTAGGAAAACTGAACTATAAGCAGTAAGTCTTATATCATTTCTGTCTTGTTTTGGCTGTAGTAATGAGACTGAGACCAAATTCAGTTATACTACAGAGCTTTGAATGCATATCTGTCATAAAGGCAGAATAAACTTGCTCAGAGCATTGTGTTGTCTAAGGTAAATATTACACACTTAATAAGAGGAAGTATATTCTTTTCTAGCATGAAAATTTACAAATGCTAATTTACAAATTTACAAATTTAACATTCCCTAGAGTGAGTCAGGATTATACATATTATTCATTTCTGACAAGACTGTTAACATGCTTTAAGCACAAAAAGCAGCCTTGCGAAGATAAAAATATTTCTTAAGTTTCAGAGGAAAAAATGGTGATGAAAGTAGTCACCTGAAGGAGATTCTTTATCAATATATTCTTGGGCCCATGTTTTATACTATTGAACTAGAAAAGTAGAAACAGAATCAGTAGCATTTATAGGAAAGACAATAAGAAATAAGATTTCTGCAAAACATTTTAGTTACTTTCAAAATGACTTTTTAGAGTACTTTTCCTTTGTTTAATTGAAAATTCAATCTAAATACTAATCCTCTTAAGTCCTCTCATCATTTTTGGCTTTTTCTGAAAATTACACTCCTATTGACAACATCCAGGCAGCCAAACTCAAACTGTGGATTCATAAAATATATTCTATGTTCATGCAATACTGAGTTATGATGTCAGCAATAAATTTAACAATTTAAAAACTTTAATATCCAAGTGTCTTAATTAATAAAAGACAACTATAGAGTTAATAAAATTTAAAATTGTATTAACACAATAAACTGTGTTGTCAGCTAAATTTATGAGTTAACAACTTTGGTTTGCTCTTTATTTGAATCACATGAGTAAATATCTCATAAAAGTAAAAATCACATGAGTAAATATCTGTTATCTTTTTTCACATATGCTTTGTTTCATAGATCCAACATGATGTGTCAAAGACACAATGATACAAAATACATTGTTTCTACCCATGTGTGTGTGCATGCTAAGTAGCTTCAATCGTGTCTGACTCTTTGGGACACTATGGACCATAGCCTGCCAGGCTCCTTTGCCCATGGGATTCTCCAGGCAAGAATACTGTAGTGGGTTGCCATGCCTTCCTTCAAGGGCTCTTCCTGGCCCCAGGATTGAACCTGCATCCCCTCTAGCTTCTGCATTGCAGGCAGCTTCTTTACCACTGAGCCACTAGGGAAGCCACTAGTAAGCTTACATGCCACAACAAATATGCCACTTGGGCACACTGATTTTCTTGAATTCAAGGTACTTGTATAAGAATGACATTCCGACCCTCTTTGATCCCTTCTGAAAGCAGACAATAAATCTCTCACATGGAAGAGAGTATACCCTCCCTGTATTAGAAGGGTGGAAGGCATGTTTATAACTAGAGATTCCAGAATTCAGGGCCTAGAAGCTTATAAAAACAAACCTTGTTACTTCAATTTAGCCCCCTAAGCTCAAACCCATTTGTTTTGTCAATTGTTCAAAAATTTATTGTTTCTTTGTCTAAAAGGTACAAAAGCTTCCTGCTTTTACTTCCTCAAGATTCCAATTTTTATGGAGCTCTCATATAT
This sequence comes from Oryx dammah, assembly GCF_014754425.2. Classification (NCBI taxonomy): domain Eukaryota; kingdom Metazoa; phylum Chordata; class Mammalia; order Artiodactyla; family Bovidae; genus Oryx; species Oryx dammah. The sequence continues at coordinate 115,002,586 of NW_024070186.1, forward strand.
ATATATAATTAAATATATTTTTCTCCTGTTAATCTGTTTTATGTCAATTTAATTATTAGACCAGCCAAAAAACTTAGAAGATAAGGGAAAATTTTCCTCCCTATAATACATAACGATTTATTTAAAAACAATTCATAATTTATTAAGCCCTCCTTCTTTTGTTAAATGTTTATTTTTACATTTATATTTCTACTTCTTTGTGATTTTTTTTTTTACTAGTAGGAAATGTACTGGGTCAAATGATACAATATTTAAAGTGTCCCAATAAATATTCCTAACACTTTTGCCTGGAAAATCCCATGGACGGAGGAGCCTGGTTGGCTGCAGTCCATGGGGTCACTAGAGTCGGACACGACTGAGCGACTTCACTTTCACTTTTCATTTTCACGCATCGGAGAGGGAAATGGCAGCCCACTCCAGTGTTCTTGCCTGGAGAATCCCAGGGACGGGGAACCCTGGTGGGCTGCCGTCTATGGGGCTGCACAGATTCAGACAAGACTGAAGCAATTTAGCAGCAGCAGCAGCAGCAAAATGTTTTTTAAACTTTAAACAAATTTAAATTCCCACCATCAGTATATATGAGAATTTCATCTTGTAATAGCCTCACCAGTATCAATATTATGTATTTTTCATCACTACTATTTGACAGGTAAAAATTTCCATTTATAATTTTTGCATTTCTTTATTTACTAATAAAAGCAGCTTTCTTAATAACTAAGTAGCTTTTATTTCCTCTTTATAAATTTTTTTATGTTCTGTACCATTAATAATAATTTTAGTGATTTCCATATTGATTTCTTTATATTAATAGATTAAGACCAATTTACCTATTTTTATACTTGTTATAAAAATTGCCTTTTAAATCTGCTTATGTTAGATATATTGAGAATTTAAATATTTGAGTGTGTGTGTGTGTATGTGTGTGCATGTGTGTGCCCATGTGCATGCAACATCTGATCTTTGCTTTTGAAATTTTTCTATTGCTCTTTGGATTACTAACACTTTACTATCTCTAGATTCAAAAGAACTTGCCTATGGCGTTCTTCAAAGTTACATAATGGTTTCAGACATACAGACACACACACACACATATGTGTATATATATGAGAAAGAAAAAGACCAGAGAAGCAGAGAGTCCTTTTAAACTCATGGACCTAGTTTCAAAAAACAAGAGGAAGTGATCACCCACAAGGCTAAAGTACAACAAAAGTAAGGATGACTGTCTAATGTGACAAGTACATTCCTGGATTTCTATTTAAAAATAGAACAACTTTAAATTTCCTGTCTTGTCTTTTGTGAATTTGAAAAAGTCTTCCTATCATCAGGCCCAATAATATATGGATTTAACTCAACTGTGTATTGCAGACAAAAGAAATGTAGATCTCCCCAAACAGAGAGTTTCTTTGAGGTAGGCCACATACCATATTTTTCTCCAGCCTATCTGATTTGATGGTATGCAGTATTAATCACACATTGTTTACTAAATCTCCATATTTTATAAAGTAGAACTATTTAGCAAACATTAACATATAAGGAACTTACTAATTTCTCTATTATCATTTTCCTAGAAAATCTGTCCTTCATTCTTTTAACTAAACATCTTGTATTTTTTAAATACAGATAGTAACAACAGATCTCATTTCACATCTCCAAAATAATCACTCCTAAACTTTTAGTATTTAGCTTCCCAGCTGCTTTCTCCAAACCAAGAAGTAGCATTTATGATCTAAATAACATTTATAATTCATTTAAGTATTCATACTGGTTAATTCAGAATCTGTTATACAGTTCAACTAACAAACTTGCTACAGATTATTGTAATACTGAAAGTCACTCAGTCATGTCCGACTCTTTGCAACCCCCACGGACTCTATATAGTCCATGGAATTCTCTCAGCCAGAAGACTGGAGTGGGTAGCTTATCCCTTCTCCAGCAAATCTTCCTGACCTAAAAATTAAACCATGGTCTCCTGCATTGCAGGCAGATTCTTCACCAACTGAGCTATCAGGGAAGCCCTCAATTAACAAACTTGCCACAGGTTATTGTAATAGATACTATACATCTACCTATTCAATGCCCATTTTCAAGTGTGTTCTTTGCTGTCCTTTTCTCCTAGAGGGATGGAAATGCACGAAACTTGATTTTCCAGCCTTCCTTGTGGTTAGGGATAGCTATGACTCCAAGTTCTGACTAATGAAATCTAAACAAAAATTCGCTGGTTATTGTTCACTAAAAGTTTTTTCTTTGCCAATGAAAAGGAACAAATCAGGCTATAATTGCTATTTTATTGTACACCCTTTTCTATGTCTTGAAAACAAATATGTTGCCTGGGTGTGCCAGTATCACTGCAATCAGAAGGAAGAAGCCAAGAATCTTTGCATGAGAGAGCAGCAATGCCGAGAGATGCAAAAGTGATGAGTTATCACTGAATAGGTCAACTGCCTCCAGCAAGATTTTACTTCCATTCTCATTACATGAGGAAAATAAACTTTACTGTGTCTAAGGAACTCAATCAGATTTTCTGTTACTTTTAGTCAAATGCATTCCTAACCGGTAGAATTATTTACTCATCTTTATTCTCTCCATTTTTAGACATAATTCCTTGGGATCTTCTTTATGGTTCAGAAGACAAAGACAGCTATTGAACATTTGTCTTAGTTAAATGAGTAAGGAAGATTTATGCAATTCTTTCTTGGGCCTCAAATTCCCCCAAGTTAACCTTACCTCACTGTGATCATGTTTGCTAATTTTCAAACTTAAGTATGTTAATCCTCTATTTAGGTCAAGAGAGGAAAATGTAAATAAAACTTCCTGAGGCAAAGTAAATAACTTCAAATTTAAAATATTAAATGAAAATATTAAACATAAATGCAAGGGTTTTTTTTTTTTGCATTGACTCATTTAGTCTGTCAACCATTTATTTGAAAGTCTTTGACATGACACCTGTATCTCAGGAAAGATGTGGCAAATAATATTTTTTGTGTTATTTCCTCCCTTCCTTTCTATTGATCTTCAACTATTATTTTAATGTGGGCTGAACTCTGACGGGCATTATGAAAGTGGATCTAAATTGGATTATAGTTCTCTATTTTAGTAGGTACAAGAAAGTGTCTCAGACCACAAAGGACTGATAATTTGTATGCAGGAAAAACAAAAACAAAACAAAAAACAATCTCCTACTTATATAGAACCCACAGGGGGAAAAAATATAAGATGAAAGAGAGAGAATATACTACATTTATTTAAACTGACTTGTGGAACCATTTGTTAATTACCTTTCCAACCAATGGAATATTCACAGGTATAGGAACCAATACACTTAGAATAAGCAAACAAATGTAACAACAAAAAGAAATGTAGTCAACTAATTTTCACTTAAGAAGCAGATTAAACTCATACTTCAACATTAAAATAACAAATTGTGGTGGTTACAAATCATTAACTACAGATTTCAATACTTCTGCCTCTGCTTCTGTTTCATGACAAGACCTCTTTATTCATATTTATTTCTAATGGAGAATGGAATATAAACTGGCCTTACACATAAATGACTTTATCTATATGCAAATAGTCTCATGGAAATCTCTGGTAACATACTTATGGACAGGCCCACCTTTTAAAAACAACAAGCCAAATATCACATTTAAAATTATTTCTTTACTTTTAAAAAAAAATCATATTTTACCATATTTTCAGCTCATTCTCACTTCTTTTCCAGGGATTTGTGCAGTAAAACAAGACAAGGCTAAAAAAATGCTATATAAATAAGGATCAGTCTTTTTATCTTCATAGCTCAAATAAGTTCAATTTTACAGTCCTCTTCTATGGCACCGATCTACTCAGTCTTTGCCAACTGCTTTTGCATTGGATTTACGAAGCTTTCAAGCAACAGTCAAAGCAAAAGCTAAACATTTGGAATAAGTTTTGTTCAGTTCAGTTCAGTTCGGTCACTGAGTCGTGTCCGACTGTTTGAGACCCCATGGACTGCAGCACTCCAGGCCTCCCTGTCCATCACCAACTCTCGGAGTTTAATCAAACTCATGCCCATTGAGTCAGTGATGGCATCCAACCATCTCATCTTCTGTTTTCCCCTTCTCCTGCCTTCAATCTTTTCCAGCATCAGGGTCTTTTCCAGTGAGTCAGTTCTCATCAGGTGCCCAAAGTATTGGACTTTCAGCTTCAACATCAGTCATTTCAATGAATATTCAGGACTGATTTCCTATAGGATGGACTGGTTGGATCCCATGCTATCCAAGGGACTCTCAAGAGTCTTCTCCAACACCACAGTACAAAGGCATCAATTCTGACGCTCAGCTTTCTTTACAGTCCAACTCTCACATCCATATAGAAGCAATCCATATTAACTTGGGATGCTAGCATTTTACTTATCTAATTAAATTTTACTTAGTTTTGCATTGAAGGGCTTCCCTCATAGCTCTCTGGTAAAGATCTGCCTGCAATGCAGGAGACCCCAGTTTGATTCCTGGGTCAGGAAGATCCACTGGAGAAGGGATAGGCTACCCATTCCATTATTCTCGGGCTTCCCCTGTGGCTCAGCTGGTAAAGAATCCTCCCACAATGCGGGAGACCTGGGTATGATCCCTGGGTTGGGAAGATCCCCTGGAGAAGGGAAAGGCTACCCACTCTAGTATTCTGGCATGGAGAATTCCAGGGACTATACAGTCCATGTGGTTGCAAAGAGTCAAACATGACTGAGCAACTTTCACTTTTCACTTTCACTTTGTATTGAAAGTGAAAGTCACTCAGTTGTGTCCGACACTTTGCCACTCCATGAACTATAGCCCACCAGGCTCCTCTGTCCATGGATAACCCCTGCAAGAATACTGGAGTAGGTTGCCATTTCCTTCTCCAGGTGATCTTGGACCTAAGGATAGAATCCAGGTCTTCTGCATTGCAGGCAGATTCTTTACCTTCTGAGAGACCAGGGAATTGTAGCAACTGGAGAACTATAAAATCTGACTATTTCCCATATTCATTGACAGAATTTTTTTAGGTAATATTAAAATTTCTATAATTAAAACTATTATATGCACTTATATAAAAATTGATCATAATTTCATTTTCTCACTAAGATTAAAATGCCTCACTAAACTGTTTTGTGAAACAAAACTAAAAGCCTTAAATATTTTTTTACCCCTAATATTAAAAAAATAATAAATTTCCAACTATTTACTTTAAAATGATTTCTAAGTGAAAAAAAAATCTATCTTTGAAGAATCCTTCTCCTTTCTTCAGATTTCTAGTATGGGAATATTAATCAAATTAAATTACTTTATCTAAGAACATAAAGCTTTATCATTTAGGTCAGGGTTGGTGAACTATGGCCTGTGGGCCAAATCCAGCCAATATCTGTTTTTGTAAATTAAGTTTTATTAGCACACAGCCACTATTCTTTCATTTATGTATTGTCCAGGGCTGCTTTCCTGTTGCAAGGGCAGAGTTTAGTAGTCTAACAGAGAATAAACAGCCTACACAGCCATACAGTTTATGATACTTACTATCTGACCTTTTACAGAAAAACATTAGATTGTCAGGGGACACATGAACAGATCTGAAATCTACCTACATAGAATTTTCACATTTTTTATTTGGAAGAAATATTGGAAAACGTCCTGTTTATGTCATGAAGAAGCTTTGGTACAGTACAGAAAACTACAGTGAGGGTCTAATTTCATTAAAATTTCTGGCCAGAATCCGAATGAGAACCAGGAGCTGAATACCCTCAGTCTCATGTCCATCTACCACATTATACCTTCCTCTCTAGCAACATACACCTCACCTTACAGTTTTTCTTTATTAAGCTTTGTGACAGAATTATAACAAAAGATAGAATTATATAGAAAATAGCTTTTATATATCATGCAAAATTCTACAACTTAAAGATATTTTTATTTTACATTTTTACAAATATATTAGTAAATAAATTTTAATGCTTAAATTGTTTATTGAAAATTTTCTTAAGTATAACAATGTTTAATATCTTTATATATTTTAGTAAGTTATTACAAAAGAAAAGTGGTCTACCATGAATATGTTGCAATGCAAACCTTTTTTTGTCTAGGTATACATATCCTGTTAAAACAGAAGGCATTTAGTGAAGCATCACAAAAATTTAACTTAAAAGTACACCCCTGGGCTTTCTATTCAGTTCCATTGATCTATATTTCTGTTTCTGTGCCAGTACCATAGTGTTTTGGTTGCTGTAGCTTTGTAATAGCATAGTATGAAGTAAGGGAGCCTGATTCTGCTGGGTCCATTTTTCTGTCTCAAGATTTGGGGTCTTTTTCACTTCCATACAACTTTTTGTTGTTCTAGTTCTGTGAAAAATGACATTGGTAGTTTGACAGGGATTGGATTGAATCTGTAGATTGCCTTGGGTAAAAGAAAAAAAGATTAATCACACAGTTATGTTCAGCTCTTTGGTACCAGATGGACTGTAGCCTGCCAGGCTCCTCTGTCCGTGGAATTTTCCAAGCAAGAATACTGGAGTGGGTAGCTATTCCCTTCTCCAGAGGTTCTTTGCAATACAGGAATTGAACCCAGCTCTCCCACAGTCACCATGGAGGTGGCTCAGATGGTAGGTAAAGAATCTACCTGCAATGTAGGAGACTGGGTTTGATCCCTGGGTTGGAAAGATCCCCTGGAGAAGGGAGTGGCAACCCATTCCAATATTCTTGTCTAGAGAATTTCATAAAAAGAGGAGCCTGGTGGGCTACCGTCCACGGGGTCACAAATCAGACACATTAGACTGCCTTGGCTAGTAACAATACTGATTCTTACCAGTCCAAGAACATGGTACAGAAGTTGCCTACATGTGAACGAGCTCCATTCTGAGAGTGCATTCATAGTCTGGTTTGTAAGTCCAACAAAGTTAGCCTAGGTATCCAACTGACACAATTGGCTATATAATACTATACTGTAATAGGTTTATACTTTTCACAAAAATAATATATAAGAATGAAAAAAATAAAGAAGACATTTTAATTCATACAGTACCTTGAAAATTACAGTAATTAAGTACAACAACTAGCATACAGGAGCTGGCATTGACTGAACAGGCAAGAAGAGTTACTGACTAGAGGCGTGAAAGGAGGTGGGAGACGGCAGAGCTGAAGGATCATCAGCAACGGGAGACAGATGGCAAGTACACCTGATGTTGATGCCACAAGTTCTGGCTTCTTGCTGGATTCAGTTCCATCTACCCTCTTGAGAAAAAACAATTCAGTGATATTTGGGGATTAGCTCTTTTTTTCTCATCATAGATGACATGGTAGCACTCAATGGCATTATGAATGGCTGCTGAAACATTTGTGTACCGTTCTACATTAGGGTTTTGTGTCTCAGAAACTAACAATGCCTCCTTCAGTTCAGTTCAGTTCAGTTCAGTAACTCAGTTGTGTCCCACTCCTTGTGACCCCATGGACTGCAGCATGCCAGGCCTCCCTGCGCATCACCAATTCCTAGAGTTTACCCAAACTCACCTCTATTGAGTCGGTGATGACATCAAAGCATCTCATCCTCTGTCATCCCCTTCTCCCACTTCAATCTTTCTCAGCATCAGGGTCTTTTCAAATGAGTCAAATCTTTGCATCAGGTGGCCAAAATATTGGAGTTTCAGCTTCAATATCAGTCCTTCCAATGAACACTCAGGACTGATCTCCTTTAGGATGGACTGGTTGGATCTCCTTGCAGTCCAAGGGACTCTCAAGAGTCTTCTCCAACACCACAGTTCAAAAGCATCGATTCTTTGGTGCTCAGCTTTCTTTATAGTCCAACTCTCACGAATCCATACACGACTACTGGAAAAACCATATCCTTGACTATATGGACTGTTGTTGGCAAAAATAATGTCTCTGCTTTTTAATATATGCTGCTTAGGTTGGTCATAGCTTTTATTCCAAGGAGCAAATGTCTTTTAATTTCATGGCTGCAATCACCATCTGCAGTGATTTTGGAGTCCCCCCAAAAGTAAAGTCTGTCACTGTTTCCACTGTTTCTCCATCTATTTTCCATGAAGAAATGGGAAAGGATGCCATGATCTTAGTTTTCTGAATGCTGAGCTTTAAGCCAACTTTTTCACTCTCCTATTTCATTTTCATCAAGAGGCTATTTAGTTCTTCACTTTCTGCTATAAGAGTAGTGTCATCTGTATATGTGAGGTTATTGATAGGTCTCCCAGCAGTGCTTTGATTCCAGCTTGTGCTTCATCCAGCAGGGCATTTTGCATAATGTACTCTGCATATAAGCAGGGTGACAATATACAGCCTTGATGTACTCCTTTTCCTATTTGGAACAAATCTGTCATTCCATGTCCAGTTGTAACTGTTGCTTCCTGAACTGCATACAGGTTTCTCAAGAGGCAGGTCAGGTGGTCTGGTATTCCCATCTCCTTCAGAATTTTTCACAGTTTATTGTGATCCACACAATCAAAGGCTTTGGCATAGACAATAAAGCAGAAATAGATGTTTTTCTGGAACTCTCTTGCTATTTTGATGATCCAGTGGATGTTGGCAATTTGAACTCTGGTTCCTCTGCCTTTTCTAAAACCAGCCTGAACATCAGGAAGTTCACAGTTCACGTATTGTTGAAGCCTGGCTTGGAGAATTTTGAGCATTACTTTGCTAGCCTGTGAGATGAGTGCAATTGTGCGGTAGTTTGAGCATTCTTTGGCATTGCCTTTCTTTGGGATTGGGATAAAAACTGACCTTTTCCAGTCCTGTGGCCACTGCTGAGTTTTCCAAATTTGCTGGCATGTTGAGTGCAGCAATTTCACAGCATTATCTTTTAGGATTTTAAATAGCTCAACTGGAATTCCATCACCTCCACTAGCTTTGTTCATAGTGATGCTTCCTGATGCCCACTTGACTTCACATTCCATGATGTCTGGCTCTACGTGAGTGATCACACCATCATGATTATCTGGATAGTGAAGATCTTTTTTGTATAGTTTTTCTGTGTATTCTTGCTATCTCTTCTTAATATCTTCTGCTTCTGTTAAGTCCATACTATTTCTGTCCTTTATTGAGCCCATCTTTGCATGAAATGTTCCCTTGGCATCTCTAATTTTCTTGAAGAGATCTCTAGTCTTTCCCATACTATTGTTCTTTTCTACTTCTTTCACTGACCACTGAGGAAGGCTTTCATATCTTTCCTTGCTATTCTTAGTGCCTCCTTAAGTAAAAATAATCTTGCCATTTGCTGCATCATAAGTGTCTGCAGTTCTTCAGTTACTTCTTCTTTTTATCTTTCTCCACCTTCTCTCTGTGCCTCTAATTCCATCAGGCCTTTATTAGTAAGCTCATCGTGTTGCACAGCAACAGTATTGTACAGTAAAGTAGAGAAAAGCACAACCGCTTATTGTGGTTGCATGCACATGACAATTTAAGCCAGAAATGTGAAATAATTTATGTGATTGGACATGTGAATGCACATTCACATCCTTGAAAGTTCACAAATTGATAGTTCATGTGTGGGAAACTTCCCATATATCTTTCTGTTTGTGTTGTTTTCCATTTTTTTCATCAGCATCTTACAGTTTTTAGAGTACAGCCCCTTGACTCATTGATAGGTTTACCCCTAGGTATTTTATTCTTTCAGATGTGATGGTAAATGAGATTGTTTCCTTAATTTTCTTTATGATCTTTTTTTACTGTATAGAAATACAACATACTTCTGCATATTAATTTTGTACCCTGCAACTCTACTGAATTTGTCGATGAGCTTTAGTAGTTTTCTGGTAGTGTTTTGGATTTTCTGTGTATAGTGGCCTGTCATCTGCAAATAGTGACAGTTTACTTCCTTTCCAGTTTGGGTTTCTGTTATTTCTTTTTCTTCTCTGACTGCTGTGGCTAAGACTTCCAAAACTATGCTGAATAAAAGTGGTGAGAGTGGGCATACTTCTCTTCTTCTTGTCCTTAGAGGAAATCCTTTTGGCTTTTTGCCAGTGAGTACAAGGCTTGCTGTGGGTCTATTGTATACAGCCTTTATTATGTTATGTTCCCTCTATATCCACTTTCTGAAGAGTTTTTATAAATGTATTTTGAATTTTATCAAATGCTTTTTCTGCATCTACTATAATGATCATGTGGAACAAGATAAAAAGCCCAGAAATAAACCCATACACCAATTGGTCAATGTACAACAAAGGAGGGAAGAATACATAATGTAGAAACAACCATCTTAGCAACAAGTGGTGCTGGGAATACTGGACAACCACATGCTTAAAAATGCAATTAGACAATTCTCTAACATCACATAAAAAAATAAACTCAAGATGGATAAAAGACATAAATTTGAGACTAAACACTATAAAAACTCCTAGAGAAAACATTGGCAGAACACTTTTTGACATATATTACACAAACATTTTTTGGATTCATCACTTAAGAGTAATTAAAATAAAAACAAAAATAAATAAATGAGACCTAATTAAACTTTAAAGTTTTTGCACAGCAAATGAAATATAAACAAAATGAAAAGACAACCTACAGAATGGGAGAAAAGATTTGCAATTGATGCAACTGATAAGGGCTTAATTTTCAAACATACAAACAGTTCATATAACTCAACATCAAAACAAAAAAATAACCCAATTAAAAAAAATGGCAGAAGATCTAAATAGACATTTTTACAAAGAAGACTACAGATGGCCAACATACACATGAGAAAACGCTCAACATTGCTAATTATTAGAGAAACACAGATCAGAACAACAATGAGATATCACCTCACCCTACTCAGACTGGCCATCATCAAAAAGTCTACAAATAATAAATGCTGGAATTTGGAGAAAAGGGAATCCTCTTACATCGTTGTTTAAACACTCAGTTGTGTTCAACTCTTTTGTGATCCCATGGACTGTAGTCCACCAGGCTCCACTGTCTATGAGATTTTCTGGGCAAGATTTCAGGAGTGGGTTGATACTTCCTCCTCTGGGGGTAATGTAAACTGGTATAGCCAGTATGGAGACCAATATGGACGTTCCTTTAAAACTAAAAACAGAGTTACCATATGATCCTGCAATCTCATTCTTGGTCATATATCCAGAGAAAACTATAATTTGAAAAGATACAGGTATCCTAATTTTTCACTGTAGTGCTATTTACAATAGCAAAGACATGGAAGTAACCTAAATGTCTGTTGGCAGATGAATGGATGAAGAAAAGGTGGTATAAATATAAAATGCAATATCACTCAGTCATAAAAGATAAAAAATAATGTCCTTTGCAGCAACATGCATAGACCTAGAAATTATCATACTAAGTAAGCCAAAGACAAATATATTATATCACTTATATGTAGGATCTAAAGAAAAAGATACAAATAAACTTATTTAAAAAACAGAAAAAGACTCACAGACACAGAAAACAAACTATGGGTGTTAAAGGGGAAAGGAGGAGAAAGATAAATTGAGGTGTTGGGATTAACATATACACACTGCTGCTGCTGCTGCTAAGTCGCTTCAGTCGTGTCCGACTCTGTGCGACCCCATAGACGGCAGCCCAACAGGCTCCACCGTCCCTGGGATTCTCCAGGCAAGAACACTGGAGTGGGTTGCCATTTCCTTCTCCAATGCATGAAAGTGAAAAGTGAAAGTGAAGTCGCTCAGTTGTATCCAACTCTTCGAGACCCCGTGGAATGCAGCTTACCAGGCTCCTCCGTCCAAGGGATTTTCCAGGCAAGAGTACTGGATTGGGTCGCCATTGCCTTCTCCACATATACACACTACTATATATAAAAATAAATAACCAACAATGACCCTCTATACGGCACATTGAACTATACTCATTATTTTGTAATAACTTACAAAGGAAAAGACTCTGAAAAATGTGTGTATATATATATATGCATACATATCATATATAATATGTATACATACATATTACAATCACTATGCTATATACCTGAAACTAGGAACACACTGTATATAAACTGTACTTCAACAAAATTTTTTTAAAAAATATTTTAATAAATAAAAATTTAAAAGTGGATCCCTTTATTTAATCATGTCTTCCTTTATTCAACACATTTATGAATATTCCTAGGTGCTAGGCACTGTATTGACCTCAGGATACAGTAATGAATTTGATTTATTTCTAACTACAAAGCAAGAACCATTTAGAATTGTTGTGTCAACACTTTTAAACATGTGTCATTTCAAGTACCTTGAGATGTTTTATAAATCCCCAGAAACACACCTTTAAGCAATTCTCATGATATAGGTATAGTCATTAATAAATATAAACTGATTCTGCATAGCAATTAATATTGCCTTTTAAACCAAAATGCTGATTATACAGAGTATTTTAAAATTGACTAAGATGAAGATATAAAATAAAATATTAAACTGTAAATATTAGCTAGGTTTGCTATGGAATTTTACGTGCATCCTAACATATTCATTTAGACTAGTTAGAAAGTGGTTCATGAATTATTACAAACTTATAGCTTAAAAATATTCAATTATTCAGTTTTTCTTCCATTCATCCATTCAATAAACACATCATGGGTTCCAAGTATGAGCCAGGTTCTATTCTAGGCACAGAGAATATAGCAAATAAACATGACAGAAGTCCTTGCTTACATGGAGTTCACATGAAAGCTGGTGAAAAACAGAAAATAAACGTTTCAGTAAAATGGAAATGATGATAAGTGTCGTGAAAGAAAGAAAGGAAGAGAATGCAGTCAGGAGTGGTGACTACATGAAAAGTTACAATTTTAACTGAAGTGGTCATGAAAAGTCTCTGTAGCCTAATGCCATTGGAGCAAAGAACTGAAGGAGGTAACAAAAGGACAGAGGCCAGGAGGCAAGAATGTGCCTGGGGTGTTTTAGCAAAAGCAAAATAGATCCCATGGTTGGGTGGAACAGCTGGAGTTTTGTGAAATACATTTCTTTTGGAGTTGACAATATGTGTATATCTGAAGAAGTGTAACAGAGAATAAATGCATTTTAAATTTGAATTCTTTCTTTCTTTATTAAATATATCTTTTAATTTTGGTTTTTCTCAGAAGTTTATAAAATGTGCCCTATTATAAAAATATGTATATTAATGAGTCATAAAAATACTTGTTTCAATTTTAAGATTTAACATTTTGAAAGACCTAAGAACACTTTCTATTTAACAACAGACTTCTGTGTTTCAATATCCTCCTTTGATATACTGACCCCTTCAATTCAGGCAAGACATTGTAGTGATGGCCAGCAAAGTTCACGTGCTCTGAGGACAGGTCAAAAGTCTCCTGGAATTTATATGTTTACTGTGGTTGCTCATCCTATTTTCTGTAGAGACTGATAAAATGCTATCTTAATCTTTGTATTTAATCTTCATTTTCTGAGTAAGGTATACTTCTAATTTGCAATAGGTAGAGAACAAAATGAATGGTTTGAATAAGTTACAACTAAATAATTAGAATTTTATAACTACTGCTGCTAACTCTGGGCCCAGGTTTAAAAAGGCAATGTGTCCTAATGTTTAAAGAGCACAGACTTCCGGAACCTGAATACCTGACTACAAACTCTGGTTTGTCCGTTTCTTAACTCCATGATACTGATGTTTTAGTCTCTTTTTTGTGTCGGTTTCCTTGACTGGAAAATGTGTATAATGATATCTTACTGGGTTGGTTCTTATTATGATTTAAGGACAGTGTCTGACACAATGTTTTTAACGTTATCTCCTTAAATGAAAGTTGAACTGCATCTTTCCTAAAACCAATCAGAACTCCAAAGAACAGAGTCTTTCTTGAGACATTTTCTCAGTGATAAAATCATAAAGTCAAGTAGGAAATAGCTTAAGAAGCTGCTGTCTAAGAAATGTCTGAAGAGAGAAAGGGCTATGGATTGAAGACACAAAAAAATAAATGAAGGACTAGTTAAGAATTTTGTGATTTATAACATCTTTGGGTTTTTAAGGCTGTATTCAGATTAGGTGTAATGGTTCATTTTTGCATTCTACCATGAGAAAAGTTGACAGACATTCTAATATCTGGCATGTGGTGGTAGAGATTTAGTACCTGAGGCATCTAGTTTCATCCACCATGAAGGTACCAAGATTCTGATTCATACATGAATTCACTTCCTGCTTTGAGACTAGTAAAGCTGTTCTCTGAAGTCTCCTTTTCATATACCTGCCCTCATTTAACCAGATGCATAACCCTCAGTGCCTTCCCTGCTTTTTTACCTGAACTAATCATTATTTATACATCTCTATTTTCTAATATTTCTTCCAGGTATTCTGTTAAGATAAAACACAGCTTTATGATGCCCTTTCCTATCAACACTAGACTATCCGTTTCAAGATAGTAATTAACTTTCTGCTTAATCTGTCACACTTAATTTGAAATTGGGCAAACAAGGCTATTAAAAACTGTGGTTGTGGTGTTTGCATCTGGCTGAGACACTAGCCACTGGCAGCCTTGATTTATCACTCTTCATTTAAATTCCTGTCCCAATGATTTTAGTTCTTAAATGCTGTGACTGGCATTTATGGATTTCAAAATCAAAGTGAAACTAAGCTACAGTTAAGAACTCAACAGCTCAGATCGATGAAAAACAGCTTTATAACTGAACACCCTGCAGTTAAATCTTAGGGGCTTGACCAAATAGTGCTTAGTGCTCAGAGATGTTGCTGTGGAAAGACAAGTGTCCCATTCTAATGATTGTTTATAAATCACAATCAAACTATGCATCTTGTAACAGTTCCATGTAAATTTGCTCCCAGATGGAAACTATTTTTTGCTAAGCCTGTTTCCTTAAAAGAACAACTCCCTAAAAGTAAGCTTCTCCTTCTGACAAATCTCATCTTTGACATTCAAATCTTTTTATCCAACATTGCTCATGTTTGAAGAAGTAGAATATAACATTGCTACTAAGACCTTCTCCATAATACTGCATGAAAATTACTTCCTAAATTGAATGAGCATAATTCTATAACTTTCTTATTAAAGGCTGACTGTGGTACAAATTTTGATTCACTGAAAGCTTCTTCAGATATGAACATGGAGAATTAGACTTTTTCTACAACTCTACCAGAAACAAACTGTGAAAATTTGTTCCTCCTGCACGGCTTCAAAATCTCAAAGCTCAACCTTTCTTAGTATGGTCAGTCCAAATGTTCTTCTTCCTTTTATAGTAAAGCTCCTCCACAAAGCACTCCAACTCATTAAGAATCTCTCCTCTGAACTAAAGCATTCACATCTGATTCTCGTAACTTGAATGCTTAACTTAAAAATATGCTTTTTATTTTTCGCTTGCCTTTTTCAGTCTGCTAAACTTGTCTCCCCAATTACAGTAAGTAAGGTATTTGAGGAAGCCACACTAATTTCTCCCTTCCTTATCAATACTACATGATAAGCCACTGCACTGATCATTCATTCAGTTCAGTTCAGTTCAGTTGCTTAGTTGTGTCTGACTCTTTGAGACTCCATGAACTGCAGCACGTCAGGCCTCCCTGCCCATCACCAACTCCCAGAGTTCACTCAGACTCATGCCCACTGAGTCGGTGATACCATCCAGCCATCTCATCCTTTGTCGTCCCCTTCTCCTCCTGCCCCCAATCCCTCCCAGCATCAGAGTCTTTTCCAATGTGTCAACTCTTTGCATGAGGTGGCCAAAGCATTGGAGATTCAGCTTTAGCATCAGTCCTTCCAAAGAACACCCAGGGTTGATCTCCTTTAGAATGGACTGGCTGGATCTCCTTGCAGTCCAAGGGACTCTCAAGAGTCTTCTCCAACACCACAGTTCAAAAGCATCAATTCTTCGGTGCTCAGCTTTCTTCATAGTTTAACTCCCACATCCATACATGACTACTGGAAAAACCATAGCCTTGACTAGATGGACCTTAGTTGGCAAAGTAATGTCTCTGCTTTTGAATATGCTATCTAGGTTGGTCACAACTTTCCTTCCAAGGAGTAAGCGTCTTTTAATTTCATGGCTGCAATCACCATCTGCAGTGAGTTTGGAGCCCCAAAAAATGAAGTCTGACATTGTTTCCACTGTTTCCCCATCTGTTTCCCATGAAGTGATGGGACCAAATGCCATGATCTTCGTTTCCTGAATGTTGAGCTTTAAGCCGACGTTTTTACTCTTCTCTTTCACTTTCATCAAGAGGCTTTTTAGTTCTTCTTCACTTTCTGCCATAAGGGTGGTGTCACCTGCATAGCTGAGGTTATTGATATTTCTCCCAGCAATCTTGATTTCAGCTTGTGCTTCTTCCAGCCCAGTGTTTCTCATGATGTACTCTGCATAGAAGTTAAATAAGCAGGGTGACAATATACAGCCTTGACATACTCCTTTTCCTATTTGGAACCAGTCTGTTGTTCCATGTCCAGTTCTCACTGTTGCTTCCTGACCTGCATACAGGTTTCTCAAGAGGCAGGTCAGGTGGTCTAGTATCCCCATCTCTTTCAGAATTCTCCACAGTTTATTGTGATCCACACAGTCAAAGGATTGGCACAGTTAATAAAGCAGAAATAGAACTGGAACTCTCTTGCTTTTTCGATGATCCAGTGGATATTGGCAATTTGATCTCTGGTTCCTCTGCCTTTTCTAAAACCAGCTTGAACATCTGGAAGTTCAGGGTTCACATGTTGCTGAAGCCTGGCTTGGAGAATTTTGAGCATAACTTTATCAGTGCTTAATAAATGTTTGCTCACTTATTTATTAAAAAAGTATTTATAGAGCTTTATACCTAGTAATCTTCAATGCTCCAGGGATAGAGTGATGTGTGTTCAGTCGCTTAGTCAATTTTACTAGGTAAATGACAGAGATGCTACTCTGTTACCTGTACCTATTTAAGTTCTTAGAATGATCATTAGGTGATAATGATGCTTATTACTAGTACTGTCTCTACATGTTTTGGTAACATCATGTAATACAAACCTGGTAAATTAACAACAGAAGAGAGTTCGTAGGAGACATTGAAGATGGTGCTACCCAAGCATGGCTTTGGAGCTGAATCCTAGAATGCGTCCCTTTGTCTCACTTTGAGAGAAAACAGGTGTTGAGTCACCTTCCCTTCTTATTGCCCTCTTATTGCAGAAGGACAGCAATAGGCAATGAAGTAATTATACAGGCACAAAATAACTAATCATTAAAACCGTTCTCCTGTTAACTCTGTATATGTATGCTCAGTTGTGTTGAACTCTTTGTAACCTCATGGACTGTAGCCTGCCAGGCTCCTCTGTTTATAGGAGTTTCTAGCAAGAATACTGGAGTGGTTGCCATTTTCTACTCCAGGAAATCTTTCTGACCCAGAGATCAAACCCGCGTCTCTTGCATCTGCTGCAATGGCAGGCAGATTCTTTACCACTGCACCATCTGGGAAGCCCAGGATACATTGAACTGATCAATAAAATATGTGGAAAAGTTCAGCCCTCCTGGAGCTTAAGGGCTTCCCTTGTGGCTTATCTGGTAAAGAATCTGCCTGCAATGCAGGAGATCTGGGTTTGATCTCTGGGTTGGGAAGATGCCCTAGAGAAAATAAAGGCTACCCACTCCAGTATTCTGGCCTAGAGAATTCCATGGACTGTATAGTCCACGGGGTTGCAAAGAGTCAGACACAACTGAGCAACTTGCACTTTTCCAGAAGCTTAAAATCTATTGTTGAAAGATTAAATTTTATTTGGAACTTATTACATCAAGGAAACAAGTGACAGAATAAGGAACACATGCAAATCAGTTTGAAGAGTTACTTAGGTACAGTCTTGAGAAATGATAAAAGCAAAGGGTAAACCAAAAAAAAAAAAAAAATAACTTAAACAAACAAACGAACAAAAAAGGCAGCTGAAAGTGGCAGAGACTGTAATGTGGGGAAAAAAATGGGAAGAAGGGAGAGGGGGGGATGACACTTATATTTCTGTTTAAACCATATAAAATTTAGTCTATTTATAGTCAAGTTTCTAATTATATATGAGAAGGAAACTACAAACCACTGCAGTATTCCTGCCTGGAAAATCCAATAGACAGAGTAGCCTGGTGGGCTACAGTCCATGGGTTGCAAGAGTCAGACATGACTTAGCGACTAAATCACCGCCACTACATATATTATCTATCTATCTATATATATGTATATTCCAAAAAATAGAATATTTATTTCTTCCTCCTGAGAATAAGGTAATATGGACTTGAATATGGGATGAAATATTACTGAGATACTTTTTTATGTCCAAAAGCAATCACACAAATTGAAGTCACCATGGCAAACTAACAATAATACTGCAAAATATTACAGGGTAAGACTTATAGAAAGAGCTGTATACATGGAAAATTACAATGAGTTTTTTTTATGGAGTAGGTTTCCTTTCAGTTGAGGTGTCAAATTTATAAACTATGTTATTTTCATATTTTTATTATGTCAAGTCTTTGGAATTATATAGAAATGTTTTAAAATATTAAAAGACCATGCATATAGAATGTTCATATTATTCAATGCAATTACTGAATATTATAATGCTCATCATGTTATCCAATGTAATAGACTTATTTTGCAGATGAAGAATCTGAGGTCCAGAAAGATTAAATATCTTGCCTGAATTTACACAGGTGGATAGTAGCAGTTTACAGACTAGAACTCAGAGTTGATCAGATTCTTACCAGCTATTTCCTGTCTCTCTATATGACTAAACTATAGACATTTAAAGAGAATAAAAAAAAAATGACATGATGAGCTATAAATTCATGAGAATGCAGATGGTAAATAGCAGGATAAAATATGTACAGAGGATATGAAATTTAAGGCCCTGGAGATCCATAATACCAAACAGACTATAATTTCTCCTGTATATTTCCAGTACATTCTTGTTTAGGTTGACACAACTGAACATTACGCCTTCTGTAGGTTTGTTTCAGAATGATGAGCCTGTGAACAAAATGCTTACTGTTGACATATCCTAAGTGAGCACTTTATGATTAAGGGGCAGACGATCAGGGTATTAAATCTTTAAAAAGGTTCATTTTATGTATGGTAGAAATTTGTGTGTATGTGTGTGTATGTATATTTCTATACACCCATACACTTAATTTACCTATTTCTTTAGTAAATATTTAATGTATAGATTTTATGTGAAATGTGCAATGTTACACCTTGGGATATATTTATGGCCAAACCAACAGAAAAAATTCACATGCAATGGAAATGCAGAGCATGGTAATTATAGTAACAGAGTAAATATAAGGAGCTATAATAGGATAATCAGGGCCAGATCATGGAGGAGCTTAGAAGTCATTTTAGAGAACTAAACAACCATAGACCTACCCCACAGAGAGAAACAGTGCCAACATTAGAAAATTTTGCTATTCATTTTCTTATGATTACATGTGTACATTAGTTGTTTACATACTTGAATGGCGATGTATATAGAGTTTCAGGGACTGCAGTCCTTACAATACTGTCAGCATTATTCTCATTCACTAAACTTAATATTCTGCCTTATAGACATAATACATTTGTTGACTATTCTTGGTAATTTAGGATATTTACACATCTTATTATTATACTTAATGCATGATTATACACACATATACTATTTCTATATGTTTTATTTTTCTTAAGGTAAGGTGAAGTCGCTCAGTCATGTCCAACTCTTTGAGACCCCGTGGACTGTAACCTACTAGGCTTCTCCGTCCATAGGATTCTCCAGGCAAGAATACTGGAGTGGATTGCCATTTCCTTCTTCAGGGGATCTTCCCAACCCAGGGATCAAACCCGGGTCTCCCGCATTGGAGGCGGACGCTTTAACCTCTGAGCCACCAGGGAAGCCCCTTTATCTTTCTTAAGGTACTAATATCAGTCAGTTCAGTTGCTCAGTTGTGTTCGACTCTTTGCGACCCCATGAACCGCAGCATGCCAGACCTCCCTGTACATCACCAACTCCTGGAGTTTACTCAAACTCATGTCCATTGAGTCAGTGATGCCATCCAACCATCCCATCCTCTGTTATCCCCTTTTCCTCCTACCTTCAATCTTTCCCATCATCAGAGTCTTTCAAATGAGTCAGTTCTTTGCATCAGATGGCCAAAGTATTGGAGCTTCAGCTTCCATATCAGATATTAATATACCTAGTGTATTTAAGGGCCATAGTAATTTTAAGGTACTGGAAGCACATTGCCATATAATTTTGTAGTTTTCCTGTAGTGATATGGAGTTCTTACCAAATTATATTCTAAGCTGACATAATTATTACCATTTACCAAAGAAAACCTTAGAAAAAAAAATGTCCAATTTAATTACAAGAAAATTA
Organism: Oryx dammah; assembly: GCF_014754425.2. NCBI lineage: Eukaryota > Metazoa > Chordata > Mammalia > Artiodactyla > Bovidae > Oryx > Oryx dammah. The sequence continues at coordinate 115,022,842 of NW_024070186.1, forward strand.
CCTATCATTGTTTTAATTTTCATTTGTCTGAAATTTAGCAAGAATTAAGTTATTTCTTTTTTTCAGCAGTGCCCCATGGCATGTGGGATCTTAGTTTCTAAGCCAGAGATCAAACTTGCCCCCCTGCACTGAAAGATTGGGAAGTCTTAACCATTGGACTGCCAGGGAAAACCCAAGATTGAAATTATTTTTTAATGAATATTAGGCAACAGTATCTCTTCTAAGTAAGGACTGACAGCTCATCCTTTGCCTGTTTTCAGTTCAGTTCAGTCACTCAGTCGTGTCTGACTCTTTGCGATCCCATTGACTGCAGCACTCCAGGCTTCCCGGTCTATCACCAACTCCTGGAGCCTACTCAAACTCATGTCCATCATGTCGGCGATGCCATTTAACTATCTCATCCTCTGTCGTCCCCTTCTCCTCCCACCTACACTCTTTCCCTGGGTCTTTTCCAATGAGGCGGTTCTTTGCATCAGGTGGCCAAAGTACATTTTACCATGGTCTGTTCTTCACATGGACTTCCCTGGTGGCTCAGACAATAAAGTATCTGCCTGCAACGTAAGAGACCTGGGTTTGATTCCTGGGTCAGGAAGATCCTCTGGAGAACTAGCTACCCACTCCAGTATTCTTCCCTAGAAGATTCCATGGACAGAGGAGACTGGTAGGCTACAGGCCATAAGGCTACAGTCCATAGGGTCACAAAGAGCTGAACATGATTTGAGTGACTAACAAATATTTTATCATTTTAATTCTTCACATGTATCTTACCCAGCTTGTTACTTTTTATCATTTTATTTATAAAGACTTTGATATATGAAATTTCTATTAAACTCATCTGTCATTTGCTTTGTAATTTATTTTTATATGCTTCTCTATTTATTCAAGTATACTTATTTTTTCTTAAGATGTTATGCTTATATTTACCTGGTTAATAACTTGGGATTTATTTCAGGGTATTTTTTTAGTTGAAAATTAACTTTAAATATTTTAAATAATAATTTCCCCTCAAAACATTTTATTCAATGATTTATAATTTTCCTATTGATCTTAGATGTGCTCTTTATCCTATATTAAATTTCTCTGTATATTAAGAACTTTTTTCAAGGCTCTTTTGTTCCTTTAACCAGAAACTGTTTCTATCTTCTACATGGAAATATAAATTAATTCCTAAAATATGAGCTAATTATTCATTAGTTGATTTTGATTAAATATACTTCTGTTTTAAGTGATATACCTGAATGAGGATAATTTTGAAGAAAAAGCCATATACAAATGGGACAGCATGACATTTTTCATTTATATAAAACCTTCATTATCTAGCAACCAATATTTTTGATATATAAGTACAATGCAGTGAAATTATAGATAGTATTATGAAAACTTGATACCACACTTTCTAAGAAAAGTTTTTACAGAGAAAATTAAGCAAAATTTCAGTGATGAAATTAAATCACAAGAAAAGTAATTGGTTCTTGAATATGAAAATAAAGTTTTATGTAAAATCCAGCTCAGAAATATAACCTGTATGCCATGTTTATGTGCTAAGTTTACAGAATTTGAAGTTTTGCTTGGTTTCTTTAAATGCCAAACATATGTATTCTTCTTAGTTTTCAAATAATTAAGTAAAAATGATTTTTGTGTCTTTTGACCTTAAAATTAGAGTTATAAGTTAATATCCAAAAATACATAAACAGCTCACATAAATCAACATCAAAAAATAAACAACTCAATTTAAAAAATGAGCAGAAGACTTGAATAGCCATTTTCCGAAACAGGATATGCAGATGAGTAACGGGCACATGGAAAGACATTCAATGTCACAAATCATCAGGGACCTGAAAATCAAAACCAGAATGAGCTATCATCTCATACCTGTCAATCACTATCCTCAAAAAGAACACAAATACAAAATGTTGGCGAGAATGTGGAGAAAACAGAACACATATACACTGCTAGGGGGAATGCAAATAGGTGTAGCCACTGAAGAAAACAGCATGGAGGTTTCTCGAAAAAGTAAAAACAGATCTACCATATGACCCAGCATTCCAATCACAGGTAAAAAGAAAGAAATTTACACACATCCCGATGTTCAAAACAGAGCTATTTATAGTTGCCAAGATACAGGGGCAACCTAAATAAAATTTTGCCATTTGCAAAAGCATGGATGGACTTGGAGGATATTATGGTAACAGAAATGTCAAGCAAAGATAAACCCAAAGATAAATAAGATCATGTATCTGCCTGCAATGTAAGAGACCTCGGTTCAATCCCTGGGTCAGGAATATCCCCTGGAGAACTTGCTACCCACTCCAGTATTCTTTCCTAGAAAATTCCATGGACAGAGGAGCCTCGTGGGCTACTGTCCATGAGGTCAAAAAGAGCCGGACATGACTGATTCTACATGATGATACATGCAGAATCTAAAAAACTACAACTAATGAATATAACAAAAACAAACAGACTAATAGAGAACAAATTAGTGGTTACCAATGGGGAGGAGACAGGTGGGGAGGAGTAATATAAGGGTAGGAGATTAAAAGGTATGAAATATTATGCATAAAAAAGCTACAAGGATAAGCACAGGGGTATAGCCAGTAAATTTTACCATATTATACTAGTATATTTTATATAATATTACCATATTATACTAGTATATTTTACCATAACTATAAATGGAGCATAATAACCTTTAAAATTGTTATCATTATATTATATAACTAACATATTAAAATATAGCATTGCACATACTATACATAAATAAAAAAATAACACTATAATTTTCCCTACAAAATCAAGTTCCTATTAGGGTAACTCTTCCCATATTCTACCTCTGGTGCCTCTGATACCATGACAAGCTACAATGGACTTAAAAATTACATGAAGGCAATTATATGACTTCATTCCCACCTCTGAAACTGTGAGCTACCACAAAGGAGGAAAAATAAAACTATGGAAGTAGAAAATAAATTTTAAATTAATAACAGGAATGAAAAATTGGGACATTTGTAGAGAAGAGCTTAGAGAACGATAGTTCTAGATCACAGCACAAAAAAATGATGAGTTTGCCTTAAAAGATCATTAAAACTTTATCTAATTCTTCATATGTAAAGAAAATGGACATATCAAGGAGGTATCATTAAAAAAGGTCTATCATAATTTAATGCATTTAGGTTACTTCTTGCATTTCACCTACCATTATGAATTCCTTTTTTATTCAGAAAATTAGAGTAAAAATTACATTATATAAATTTTTAAAAATCTCCAATATATAAATAAGTTGACGTAATATAACTAGAATGTTTTACTGATGGTTTCCTATCTTAAATAAAGTATTATGATGCAGAGAAAGAGACCATCTAGCTCTTGAAGTGCAATTTATTTTTTTGTATTTTCTTCTTTAATAGGCTAATAGGCAGAGGGAAGATTTTAGGCAAAATACATGGAAGACAGGCTTCCCAGGTGATGCCAATGGTAAAGATCTCGCATGGCAACGTAGGAGATACAGAGATGAGGGTTCAGATCCCTGGATTGGGAAGATCTCCTGGAGGAGGGCATGGCAACTTATTCTAGTATTCTTGCCTGGAGAATCCCATGTTCAGGGGAGCCTGGAGGGCTACAGTCCAGGGAGTCACAAAAGAGTAGGACATGACTGAAGCAACTTAGCACACATACACAAAGAAGACCATCCTAAAAGAGCCAGTTAAAATATACAAGAAAAATGGAATTATTACTTAGATATATTTGAAATGGGATAAAAATGGCATTTATTTGTAACATAAAGTATATTTATCCAAATGTTATAACATTTATAAGTGCATCTTGATTGAAGACTTATAGCTGAATGATATATTCTCTTGAGATTCTTTAAGGCATATGAAAATTGTCACCTTATAAGTATATAATATGAGCTGGCAGCAGTTAGGATAATAAAATTCAGATGGTAGAAAATATTTTAGGACATAATTTTACATGTCAGTTGTCTTTAAATTTAAAAATATAATTATGTAGCACTTCAAATACAGTTTAATTGTTCTGCTCTTAATACAAGTATCTCACCTTTTGAAAAACAGCTACATAAAAACCGACCTTGAACATTTTAAATATTCAAAACTGTTCAGCACATTTCTTATAACAACAGAAAGAGGAACCTAGTCCTAATTTCTAGGAATCTAAATGCTCAGATGGTATCTACAACTGACCAGCATGCTTATCTTGAAGAAAAGTAATAAAAAACTTTAAAATATAAAATTATAAGATAGGACATAACTATCACGCCTATAAAAATATAATTCAAACTCATAGAAAGTAGTCAATTATTCACTATTTATATAAAAAATCCTTGAAACAGGAAGTCAAGAGAGGACATCATTCGCACAGGATTGGTAAAGGGTAATCATATCTTAGAGACATAGTGATTCAGCAGAAAAGTAAAATAAGCTGTTTAAAAACAAAACAAAACAGAATGAAAAGGATATGTCTATCTACATATTATAGATATATTTATTATCCTTGGAATATTATTTATTTGCTTTAATGAGAGATTACTTAAGATATAAGCTGGAGAAGAATTAGAAAAAAATGAATACAAGTAATTCAGTGAGCCAAGCTATAATTATTTTGAAGGAAAAAAAGCACGTTTTTGTCTTAGGGTACACTTTAGAAGTGACTTAGTACAACAATATAGAGCTATGGAATTTATATTTAGGTCTACTAGAATTGCAAAATAATTAGAACAGCTTTAGGCAAATTATGGAGCAATCTTTCAATTTTTTTTTGTTTTTTATCTTTTATAACTAAAAGCTTTGCTTACTGTATGACAGAATAAATATATGGTCAAACATCTATGGCCTCTCTTCATAGAAATAGAAAAATGAAATGTCAATATTTACCACCTATCACATCACTATTTAATCATTTATTACTTTACACATATTTTAAGGACTTGCATGCTAAGTAGTATTTTAGGCACTCAGTATTCAAAAATGTATACTGAATCAGATATATGTTTAATTTAATCTTTTTTTTTTTTTAGTTAAGCTCTAAAGAATTTTAAGGAATGAAAGATTGTTGACTGCTCTGTAGTAGACACCACATTTCAAACACTCTAACACGCGCTTGCTTTTCGCTACATGGCACACATTACAGTACTTGGCACATCACAGTTACTGAACGTAGTTGTTTTCTGACTAACATATAGAGGTTAATAGGAAAAACAAGGACATCACTATTTTGTAAAATGCATTCAGGACAGATTTCAAGAGTCTGCTTGACTTTCTCAGCTGCATGGTTCTATAATCCTGCTTAGAGTATAATGCTTGGCTACTGCCATCTTGAAATTCTTCATAATTTTATCTTTAATTCATATTTTGTAAGTGAAGTCTGATGGGACAACTGGGAGCTTGACGCTCCGGCTTTCTCATTCATCCCATGCAGGCAGCCAACAGTTTCTGGCAAGGAGGTTTAAAGACCTTTAGAGTTCTCCCTTCCATTGTGGGTTGGGAAGCCCTGGGAATCTAGAGGTGTCATCAATCTCCCTACAACTATCCCTGTGCAGATGGAAGGTCTCTGGACTGGATCAGTACCTGGGGACACCCTTCCTTCCTCTTTCCCAAGGTTTTGGGTCTGTCTTATGTTTGTCTGTCCTGGTCTGCTTGAGATACCGTTGGGGACTGGAGATACCAAGTGGTGCAGGACTCTAGGAAAAAAACTGTACTGTACTCTGACTTCACATGAGTTAAATGCTCTTATCTTTACATTTAAAAGTAGCATTGAGCAATATAAAGATGAATGGTAAAGTTTATGCCAGTAATTTGAATTTTACTTTTTCTTTACTTGGACATTAAATGGCAAATAAAAAAGTAACATGACAAGTTGAGAGAGAGAGAGAAATTGCAGAAGGAAAAAGCTTTATATTTTAGTACCTTTAATGGCCCTTTTTTTTTTCCTGCTTTTTGAACAAAGGGTCCTGCAGTTTCATTTTTCACTGGGCATCACAAATTATGTAGCTGGAACTGACTGTTTTAGAATCCAAACCAAATAGAAAAGTGCTGAGGAATACATGGAAGAAAAAAAAAGCTACTTAAACATGTTATATGGAATTTCAGTGTGATTAAAAGGTCAGCAATTAGTTTTCAATCTTTACAAACTATTTATTAAATATTAGACACTTCACATTTTAAATAATTTATCAGAATAATCTATCAAACTTGAAAGTCTTTTGGTTTCACTTTTACACATTATTTTAAAAAATATTTATTAATATTTACTTTGAAGTACAAAGGACTTTTAGAAAATATCCCTTCCCCCAAATGAAAATTTACTTTTTAAGAGTAACCACATTTGAATCAATAATTTAGTTATCCAAATCAGTCAATCTGTTATGCAGGCAGTTAAGTTAATGGAGTTAAATTGGCGTCCCTTTTTAAAACAAAGAATTGCATTGAAAATGAGCAAACAATGTGTGGGATATTTGCTCAACCATAACGTAGAGCATTATATCACATGACAGTCATAGATTAGGCAAAATGTGATCAGATTGCATTTATTTTCATTACTGATCAGGTTTAATTTTATAGGATTTAAAATATTTTACTTAACAAGTTCTATTACTATTTCTTCAATTTATATGGAGAAATGCCATTAAAATTGTTAATTTGGTATTAGTGGTATCAATATAGGAATAAGATCTTATTATTTTATGCTAAAGAAAACATTTAGTCACCTTTCTGATAAACTGCACAAATAAGAATTTCTTAGAGAAACTTGATGGCTCTAAAAGTCAACTGCTTAAAATCAAGTTTAGGATTAAGCATATTTCTCTAGCAATGTACAATCACCAAAAAAACCCATTATTGCTATTAAAGGATGGTGTAGTGTTGATAAAACTTTTTGTTAAAAATTCTAACAGCACATGAAGACTTGGTAAGCAAGAAATTCAACACACACTAATGAATACATGTCTAATAATACTTTCTAGTAAGTTTTGAGGCAAATTCCTGGTTAAATTTAAGGCTTTGCCCTTTTATTTCACACTGCCTGGAATAGTCTTTTATATTCAGGCTTCCTCCTTCAATCATGATCTGCTGGAGTATTACACTATCAAAGGAGGTGTTTTTGGTTTCCCTATGGAAAATGTCCCTCTCCCATCATCTCCAAATCTCTTAGTCTGTTCAGTGTTTCTTCATGGAACATATCACGACTTGACATAGAAACATGTTCTGAACAAAGGGACACTGTTAGCAGTTTGCATTGTTCCTTTATTGCTGTATCTTTAGCATATTGAAGAGTTTCTGGCAGATAGTAAATATTCAAGAAATATTTTTGAGTGAGTGAAATAATTAACTGAAATGATATCCAATTTCTGTTAATGCAGTTAACTGAGATTTATTAGGTTATAAACAATGTAGATCAAGGATGAAAGCGTGTGTTAGTCGCTCAGTCATGTCCAATTCTTTGCGATCTCATGGACTGTAGCCTACCAGGCTGCTCTGTCCATGGGATTCTCCAGGCAATAGTCCTGGAGTGAATTGCCGTTTCCTTCTCCAGGGGATCTTCCCAACCCAGGACTCGAATCCGGGTTTCCCACATTGTAGACAGACGCTTTACTGTCTGAGCCACCAGGGACTGAACATCAGTTCAGTTCAGTTCAGTCGCTCAGTTATGTCTGACTCTTTGCGACCCCATGAATCACAGCATGCCAGGCTTCCCTGTCCATCACCAACTCCTGAGTTCACTCAGACTCACGTCCATCGAGTCAGTGATGCCATCCAGCCATCTCATCCTCTGTCGTCCCCTTCTCCTCCTGCCCCCAATTTCTCCCAGCATCAGAGTCTTTTCCAATGAGTCAACACTTCACATGAGGTGGCCAAAGTACTGGAGTTTCAGCTCTAGCATCATTCCTTCCAAAGAAATCCCAGGGCTGATCTCCTTCAGAATGGACTGGTTGAATCTCCTTGTAGTCCAAGGGACTCTCAAGAGTCTTCGCCAACACCACAGTTCAAAAGCATCAATTCTTTGGTGCTCAGCCTTCTTCACAGTCCAACTCTCACAGCCATACATGACTACTGGAAAGACCATAGCCTTGACTAGACGGACCTTTGTTGGCCAAGTAATGTCTCTGCTTTTCAATATGCTATCTAGGTTGGTCATAACTTTCCTTCCAAGGGGTAAGCATCTTTTAATTTCATGTCTGCAGTCACCATCTGCAGTGATTTTGGAGCCCCCCAAAATAAAGTCTGACACTGTTTCCCCATCTATTTCCCATGGAGTGATGGTACCAGATGCCATGATCTTCATTTTCTGAATGTTGAGCTTTAAGCCAACTTTTTCACTCTCCACTTTCACTTTCATCAAGAGGCTTTTTAGTTCCTCTTCACTTTCTGCCATAAGGGTGGTGTCATCTGCATATCTGAGGTTAATGATATTTCTCCCAGCAATCTTGATTCCAGCTTGTGCTTCTTCCAGTCCAGCGTTTCTCATGATGTACTCTGCATAGAAGTTCAATAAGCAAATTTACAGCCCTGATGTACTCCTTTTCCTCTTTGGAACCAGTCTGTTGTTTCATGTTTAGTTTTAACTGTTGCTTCCTGACCTGCGTACAGATTTCTCAAGAGGCAGGTCAGGTGGTCTGGTATTCCCATCTCTTTCAGAATTTTCCACAGTTTATTGTGATCCACACAGTCAGAGGCTTTTGGCATAGTCAATAAAGCAGAAATAGATGTTTTTCTGGAACTCTTTTGCTTTTTTGATGATCCAGCGGATGTTGGCAATTTGATCTCTAGTTCAAAGAGCATAGGGATTGAGCATAGGCTTAGGCAAATAACACATCATACTCGTTCTCAATATGCTTATATATTGGTCAAACTATGGCATATAAAATATGATTATGATCCAGTGAGAGAGATGCATATGAGCTACTATTCACAAATGACTGGAAGCAGTTCATTTTCTAAACTTGTTGACTGAGAGCTGAGCCACTTACCAACTTCAAGAAACTCATTGCTAAGGTCTAAGAGCCTTTTCTATATCATTCATTTTCTCAAAAGATGAATGCCAAAAAGACACTAGACTTGAGAGCAATTGGATGTTTCCCAGGACTAAACACAAGGTTTATAATCACTTGGACTCCATCAATTTCAATATTTGGCTGGACCATAAAGTTACGTAGTTATGATTAGCTAGGCTGACATTTCAATTACTTTCCCTACATAAAATACTCAGTATACTTCTCAGAAGAGTACTTTTCTTAAGAAATAGGAAAATTTTATATGTCAATATAAAGTGTCTGTGGCTTTTGAATATGTGATTTTCTTCTGTTTAAGAAATATGAAAAATACAATAGATAGTATTACTCAGCTTAAATTATGTTTATTGATTTTATTATTTTTTAATTTATGCCACTATCTTATATTCAGTGTATCTTTAGTAAGCATTTAAAACTTTTATACTGATTTCTTTTGCTTTGAATAAACTTGCACCGAGTTTTGGAGAAGGAAGTAACAACCCACTCCAGTATTCTTGCCTAGATAATCCTGTATACAGAGGAGCCTGGTGGGCTGCTATCCATAGGGTCACACAGAGTCGGACACGAATGAAGTGACTTAGCATGCACGCATGCATTGGAAAAAGAAATGGCAACCCACTCCAGTATTCTTGCCTGGAGAATCGCAGGGACAGAGGAGCCTGGTGGGCTGCCATCTATGGGGTCACACAGAGTCGGACACGACTGAAGCGACTTAGCAGCAGCAGCAGCAGCAGCTCAGAGTTTAGAAAAAATTATTCACTATCAAGAATTTTGAAAACATAGTGAGGATTAGGAGGAATATTCAGACATAAATAAATTAAAATACAGATATAAAGATGAATGATGTTTTCAATGCCCTTAATTACCTACTCTAGCAATGTGCAAAAGGTTGCTATTTGAAATAGATTATATTTTCAGAATGCAGTGAACTGTAAATCAAATAGACATCTCAAGTTTATAAATATATGGAGACTTATGCTGATTTAAATCTATTTTCAATGTCAGTTCAATTAATTATTCCTGCCTGAGCACATATATGAATGTTCAAACAAAATTAAGCCTAAAGCAAGACCTATATAGAATAGTCACCCAATGGCAGAGATAGGAGTGTTGAATATACATTTTAAGAAGTCAGATGATTGGAAAAACTGTTTCTGACAATAACTGCTTTAAAGACCCGTTAGCAAATATCAGCAGAATTGGTTTGTAATTTAGCATGTCTTTCACTTTAATTGGAGACTAATTACTTTACAATATTGTATTGGTTTTGCCGTACATGTCTTTTACTTTGAACATGATCCCTTAAGGTTTTTGCACATGTCAGGATATCTACAAACACAATTTGTTTCAGGCTGACTATACATGATTAACATTTTCCTTTACTGTCTATGACCTGAATAATTCCTTTTACTAAATCACACATCTTTGTTTTTCTATCATGCACTGAAGATTAAAGTCAAATGTTTTCTAAGTGTTGCTTTCTTGTTTTGCTCTCTAAATGAACTGCTTTTAAAGACCATTTAAATAGACTATGAAAATAGAAGGTTGCAAATATAGCTTTTAGGGATTTTAGAAGTCAGTTAATTAAGGTTTATTGCTAAGATTTCTAATTATGAGAGTCATAGTCTTAAATCTATAATCTTATTTATCCAACTAGAATCAGTATAATCAAGGAACGCTTCTCCTAACTACAGCTAAAGTAGTTCTAAGTGATTTGGGAAAAAAATTTTTTTTACATTTCTTTAATTGTAAACAGTAAACAATTACGTAAAGGTTGTTTAATGTGGTTTACTTAATATTTCTTAAGTATGAGAATATGTGTGTGTGTGTGTGTGTGTGTATTTAACTACGGGCTTCCCTGATGGCTCAGCAGGTGAAGAATCTGCCTGCAATGCAGGAGACACAGAAGATGCAGGTTTGATCCCTGGGTTGGAAAGATCCTCTGGAGAAGGGAATGGCAACCCACTCCAGTATTCTTGCCTGGAGAATTCCATGGACAGAGGAGCCTGGCAGGTTACAGTCCATGGGGTCACAAAGAGTTGGACAATGACTGAGACACTAAGAACAATTAACTACATGAAAGAAAAGGCTATTTGATGCAAATTTCCTCTTTATCCTCATGTTCTACACTGCACACACAGAGTAGTAAAAACATAATTAATGCAACTGTCTATATTTTTCAGTCCGTTTCATTTTATTTCCTAATTGTACTAAGTCAACTCATGTACAGCATTATTATTCTGTTGATTTTCTTTTACCCAACCTGTGGCCCTGATGATGTATTAGTAACTTCTGCTAAATGGCTGTTCCCCTAAGTTGTCTTGGCTATTTTGTAGACTCCAACCTATTTCTCCAAATCTTTAGGTTAAGTGTTCCGTTCCATCCTCAGGTCCTACTGTACTTCTGCAATATACCAACGTCTTCAACCCTCTTGGGTATATTAGCCTTTAGGGCTCAATTCCTCAATTGCTCAATCTTCACTTTGTTCCTTCTACTCAGTATTCTTTCCCTTCTCCTGGCTTCATCTGGCTTATGCACATCACACTCATCTTTTAGAACAGAAATTAACACTGTTTCCTCAGGAAGACCAGACCTTATCCTCCAGACCTGAGGAATACATGCTTTCAGAGAACCTGATGTTCTCCTTGGTGGGATTTATCACAGTACTAATTATGCATTTGTCAAATTATTTATTATCTACCTCCTACAGAATTCATAAGAGCTTTCTCACTACTGTATATATACTGAATAAATTAAAGGCTTTGAATAGCTCTATCATTTTTCTATGGTATGAAAACAATGATATGTAACTTATGAGTAATGAGACAAAGAATTTACTGTGGTCTCCTCAGTCCAATAATATTGTAATGTGCTATCCTGTAACTGTACAGCACCTCTTGAGTCGCTTCAAAGAAAATTTCCAAAGATACACAAGTAGAATGATGGGAGGTCCCTCCCTCTATTAGGAACAGTAATCAAGCTGTTGTCTTATCAAGGCTGGCACACAATGATGACAGCTCAAGTTTGGTTGTGGGACATTCCAGTTTCTATAGGCTCCTTTTTAACTCCAACACTAGGATCTGACCCTTTCTGGTATGAAAAAAGTAACTGATACAGGCACAGACTGAATTATTTCATAATGTTACCCCTGACTAGAGTATTTGCATTTTTAAAGATGTGGTTTTCTAACATCAGAATTTCAGACACAAGAAAAGAAGGACTTCTTTTTGTCTCTTAAAATTTGACATTGATATAGTGGTTCATATAAATAAAACTGGCAATAATATTTTATAAAGTATATATGTGGACCTTGATGTACTTTTCAAGCAAAATTTAAATATATTTTGATTTTTCATTAAAACATATCTAAAACAAAGTAGAATTAAATGAATAATAAATGCTTCTCAGTAGTCTTCTCAAAGATAATCTTCTTCCAGAAAGTTTAGTTTCAATATATGGATACTACATCTTGTTCCATGATTAATATAATTTCTGTCCTTATAGCAATACAGTTTTAATGAATTCTTTCATTTTCAAAGTGAGAAATAGTTTTTACCCTGCCTTCTGCTACATTAGAAAAATAGTCCATATGAACTCTCTTCTAATACTAGAACGAAAGACTATTATATGTATGTATAATGTATGAAATTATATAAATATATTTATAAATATATTTGATTTAAAGTGATTTTTTTTATTCTCAAACTTAATTATTTATACCTTATAGTTAGAACAGTTGTATTGGGTTATTTTTAATCAGGTAGCAGAAGAAAAGGCTTGGAAATAATCTGCTAGTGCAGAGCAAAACAGACGGTCTTAATCTGTTTTATCTTGAAGACACATCTGACAAGATTCTGTTGATACTACAGGAAAGAATAAAAAAAAAAACAAAACAGGAATTCCATTTTGAACAACCAAAAACCAAATCCTATGATGTAGAACAATTTGTTAAATGAAGGGGAACATTATATAGTAAATACAAAAATGGTGATTTTACAGTTCTATTTGTTTGCTTTATTTATTAAATGTATTTCTGAAGAGCATCAGCAAAGTGAACTTATATTAGTTTGAATAAAATAGTCAAATCCATTTCAAATATATTTTTAGAATGCTAAAGTTTTCTTTCTGTATTTTTTACAGGTTTAGCAGTGTTTTTCTTTTTACTTCTTATTTTGCAACAATGATAGAGTCATAGAAATTGACCAAAAAAAAAAAAAAAGTGTACAGCAACTTCCCACATATATTTTACCCAGCCTCCCCCAATGTTAACTACTTGCATAACTATAGTGCAATATCAAAACCAGAAAGTGACATTTGGAAAATCCACAGGGCTCATGTGTGTGTGCACCATGCATTTATATGCGTTGAGTGTAACTCTTTGCAATTTATCATATATCTAACTTCATGTAACTATCACCATTATCACTACAAGGCTCACTCCTGATGTTCCTGCACAGCCACATGAGACCTGTGGATTTTCCAAATGTCAATTTCCTGGTTTTGATGTTGTCCTATAATTATGCCACCTAGTCTGTGGCATTTGTTATAGCAGACTCAGCAAATAAATATAGTATAAAAGAATGGTTTTATCTGTATAAATTATTCTCATCTATATGTGTTCACATAAAACAATACTTTTTGCTGTAAGACAATCCTTTCTGTAACAACATAACTTATGAATGCTTCTCAAAGGGAGTTTTTAAATCTCAAGTTTTCCTGGTATCATGCTTTGTGAAAAATTACATAATGAGGGGATTAAAGAGAATACATTCTTATAAAAAGCATAGGAGTCTTCATGCCTGACTATATTGCAGTAAAAAATCTATAGTCTTAAAAGGAGCCATTTAGCTGAAAGCAACTGGAGTTTTATTTTTTTTAAGATAGCTTATTTTTTACACAAAACTGCACCTAAACAATGGCATTTAGATACATTAATGGATATATTTGTTGTTCCTTTTAAGAGTGAATTATGGTTAGGCATGTTGGCTGCACTGTTTTTATAATATAGGTATGAACTGTAATTAGTATAAATCCTTACTATTTGCATATTTGACATGGAAAAGAGAGGGCTGCATAAGTAGGGCAGCTGAATTTCAGTTCATTTAGTAACCTTTTTTATGTTTGATGTTTGTTGATAAGTCATATAAACTTACTTATTAAGATATATCAGCATATGATTATATGAAAAACATAATGCATAGCCATTAAAGAGAAGGACTGTATCTAATTGACAATACTAACAAGAAGTAATATCAAAAATATCTTTCTGCACCTTGGGAAACAGTAAGATCCGTAAATCACCCCTATAATGTAGAGAGTGTGCAACTGCACCCCAGTGAATACAGGTCCACCAGGAATATTAAGCGTCAAAATGGAATTATAGATCTGTTTTGAGAGAACAGCAGTAGAACTTACCATCTTGATCCGTGGTCACTGTAATAGCTGTGAATGGCTTGGGAGAAAAACTCAACTCAGAAACTCCATTCATGGCTTCTATTTCAAAGGTGTAATTCACGTGAGACACAAAGTCAAGTACTATCACGGAATTGTTGATCAGGCCAGTATGTCTTGGGATGAAGCGGAGTCCTCCACCACAGTCCTCACACTGGCTGGTGTCTAAGCCACATTTCTTACAGATTACACTGTATGTGAGGTCTTTTCTCCCTCCTGTGTCACTTGGTGGGCTCCATTCCAAAATAAGGGCCGTTTCATTGATGTTAAAAACCACATTCCTAGGAGCTGAAGGTGGCCCTAGAGAAAGCAATTAAAAAACAAATGTACATGTATAGGACAATGAATTATAGTGCTCACTTGAAAATGTCATCAATAAACATGTGCTGGTCTTTTATATTAGTTTGAGCTCGCTCTTCTGATGGAAGCCATAAAGAAAAATGGTTAAAAATACCTGCATAAGTTTAGTAAGGGTGGAGTCTTAGGGTGAAGATGGTCTATATATTAACTTTTGGCATATGAATTTCAGTATTTAACATCAAAAGCCACAGATCACCAAAAGATACAGTAATTATACTTCTTAAATTTGTTGACTAAAAAATATAATAACCCAACATTATTTTAAATTACATGATGGCTTTGTATAATTACATCTTAATAATTGCATCATCATTTAAAAACTTTGAAAAAATAATAACATACATATATAAAATATGCTGTGTTCAGTATTTCAGTCTTCAAACTATGCTTGATGTATAACTAAAACTCTCATTTGTTTGAAAATCTAAGAATCTTTTTCTCACAGGCTGAGAATAAATGGCCATGAATTTAGGGTGGACACACAGTTTGGAAGGAAGGGAATAGGAACAGAAACTGGAGGCAGCATAAATACTTTTTTAGGTCCTGTCAATTTCATGGGACAAAAGTATTATTTGGAAGGGCTGTGTGAGTGTGCTCAATTGTATCCAACTCTTTGCCAACCTCTGGACTCTAGCCCGCCAAGCACATCTGTCCATGGAATTGCCCAGGCAAGAATATTGGAGTGAGTTGCCATTTCCTTCTCCAGGGGATCTTCCTGATCCAGAAACGGACCCCACGTCTCTTGTGTCTCCTACATTGGCAGGTGGATTTGGAAGCGATCAAAGGGGATATAGGTAAGATATGGTACCTAGATTTTATTTATATTAACTTTACTAAGCATAAGTAAATGCATCCTTGAAAGCTTATAAAGAGACTCCCAAGATCCTCTTATTCGTCATCAAGAGTCTGCATAAACCATATTGGTCATGGGTGGTGGATGAACATCTGCTCTCGTTTCTCATTATTTTTCCATATGATCACACTCCACAGAGTACTTAATGTCTTTAACTATTCGTGTTTTTTTTTCTCTCTTAAAATTGTGTCAATAATCTTGTATATTCATCTGAGTCCTTCAAACCTCAGTTTCATATCATTCACTGAACAATTATTAACTGAAGGTCTACTACGTGCCAGACAGTGCACTGTGAACTTGCTATATTGTGAAATGCCACAGAATCCTTCTGTAAGAGACTGTGCCTATGACAGATACTTTGAAAAATAATTCATTGCATAAATGACTCATTAAATAATACTGCTATATTTTAAAAGGGTAGTCTTAAGAAATTCAAACAGTTCTTTAAAATTCAGCAATTTGCTTAGAAGGCGAAAAAGAATTCTCTGTAACATTCTCTGCATAGAAATAAATTCAAGTTTTCACATAGGCTTCTTTTGGATTTCAAGACATGGTCATTCACTCATTAAATAAGTTTTCCGTGACTACCATGTGTGCCAGATATTCTGCTAGATCTTGGGTTTACAGCATAAATCTGATAAATGTTATTTCTGCTTTCTTGCTATTGACATTTTAGCTGAATGGCTAGATAAACACAAACACACACGAAAAAAAACAGAAAAATAAAATTCAAATTATAATAAGTGCAATCACAGAAATCAAAAGGAATGGAGCTAAAAAAAAAGTATCAAGGGGCCAACCTGAGAAACCTTCTGAGAAGGTTTCATGCAGGTTGTGTGGAAGATGTAGAGAGGGGTAGGAAGGATTTTAGAGATAGACCATGCACGGTTCTTCAGTCAAAAAAGAGTATGAAATAGTCATGGAAGTGACAGAAGATCACTGTAGCTAGAATGCAGAAGGAGTAAACAAGAAGTGAGTTTTAAGCAACAGGAAGGGGTCGGATAATGCAACATTTGATATGCTCACTGGAATGAATCTGTATATGTACATATATATATATATATATATATTTTTCATTTAAAAGGAAGAAGCTGACAGATTCTATGTACAGAAGTGATGTGTTTCAAAAACAGCAATCCGGCTGCAGTGTGGGGAGTGGTCTTAAAGAGTACAGAGAACTCAGTAACAAGATCTGTTACACAGTGTTAGAGAAGCATAACATCACTCCTAAATCCATATGATTGGGTGTCGGGTTTGAGATATTAAGAAATGCTATGCTTCCCTTTTTCATCTTGTTGGATCCTATTATCAGCAACCTGATGGGTATGGCTCAGACACCTATATGTACAACACCTAAAATCAGCCCTAGAAATGGGACTGTTAGTTTTTCCAAAAGGCTTCTGTATACCTTGCTTTATGCCATTTCATGTTCTGGAGAGTTATAGACATGTCTGCTTTCAGAAAGGCAAATATTGAAGGGATTATAAACTAGAGCACAGGGATAAGCATAATTTTTTTTCCTCCAACCTAGACTCATGCCTAGGAGATAAAGATTCATTATCATAATAGTGTCTTCCTACTGGATGACATATTCATATTGTTGCTCTTTTCTCTTATTTATAATGGAAAACATGAATTATTATTCACTTACATTTCCAAGATCAGGAAAAATGTTATCAATTATGTTATGGGTGTCTGCAAATATATGACTGTCCGCCTAGAGATACTTAAATTAAAAAGGCAGACACCCTTCTTACTCAAGGGCCCTCATACCAATTTGCATGACGATTAAATAGCTTTTTAATTGCCGTTAAATTATGCCAGCTAAACTGTGATTTCATGCAAATATTAAGCTGTAATGACATACAGTGAATCATTTACTAAGATTTAGAACTTAGAACAAAGAGAGACAATTAATTCTAATCCTCAGATTTCACTAAATTATGTGTCACTGGGCTTTTATGAATGTGGCCTGATTGCTTTGTTATCATTTATAAATTATGCAAAGATTATGTGACACTTTGGGAGAAAAAAAACTTGGCAGCAATAACTCTTTTGGAGACATCTGTATTGAAAACTCTCAGGGATTTCCTTCTGTTGATCTTTTTCTTCAAAGGAAACAAGTAATTCACACAGGAAGAAAGCAATCTCCACACTGCACTCTCAAGACCAATCTCATAAGGAAAGGACAACTATCCTAATTTCCAACTAGCTGTTTTTCAATGCAATAAACTTGAATAAAAACAACAATTTCATTTCTATTAGTTTATTTTAAAAACACAGTTTCAATCTTCCTTTGGCTTCACTTGGGATTTCCCCTTTACACAGTTAAGTAACCGTGCTCTAACAGTAAACGTGTGCGAAGCGGTGGCAGTGCTGTCCAGCCCCTTCCCGGAAAAGCATCTGGCCTTACAACCCCATCTTCCTCTCAGAGTAGCAGAGGCCAAGTGGGCTACAATTTTTTTATTTTTCATTTTCCTTTTTTCTTTATGTAAAATTTTTTAAACAGAACTATATTTCTCAATATACATCCCATTATAATATCTCTAGTCCCTTGAGATAAAACCCAAAAAATGAGCTCAGTGCTCAAATTACGATTCCTTTGGTAGATTGATGCTGACACAAAAGAAACACACTTTCCTTCCCTTTGTTGAATCCAATATTTCCCAAACATTTATTTATAAAATATTATTTTCTAAGAAGCATCTGAAGGAAAACTAGCATTCTGCTAGTTTTCATAGCTTTTTCATATTAATTGAAGAGTGATTATTAATTCACCCATTAACTCTATAGCTAATTGTGGTTTATAGAAACATTTTTAACCTTAAGAACAATGAAAATTTGATTCAAGTAACTGAGGATATCAAATCATGAAAGGCTATTGCCTATTAAACTGTATTTTTTTAAGTTACTACCTGACAATAATTTAAATGTGTCTGCTACTACCAAGATGCAATAATATGGTTTCCTAATAAAAAACATAGTCACATCTGAGTTTATGGATAAGAGAAAATAGTTCTGTGTTTACCTATGTCAGAAAACATTAAAGATATAGCGAATCATCTAGAGATGTTTTGGTAAATGCTTTTGCAAAGGAGTAAATTATATGAATAAATGAAAAAGTATGTGTCCAGACTTTCATAATGTACTAAAAATATCAGTTGTCAGATCTGCATATAGACATAATTTAAAACTCTAAAGTCATTTCATTTTTTTCCACTATCACTATGAATTTTAACTTTATAGTTATATTATTAACTTTATAGTAATATTATTCCTATATAATCTTTGAAAAAGGTACTTAGTAGAGCCCTGTTAACAAAATTTTGTATTTGTATTCATACCTAAATTACTATGTGCTCTATCCATAAGACTTGTTCATAAAATGTTTGTATATTTGGAAATAGACAATGAAACTGGGACTTCAACCTCACCACAGGGAAAGAATTAAATCAATTTATTTAGAGAAAGAAATGAGGTGCAGGAAAGTTTTGTAATTATGTCAAGGTCATCAAATTCATCAGTGGTAGGATGATAATCTAAGTCTTTTTGATGTTTAAGTTTTTTTTTTTTTTTACCTCTATTGCAATGTATTCATCCTATAAACAGAAAAAATACCTGCATTTCATTGGGTTTTGCTGAGAGAGTACTGTCAAATATAAATTTTCAAAACACAGAAATTAGAGAGCAATTTATTGCCTTCCTACAACAAATTTCTTTTAACAATGTTCCTTACAGCATTTAAAAATAATTTATTTATAGAAGAGCAACTGAAACTTAAATCTTCAAGATAAATATTGCTCAAAATAAGAAACATGTGCACTTAAAATCCTTTGAATTCTACATATTCTTATTTTCTCCAATATTATTGCGCTTACTTCAGTAACTAAATTGATGTCTAAAATTAAGACTTGTTATCACTTATGTTTTCACAATATTACAAATGAGGACTTAAGATAACTCTTTAGTAGATTTTCCCTGAATTTTAAAACTCAGTTAAAGGAAACAAAAATAATTTAAAAAGAACTCCAATAGTCTAAATACCATTCACTTCCAGAATAGAATCTAAAGCTCTCAACCTCGTCTACATTTGTCTTTATAACTAGGCCCATCCCTCAGCCTCTTTCTTCTTTTAGTCACATCTAAATGCTTTTGGACAAATTGTTTCTTCATCTTTTTTGCTCTGTGGAAAATGCCTACTCATCTTTCATATTCTGACTTAGGTGTTAGTCCCTTTGTGACACCTTCCTCCTGTCCTTGGGCAGAACTGAATACTTTCATACAAGGTAGGCATGATTTAAAAAAAAAAATAGCATTTTTTAGTACTTTGTTGCAAGGAGTATACTTAATATTTCATGATTTATTTCATTCAATTATCACAACAAACAACCTGAAAGGCAGTTATTAACATCCCAATTATGTAGAAAAGGTGACTGCTGCTGCTGTTGCTGCTGCTGCTGAGTCACTTCAGTCGTGTCTGACTCTGTGCGACCCCACAGACGGCAGCCCACCAGGCTCCCCCATCCCTGGGATTCTCCAGGCAAGAACACTGGAGTGGGTTGCCATTTCCTTCTCCAGTGCATGAAAGTGAAAAGTGAAAGGGAAGTCACTCAGTCTTGTCTGACTCTTAGCGACCCCATGGACTGCAGCCCACCAGGCTCCTCTGTCCATGGGATTTTCCAGGCAAGAGCACTGGAGTGGGGTGCCATTGCCTTCTCCAAGAAAAGGTGACTAATACTTACCAAATGTACATATTGCACTGAAATATGTATATTCATGTATATTTCTATTCTAGTCTAGTCTGATACGAAGGTGACATATTCTTTAACTAAGGGCATGAATAGAATGCACGGTTTTGTGCAACCCTAAAAGAATTATCTTTTACACAGTACAAATTTTGAAAAATATCGGGAGAGCGGTGTGTTCAAGGCTATAATCTTTGCAAGAATCAGGTGTGGATAATTCAATATAGAAGTATGTTACTTTAAAATCACTTAAGTAGTAGAAAGGACTGTCTATATTATGAAAATATTAAATATAAAATAATATCAATATTTATTAACTAATAACTCAGCAAAATGGACAGCCACCAATATCTCTATTCATTGGGAAGGAATAAAAAGCTTCTTTTTATTGTTTAGAGATATTCAAAACTTGAAAAGTAAGCATTTGTGGCTCTAGATTTCTATTCTATAGAGCGTGGACATAATTTTACCTTGGAAAAGTTTCAGAAAATTGTTGTCAACTATTTTCATCAATGCAGAAAAAAAAATTTGATATAAACCCATACAATAACTAGTTCTAACAATTACCAAAATATGCAATAGTTGTGCAGGGAAAGAGTTAAAGGGCAAGATCCACAAATTAAATCATGACGAACCTGAGTTTGAGTGTTTTGAGTAAAAAATCATCCTGTTTCCCTCAATATCATGAAGGAAAATATCTTGCATACCTATATACAGCCTTTTCTGTGTTTGAGTCAGGTATTTTCAATTAAATACTCATTAAAATACAAAAAAAAAGAGAAACATGATGGGTCTAACCAATGTCATATTATGGGAGGGAAAAGCTAAATAATAAATAAATAGATTAAAGCAAATTAATAAGCCTTTCTCAAAAATCATGACATTGCAGGCGTAATTATGAGTGTTCCACTTCCAATTATGGATGATTTGTGGTCACTGGTCTGTTGTGTACAAGTAAATGATATTAAATGGGACAGTCCTCTCTGAGTTCCAATTGATGCCAAGAATAGACCTGTTCTGGAAGATCTGGCAGCAAGTGGTAACTCAATTCTCCAGCATCAGCAAAGTAACCACTTAATATCTCTTCCTATGAAGGAACCTCTCCCAGGTAATCTGGTAAAATAATTTTGCCTGAAATAAAAACTAAAATATTTATGTTTAGGAAACTTCATAAAGCTCAAGCAATATCTTATATCAGTGATCTGTACTAGGGGAACAGATTCATTACATATAGGTGTCTATTCTGGAATATAAGGATCATTTTAATTTTAAAAATATACCATTACAAAACACAAAGTAAATATTTAACTATTTTTTAATAATGAGAACAAATCTAGAATATAGTACAGCCTCCTAGAGGTAATAAATACATCTTTGCAATGTCCCCTTTCTGGCTTTTGGAAAATCATGGCTGCAACAATTGTGTTGGCAATCAGCCACCTAAGCAATCAGTTGTGGCTTTTGTTTTTCAACAGTGAGATGGAAAAGCAAGGTACTAGAGTGTTTTTTCCATACAAAAGAACCTTAGGAGAAAAAGAGAGGGAGGGAGAGGGAGAAGGAGGAGGAAGAGAGAGAGAAAAAAAACTCACAGAGATTGGATAAAAAAGAAAAGACATCAAACAGAGCAGGGCTATCTGGAGCATAGAGGACCTGAGAAGGGCAGCTGAAATGTGGAAGAACATCTTTCCTGCTGCATCGAAACACAATATTGGTTCTACTCAAAATAAGGTTGAGAAAATAATGACTTTCTTAAGTGGCCAATTATCCCAGAAACAAAGCAGCCATGTTTTATAATGTTAATCTTAGAGCAAAAATAAATTCAATTTTTATACTTTCACTCCAATCATTGCCAGTGTATATAAAATATAATGATAAAAAGACATGACATTTCCAAGAAAAGTGAAATCCTTAATGATGTACATGAGAAGTACCTGTTTATATGACTTACATTTTACATTTTGAACATCTTTAAGTAGGCAGCACAAATGTTTGTTGAATATGTTACTCTTGTAGCACCTGTTCAGTAATTAAAATAAAATCTTCCTATTGATTTAAACACATGAGAAACATCAAAGTGAAAATGCTATGACTGTGGAATTACATTTGTCTATGCATCCATATTGGAGAAGGCAATGGCACCCCACTTTAGTACTCTTGCCTGGCAAATCCCATGGGCGGAGAAGCCTGGTAGGCTGTAGTCCATGGGGTCGCTAGGAGTCAGACACAACTGAGCGACTTCACTTTCACTTTTCACTTTCATGCATTGGAGAGGGAAATGGCAACCCACTCCAGTGTTCTTGCCTAGAGAATCCCAGGGACGGGGGACCCTGGTGGGCTGCCGTCTCTGGGGTCGCACAGAGTCGGACACGACTGAAGCGACTTAGCAGCAGCAGCAGCAGCATGCATCCATATATTAGATCCTCTCTTTATTTCTCTGTCTTTTCTCATTCTCTGTCCTTCTAGCTTGACAAGTACTTTCTTAGTAACTTTTAGAGTACCTTAGTGAACATTTTCTCCTTCTGTCCTAGAAAAGCCTTATAGTTAGTTATTTTGATAACAGACTTCTTGGCAAGCAGCATGGTCTCTTGTGTTTCAAACTGATCTAAGAGGCAGCCCTAATTGATCAATATGTGATATTATGGAGTGTTCTCCATGTCTCATCCTTTAAAGCATAGAACATATATTAATGAATCACCTGCAAAATTAAGTATCTATGAAGTAGATTAAGATAACAGAGAAAACATTTCAGAATTTCATTTCAAATTTATTATTCTTGATTTCTTCTATATACTTTGCAGTTCATGTAAAAGGTATGCAAAGAAAGTTTTAAAGATCAAGAATATCCAAACTTAGAAGTTATCATTGGCTATCAGAACCATTTGAGAGATACCAAACAATGGCACCCCACTCTAGTACTCTTGCCTGGAAAATCCCATGGGTGGAGGAGCCTGGTGGGCTGCAGTCCATGGGGTCGCTAAGAGTTGGACACGACTGAGCGACTTCCCTTTCACTTTTCACTTTCATGCATTGGAGAAGGAAATGGCAACCCACTCCAGTGTTCTTGCCTGGAGAATCCCAGGGATGGGGGAGCCTGGTGGGCTGCCATCTATTGGGTTGCACAGAGTTGGACACAACTAAGACTTAGCAGTAGCAGTATAGTTATAATTAGAGATGGAAAAACAGGCCAGGGCTGAACTTTGGATGCCCTTGGATTGAATCTTATAATTCTGGCAAAAAGATGCTGGGCTTTGAAAGATTTTAGGCATAGGAAAGAATAAAATAATCAAGATCTTGTTTTTATTTAAAAATAATATTTTCTAATAGTTTAGAATATTCAGAGGGATAGAAGGCCAAAGGAAGGAGACTTGCCAAAATACTATTCCATTAGCCCAAGGGAGAGTTGATGGTCTTACCAAAAAAGGAAGGACTAGGAGTTGGTATGAAGGAATGGACAGAAGAAATACTAAACAGTAAAACTGACAAACTTTGTGACTACTGAGATACATCAAGGGTAGGGACGGGGTTCTGAGTCCCATGCTTGGAAGCATGGGTAGATGAGGATAGACCATGATAAAGAAACAAGCTGAGGTGAATGAGCAAGCTGAGGTATGAAGTAATAAAAGTGACTTTCAAAGATGAGCTAAAATTATTAGTTGATTTGTTCTTCAAATATTTATTTTGTGCCCAGTACTAGCCTGGTATTATTATTAGTGCTGGAGATAAAGTAAAGGAAAAACATTCATGATCCACTTACAATCCACTATAGGTAGAATGAAAATAAACAAGGAAGTGAGTGTACAAATAAATCAGATATTTTCTAAGAATGACATAGGCATAAAAAATAAAATATATGATATAAATAAGAGTAACTGGGAGGGATTCTATTTTTGAACAGGCAATCAGAAAATACTTATCTGATTGACATTTGAGCCTGGCAATAAGAAAACCACGATAGAGGACCTAAAGAAAGAGAATTTCAAGTAGAGAAAACTTTTAGCATTAAAGATGAGAACAGGGCAGCATCATGGAAGTCCATGAGTTTAACAACCATGGAGAATATGGCACGATACAAGATTGGAGATGTAGGCAGGTATCTCTGGCACACACAGGTTGTCAGATCCCAAATTGAGATGGTGAGGTGACTTTGGACCTTAGGAGAGAAGACTGGGATATGGATAAAACTATAGGCATCATCTCTTTATAGGTGCTATTTGAAGCCATGAAATTGAGAACATGTGATAAGAACAGAAAGCTAAGAAAGGAATATGAGAAAAATTAACATTTAACAGGTGATGTTGGCAATTCCCAACATCCACTGGATCATCAAAAAAGCAAGAGAGCTCCAGAAAAACATCTACTTTTGCTTTATTGACTATGCCAAAGCCTTTGACAATGTGGATCACAATAAACTGTGGAGAATTCTGAAAGAGAAGGGAATACCAGACCACCCGTCCTGCCTCTTGAGAAATCTGTATGCAGGTCAGGAAGCAACACTTAGAACTGGACATGGAACAACAGACTTGTTCCAAATTGGGAATGGAGTTCATCAAAGCTGTATATTGTCACCCTGCTTATTTAACTTACATGCAGAGTACATCATGAGAAACACTGGGCTGGAGGGAGCACAAGCTGGAATCAAGATTGCTGGGAGAAATATCAATAACCGCAGATATGCAGATGACACCACCCTTATGGCAGACAGTGAAGAGGAACTAACGAGCCTCTTGATGAAAGTGAAAGAGGAGAGTGAGAAAGTTAGCTTAAAGCTCAACGTTCAGAAGACTAAGATCATGGCATCTGGTCCCATCACTTCATGGGAAATAGATGGGTAAACAGTGGAAACAGTGTCAGACTTTATTTTGGGGGGCTCCAAAATCACTGCAGATGGTGACTGCAGCCATGAAATTAAAAGATGTTTACTCCTTGGAAGGAAAGTTATGACCAACCTAGACAGCATATTAAAAAGCAGAGACATTACTTTGCCAACAAGGGCCCATTTAAGCAAGGCTATGGTTTTTCCAGTAGTCACGTATGGATGTGAGAGTTGCACTATAAAGAAAGCTGAGCACCGAAGAATTGATGCTTTTGAACTGTGGTGTTGGAGAAGACTCTTGAGAGTCCCTTGGAATGTGAGGAGATCCAACCAGTTCATCCTAAAGGAGATCACTCCTGGGTGTCTTTTGGAAGGACTGATATTGAAGCTGAAACTCCAATATTTTGGCCACCTTATGCGAAGATTTGACTCATTTTAAAAGATCCTGATACCATAACTGCTGGGAAAGATTGAGGGCAGGAGGAGAAGGGGATGACAGAGGCTGAGATGGTTTGATGGCATCACCGACTCAATGGACATGAGTTTGGGTAAACTCTAGGAGTTGGTGATGGACAGGGAGGCCTGGCGTGCTGCAGTTCATGGGGTTGCAAAGAGTCGGACATGACTGAGTGACTGAACTGAACTGAACAGGTGAGCAACAGAAGAGAAATCATCCATGCCAACATATATCATATGAGGTTCAGAAAATTAAGAGGGTGAAGGGGAGATTGCAGAGTCTTAGAATAAAAGAGAACAAATAGTTTCAAGAAAAAGGAAGAGACTAACAGAATTAAACATCATGAATAATAAGACAAAATGTTTCTAACACAATATGGCAAGTTAGATAATTGGTCAATGTTTCTTATACAGTTTACTTGCAGTGATTACAGTAGGCTGAAGAGCAAAATTCTGAATGCAGTAGAGTAAAAAGTAAATTAAAAGTGTGTTAAGAAGTAACTGTAGCCAATGAAAACTGCTTTTCCAAGTACTTGCTTTGGGAAAAAAATTATTGGGCTGGGAATATTTTTTAATGACAGAAGTTTGAGTATATTTATAGGTTAAGGATGGTTAGTGGAAACAAAATGGCAAAGAGGAAATTAACAATAATATCCCAACTCAATAGACTTAAGGATTAGATCATCCACTATAATCAATATTTGAGGAATTAGTTTTGATTATGAGACATCTTTGTTTTTTTTATATGTAGCCATCCAAAGCACCTAAAAATCTTTATGTGTATACCTTACCAAAGAAGAAATACTGATGGCAAATAAGTGTATGAAAAGATGTCTCACATCACATTATCAAGAAAATGCAAATCTAAACAACAATGAGGTGCCACGACATAACCATCAGAGATAGCCAAAATCCAGAACACTGAGAACAGTAAAGGCTGATGAGCAAGTGGAGCAACAGGAATACTCATTTACCATAGGGATGCAAAAGAGTAGTTTGGTGGTTTCTTACAAAATTAAAGATATACTTACCATATGATTCAGCAACTGCACTCCTAGGTATTTACTCAAAGGTGTTGAAAGTGTATGTCCATAAAAAGACCTACACATGAATGTTTATAACACTTTATCCATAACTGCTGAAACTGGGAAATAATCAGGCTGTCCTT
The DNA here is from genome assembly GCF_014754425.2 of Oryx dammah. Lineage (NCBI taxonomy): Eukaryota > Metazoa > Chordata > Mammalia > Artiodactyla > Bovidae > Oryx > Oryx dammah. The sequence continues at coordinate 115,049,710 of NW_024070186.1, forward strand.
TAGTAGGTAAATGGATAAATAAACTGTGGTATATCTAGACAATAGAATATTATTCAGCACTTAAAACAGATGTGCTATACAGCCATGAAAAACACAGAAGAATCTTAACTGTATGTTACTAAGTGAAAAAAGCCAATCTGAAATCTTCTACTGTATCATTCTAATTATATAACACACACACACACACACACACACACACACACACACTTAGAGATATAATACAAAAATAAGTGGTTGCCATAGGTTGGTGGGAGTAAAGGATGAATATGCAACCCAAAGATTTTAGGGCAGTGAAAATCCTGTGGATGATACTATAATGATTGACACATGTTATTACACATTTCTCAAAACCAAAGAATGTACAACAGTGAACCCCGGGGTAAACTATGGACTTTGGGTGATGATGATATGCTAATATAGGCACACCAAATATAACAAATGTACCATTCTGGTGAACGATATTGATACTGGGGAAAGCTATGCTTGTCTGGGTGTGGGGAGAGAGGTCTATGGGAAATCTCCATACTTCCTCTTAATTCTGTTCTTAATCTAGAATTGCTCTAAAAACGAAAATGTTTATGTAACTGTATCATATATATGTCTCAGGATAATGAAATGTAAAAAGATACCTATTTACAGGGCAGGGACAGAGATGCAGACATAGAGGATGGGCCTGTGGACACAGCTGGGGAAGGAGAGGGTGGGACAAATTAGAAGAGTAGCACTGACATATACACACTGCCAGGAGTAAACAGACAGCTAGTGCGAAGCTGCTGTAGAATACAGGATGTCCAGCCAGGTGCTCCGTGATGACCTAAGGGGTGGGATGGGAGTAGGTGAGAGGGAAGCTAGAGAGAGAGGGTGTATACACACACACACACACACACACACACACACACACACACACACACACA